>NW_026693044.1:0-331586 GCF_021218885.2 Marmota monax | reverse complement strand
TGTAACCCTAAACCTAACCCTACCACTAAACCTAACACAAACCCTATCACTAACCCGAACACTAAACCTAACACTAACCCTAACCCTAAACCTAACCCTAACTTTAAAACTAACCATAAACCAAAAACTAACCCTATCACTAACCCTAACCCTACCACTAACCGTAACGCTAACCCTAACACTCATTCTAACCCTAAACCTAATACAAACCCTAATTCTAATCTTAACACTAACCCTAACCCTAATACTATCCCTTGCCTTAAACCTAACACTAACCCTAAACTTAAACATAACCCTAATCCTAAAACTAACCCTAGCCCTAACCCTAACATTAACTGTAACCATAAATCTAACACAAAATTTTACACTAACACTAACCCTAACCCTAACCCTAACCTAATCCTAACCATAAACCTAACGCTAACCCTTACCCTAACCCTAATCCTAACTCAAATTCTAAACCTAAACCTAAAATGAAATTAATCCTAACCCTAACCATGTCCCTAAACCTTTCCCTAACATTAACCTTAACCATAATCCTAACACTAACACTAACCTTAAGCCTAAACATCAACCTAAAACTAACAATAACCCTCAACCTATTCCTATCCTAACAAGATCCCTAACCCTTAATCTTACACTAAACCTAACAATAAAAATAATTGTAAACTTAATCCTCACCCTAGCCCTAACAATATCTCTAAACTTAAGATGAACCATAACCCTAAACCTAACACTAACCCTATCCCTAACCCTAACCCTAACCATAACATTAACCTTAAACCTACACTAAGACTAACCCTAACTCTAACACTAACACTAACGCTAACACTAAACCTAACCATAATATTATCACTTACTCTAACACTAACCCTTACTCAAACCATAACACTAACATTAATCCTAGAACTAAAAATAACCCTAACTCTAACCTTAAACCAAAACCTAACCCTTACATTAACCCTAAGCCTAACACTAACCCTAAAACTAACACTAACTTTAAATGTAACCCTAAGGCCAAACCAAATACTAACACTAACCCCAAATCTAAACATCATCCTAACCCTAAATATAACCCTAAATTTAACCCGAATCCTATCTGAAATTATAACCCTAACCCTAACCATAACCCTAACACAAAACCTAAACCTAACTCTAACCCTAACACAAACCCTAACACTAACCCTAAACATAACCCTAACCCTAACCCTTACCCTAACACTAACACTAAACCTAAATCTAAACCTAAAACTAACCCTATACCTAATCCTAACTATTACACTAACAGTAACCCTACCCCTAACCCTAACCCTAACACTAATCCTAACCATAACCTTAACCCTAACGCTAAACCTTACACTAACCCTAACACAAATTCTAACATGAACACTAACCTTAACCCTAACCCTAATTCTAACCATAACAGTAACACTAACATTAACCCTAACCCTGACCATAATACAAACCCTAACCCTATATGTAACACTAACCCTAACCCTAAACCTAAACCTAAACCTAATCCTAAGTGTATTCCTAAACCTACACTACTAAACCTAACACTAAGACAAACACTAACACTTATCCTAACCCTAACCCTAACACTAATTCTAACACTAACCCTAAACCTAACTATAACCATAACCCTAACACTAACACTACCGTAACCCTAACCCTAAACCTTAATTTGAACCAAAACCTAACACTAACCCTAAACTTAACCCTAACCAAACCCCTAAACCTAACCATAACACTAACCTAAACCTAATCCTAAACCTAACCCTAACACTAACCATAACCCTATCCCGAAACCTAACACTAACCTAACCCTAAACATAACTCTAACCCTAACCCTGATCCTAAACATAACCAGAACCCTAAACATACTCTTAACAATAAACCAAAGACAAATCCTAACCCTAACACTAACACTAACCCTAACACTAACCCTAACCCTAACACTAAGCCTAACACTAAGCCTCATCCTAACCTAAACCTAATCCTAACCCTAACATTAACCCTAACACTTACCTAATCCTAAACATAACCCTATCTCTAACCCGAATCCTAAACCTATCCCTAAGCATATCACTAACATTAACCCTTACTCTATCTCTAAACCTAAACCTAACCCTAACCCTAGCAATAACCATAACCCTAACCTAACAAAAACCGTAATCCTAACCCTAACACTAAACTTAGCCCTAACCCTAACACTAAACCTAAACATATCCCTAATGCAAACCCTAACACTAACAGTAACTTTAACTCTAACACTAACCCTAATTCTAACCCTAAATCTATCCCTAATCCTAACCCTAACCCTAACCGTAACCGTAACACTTACTCTAACCCTAACACTAACCCTACCCTAACACTAACCGTAAGCCTCACCATAACCCTAACCCTTAAAATATACTTAATCCTAACTCTAACCCTAACAATTACATTAAATCTAAGTCTAACACTAACCCAAACACTAATCCTAAACCTAACTTTAACCCTTAACATAACACTAACCCTAACACTAAATCTAACCCCAATCCTAACCCTAACACGAATCCTAACCATAACCCTAACCATAAGACTAACCCTAACTCTAATCCTAACCCTAACCCTATCCATAACCCTAAACCTATCATAACCCTAACTCTAACCCTAATGATAAACCTAACACAAACCCTAAAGGAAAACATAACACTAACCATAACCTAACACTAACTCTAACCCTTACCTAACTGTAACCCTAACCCTAACATGAACACTAACCCTAACACTTACACTAACCGTAATTCTAACATTAACTCTAACCCCAACACTAACCTTATCACCAAACCTAAGCCTAACCCTAACCATAACACTAACAGTAACACTAACCCTAACCCTAACACTATACCTAATCAACAAGTAACAGTAAAACTAACCCAAACCCTAAACCAAGGCCTCACTTTAACCCTCTTCCTATCAGTAATCCTAACAGTAATCCTAACCCTAACTCTAACCATAAAACTAAACGTAAACCTAAGATATCACAAACCCAAGCATTAAACCTAAACCTAACCATTACCCTAAACTGAACACTAATCTTAGTGCTAACCCTAAACCTAAACCTATATTTTATCCCTAACCCTTACAGAAAAGCTAAACCTAAACCTTACCCTAACACAAATTATAATTTGTACAGTAACACTAACCATAACTGACCCTACCCTAATCCTAATGCTAATTTGAAAACTAACCCTAATGCTAATGCTAACCCTAACATTAACCAAACACTAACCCTAACTGTAACACTAATTCTAACCCTAAAACTAACCCTAAAAGTAACCGTAAACCTATCCCTAACCCTAACACTATTTCTAACCCTAAAACTAACACTAACACTAACAACTACACTAAACCTAACCCTAAACCTAACACTAACACTAACCCTCACCCTAACCCTAACACTAACCCTATTCTACCCGTAACACTAAAACTAAACTGAAACCTAATTCTAAGCATCATTTTAACTCTAATAATAACCATAACACTAACACTAACCCTATCCCTAACCCTAAGACAAACCTTAAACCTAACCCTTACCCTAATACAAAACATAACCCTGAACCTAACAATAATATTAACACTAATCCTAACCCTAAACCTAACTCTAAAACAACCCTAAACCTAATCCAAACCCTAACCCTAACCCCAATCCTAATCCTAACCCTACCACTAACCCTAACCCTAACCCTATCACTAACACTAAGCCTAAAATTAACCCTAAACCTAACACTAACCTTAACACTAACCCTAACACCAACCCTAAACCTAACAATAACCCTAAAACTAACCCTAACCCTAAACTTAAACCTAACACTATCCCTAAACCTAACACTAATTCTAACCATAATACTAACCTTAAAGCTAGTCCTAACCCTAACCCTAATCTTCATAGAAACCTAACTTTAGCCCGAATCCAAACCCTAACCTTAAACCTATCTCTAACCCTAACACTGTTCCTAATCTTAACCGTAAACATAAACCTAACACTAACACTAAGCCTAATCCTAGAATTAATCCTAAGCCTTACCCTAACACGAACCCTAATTTTAACCTTAACGCTAATCCTAATCCTACCCTAACCCTACAACTAAACCTAAACTTAAACCTAAACCTAACATTAACCCTAAACCAAACCTAACAAACCCTAACCCTATCCCTCACTCTAAAACAAACCCTAACCCTAAACCTAAGCTTAACATGAAGCCTAACCCTAACACCTACCTTAAACCTAACCATAAAGAAAAGAACTCGAGGAGGGAAGATGGCGGCGAGGGGAGTGCATTACCCCCGTGTGCTGCTTCACTGTGTGGGAGTATGACAAGTCAGGACGGCTAAAGGCTATCTTGTTAGGAATTTCCAGCAATAGTGGGGTGCGCCGGAACCTGGAGGAAGGATTTCCATCGCATGAGGATCGGCTACGGGGACTCAAACGCGAGAGGTTTGTCGCACGGAGGGTAACACTGCTTATTCAGCAAATCGCCCCACGGCTAGAGTCTGCAAGGCGCGCTGGGATAGAGACGCAGGGTTACAGCGCTGCAGTTTCTGCCAGACGCGCAAGCACCGCACTCAGGGCTGAATTCTGGGTTCGAGACGGGGAAGGAAGCGGTCCATCTCGGTTCTCCACACCGGTCAGACCACAGAGGAGGCCAGCAGCCACCATGTTGGTAAACTGACGTCACCACACCTGTTTTTGACTGACCGCAGCTCATTCAGCCATAGAACAGGTAATTTCAGGCTGCAATTCGCCTGCAGCTTGCAGACAGATTGCTAGGGTTCAGCGCCTGGGGGCTTCTTAAAATCTGATCTTATCGGAGTGAACACGGAGCGCGGGGCGGCCGAGTCCCGGCTCCCGGAACCGTCCCGGAACCGCCCTGGCTCCGGGCTGCGGAGCCTGCGGAGGCTGCTTCTTGGACCCTGCTAATATCAGAGCAAACACGAAACACCAAGAAGCCGAATTCCAGCTCCCGGAACTGAGCCCGCGGGGACTGCTTCTTGGAGCTTACACTTATAGGAGCTTACACCGAGCACAGAGCGGCCGAGTTCCGGCTCCCGGAACCATCCCGGAACCGCCCTGGCTCAGGGCTGCGGAGCCCGCGGAGGCTGCTTCTTGGACCCTGCTACTATCAGAGCATACACCAAACACTAAGCGGCCGAATTCCGGCTCCCGGAACTGAGCCCGCGGGGGCTGCTTCTTGGAGCCTACACTTATAGGAGCTTACACCGAGCATGGAGCGGCCGAGTTCCGGCTCCCGGAACTTCCCTGGACCGGGGCTAGTAGCCCGCGGAAACTGTGTCTCGGTCCGGGTCCTGCTGAGGGCAGGTCAGGACTCACCCATTGCTTGGGTTGCCTGGCAAGGGGAACGAAATGCTGCCATTCGCATAGGATACCAACATGGCAGAGATCTGATGTCAGCAGAAAGCGGTGGAGGAGAGATCTTCATCAATACCAGCGGTGACATAAGCAGTTGGTCTCCTGGTAAGGGGGGTGAGGCTCAGTCACCCGAGTCTCCTCAATTTGTCCTCGAGCCAGAGGGAAGGAGCCGGGCCGCCGCCAGCCCCCGGAGCAGGCCCAGCGGCTCGCCAGCGTGGTGACCGCGTGACCCCAATTGGAGAGGGGGCGGAGCGGAGCCGCCACCCACACCCGCCAGGTGGGCAGACCCACGACCCAGTAGTACATGGGCGTGGTAGGAGGGGCAGGGCAGAGCCGCCCTTCGCGCTTGCAAGGTAAACAGACCTGTGACAGCCTGGCGGGTCAGGCCCAGTGGCCTGCCAGTGTGGTACACACGTCACCCCAACTCGAGTAGGGGCAGAGCAGATCCTTATCCCACGCCCGGATCAGGCCCTGCCGGTGTGGTGGTCACGTGACCCCAATTGGAGTGGGGGTGGAGCGGAACCGCCACCCGTGCCCGCAGGGTGAGCAGACCAGTGATCAAACTGCAGATCAGGCCCAGGGGTCCGCAGGCGTGGTAGGAGGGGCAGGGCAGATCCGCCGCCCGCGCCTTCAAGGTAGGCAGACCTACAACAGACTGGCGGATCAGGCCCAGGAGCCTGCTGGCGGGGTACAAACACCACCCTAATTGGAGTAGTGACAGAGCAGAGTCGCCTCCCTTGCCAGGAACAGACCCAGCATCCTGCAGGCGGGGTAGTCACGACACCCCAATTGGAGTAGGGGCAAAGCAGAGCCTCCACTCGTGCCCGAAAGGTGGGCAGATCTGCGACCGACCAGCAGGACAGGCCCAGTGGCCTGCTGGTACGACAGACACGTCACCCCAATTGGAGTAGGGGCAGAACAGAGCCGCCACCAGCTCCCAGAACAGGCCCAGTGACCTGCCGGCGTGGTAGCCACGACACCCCAATTGGAATAAGGAGAGAGCAGAGCCGCCGCCCGCACCTGCAGGAAAGATACGCAAGCAGTATGAAAAGACAAGGAAAGAAAGGACCATAAGCAATGCAGGTCAACGCAACTTTAGAAGAGGTAACAGCTGCAGCAGATGGAATGTCAGATAAAGAATTCAGGATATACATGCTTCAGATGATCTGGAGTATCAAGGAAGACATTAAACAGCAAAATCAGACAATGAAAGATCACTTCGACAACGAATTACGCAAACAAATCCAGGAAGCAAAGGATCAACTATACAGGGAGATAGAGGTTATAAAAAACAAGCAATCAGAAATCCTAGAAATGCAGGAAGCAATAAACCAACTTAAAAACTCAATGGAGAATACTACCAACAGAGTAGAACACTTAGAAGATAGAACATCAGACAATGAAGACAAAGTATTTCAACTGGAAAAGAACATAGACAGCTCAGCAAGACTGTTAAGAAACCATGAGCAGAACATCCAAGAAATATGGGATAACATTAAGAGACCAAACTTAAGAGTCATTGGGATACAGGAAGGTACAGAGCTCCAAACCAAAGGAATGAGCAGTCTATTCCATGAAATAATACAAGAAAACTTCCCAGACTTGAAGAATGAGACAGAATCCCAAATCCTAGAAGCCTACAGGACGCCGAATGTGCAAAATCATAAGAGATCCACACCTAGACACATTATAATGAAGATGCCCAACATACAGAATAAGGAGAGAATTTTAAAAGCTACAAGAGAAAGGAAGCAGATTACATTTAGGGGCAAGCCAATCAGGATAACAGCTGATCTTTCAACACAGACTCTGAAAGCTAGAAGATCCTGGAATAACATATTTCAAACACTGAAAGATAATGGGTTCCAACCAAGAATTGTGTATCCAGCGAAATTAAGCTTCAGGATGGAGAATGAAATTAAAACCTTCCACGATAAACAAAAGTTTAAAGAATTCGCAGCTAGAAAACCATCTCTTCAAAACATCCTAGCCAAAGTATTACAGGAAGAGGAAATGGAAAATAACAATGAAAACCAACAGTGGGAGGTAGGACAGTAAAGGGGGGGGGGAACAATCAAAGAGGAAAACAAACAATGTTTAGTAACAGAAATAAACAAATATGGCTGGAAGAACAACCCATATCTCAATAATAACCCTAAATGTTAATGGCTTAAACTCACCAATTAAGAGACACAGGCTAGTAGAATGGATAACAAAACAAGACCCAACAATATGCTGCCTACAGGAGACGCATTTGATAGGAAAAGACATACATAGGCTGAAGGTGAAAGGTTGGGAAAAATCATATCACTCATATGGACTTCGGAAACAAGCAGGCGTGTCCATACTCATATCAAATAAAATAGATTTCAAGCCAAAGTTAATCAAAAGAGATAAAGAGGGACACTACATACTGCTTAAGGGAACCATACACCAACAAGACATAACAATCATAAATATTTATGCCCCAAACAATGGTGCAGCTATGTTCGTCAAACAAACTCTTCTCAAGTTCAAGAGTCTAATAGACCACCACACCATAATCATGGGAGACTTCAACACACCTCTCTCGCCACTGGACAGATCTTCCAAACAAAAGCTGAATAAGGAAACTATAGAACTCAATAACACTATTAATAACCTAGACCTAATTGACATATATAGAGTATACCACCCAACATCAAGCAGTTACACTTTTTTCTCAGCAGCACATGGATCCTTCTCAAAAATAGATCATATATTATGTCACAGGGCAACTCTTAGACAATATAAAGGAGTAGAGATATTACCATGCATCTTATCTGATCATAATGGAATGAAACTGAAAATCAACGATAAAAGAAGGAAGGAAAAAGCATACATCAATTGGAGAATGAACAATAGGTTACTGAATGATCAATGGGTTATAGAAGACATCAAGGAGGAAATTAAAAAATTCTTAGAGATAAATGAAAACACAGACACAACATATCGGAATCTATGGGACACATTGAAAGCAGTTCTAAGAGGAAAATTCATTGCTTGGAGTTCATTCCTTAAAAAAAGAAAAAACCAACAAATAAATGATCTCATACTTCATCTCAAAATCCTTGAAAAAGAAGAGCAAAACAACAGCAAAAGAAGTAGAAGGCAAGAAATAATTAAAATCAGAGCTGAAATTAATGAAATCGAAACAAAAGAAACAATTGAAAAAATTGACAAAACTAAAAGTTGGTTCTTTGAAAAAATAAACAAAATCGACAGACCCTTAGCGATGCTAGTGAAGAGAAGAAGAGAGAGAACTCAAATTACTAGCATACGGGATGAAAAAGGCAATATCACAACAGACACTTCAGAAATACAGAAGATAATCAAAAACTATTTTGAATCCTTATACTCCAATAAATTAGAAGATAGTGAAGGCATAGATAAATTTCTTAAGTCATATGATCTGCCCAGATTGAGTCAGGAGGATATAGAAAACCTAAACAGACCAATATCAATTGAGGAGATAGAAGAAACCATCAAAAGACTACCAACTAAGAAAAGCCCAGGTCCCGATGGGTATACAGCAGAATTTTACAAAACCTTTAAAGAAGAACTAATACCAATACTTTTCAAGCTACTTCAGGAAATAGAAAAGGAGGGAGAACTTCCAAATTCATTCTATGAGGCCAACATCACCCTGATACCTAAACCAGACAAAGACACTTCAAAGAAAGAAAACTACAGACCAATATCTCTAATGAACCTAGATGCAAAAATCCTCAATAAAATTCTGGCGAATCGGATACAAAAACATATAAAAAAAATTGTACACCATGATCAAGTAGGATTCATCCCTGGGATGCAAGGCTGGTTCAATATACGGAAATCAATAAATGTTATTCACCACATCAATAGACTTAAAAATAAGAACCATATGATCATCTCGATAGATGCGGAAAAAGCATTTGACAAAGTACAGCATCCCTTTATGTTCAAAACTCTAGAAAAACTAGGGATAACAGGAACATACCTCAATATTGTAAAAGCAATCTATGCTAAGCCTCAGGCTAGCATTATTCTGAATGGAGAAAAACTGAAGGCATTCCCTCTAAAATCTGGAACAAGACAGGGATGCCCTCTCTCTCCACTTCTGTTCAACATAGTTCTCGAAACACTGGCCAGAGCAATTAGACAGACGAAAGAAATTAAAGGCATAAAAATAGGAAAAGAAGAAATTAAATTATCACTATTTGCAGATGATATGATTCTATATCTAGCAGACCCAAAAGGCTCTACAAAGAAACTATTAGAGCTAATAAATGAATTCAGCAAAGTGGCAGGATTTAAAATCAACACGCATAAATCAAAGGCATTCCTGTATATCAGCGACAAATCCTCTGAAATGGAAATGAGGACAACCACTCCATTCAAAATATCTTCAAAAAAAATAAAATACTTGGGAATCAACCTAACAAAAGAGGTGAAAGACTTATACAATGAAAACTACAGAACCCTAAAGAGAGAAATAGAAGAAGATCTTAGAAGATGGAAAAATATACCCTGTTCATGGATAGGCAGAACTAACATCATCAAAATGGCGATATTACCAAAAGTTCTCTATAGGTTTAATGCAATGCCAATCAAAATCCCAATGGCATTTCTTGTAGAAATAGAGAAAGCAATCATGAAATTCATATGGAAAAATAAAAGACCCAGAATAGCAAAAACAATGCTAAGCAAGAAGTGTGAATCAGGCGGTATAGCGATACCAGACTTCAAACTATACTACAGAGCAATAGTAACAAAAACAGCATGGTACTGGTACCAAAACAGGCGTGTGGACCAATGGTACAGAATAGAGGACACAGAAACCAATCCACAAAACTAAAACTATCTTATATTTGATAAAGGGGCTAAAAGCATGCAATGGAGGAAGGATAGCATCTTCAACAAATGGTGCTGGGAAAACTGGAAATCCATATGCAACAAAATGAAACTGAATCCCTTTCTCTCGCCATGCACAAAAGTGAATTCAAAATGGATCAAGGAACTTGATATCAAATCAGAGACGCGCCGTCTGATAGAAGAAAAAGTTGGCTACGATCTACAGTCGGTGGGGTCGGGCTCCAAATTCCTCAATAGGACACCCATAGCACAAAAGTTAATAACTAGAATCAACAAATGGGACTTACTCAAACTAAGAAGTTTTTTCTCAGCAAAAGAAACAATAAGAGAGGTAAATAGGGAGCCTACATCCTGGGAACAAATCTTTACTCCTCACACTTCAGATAGAGCCCTAATATCCAGAGTATACAAAGAACTCAAAAAATTAGACAATAAGAGAACAAACAACCCAATCAACAAATGGGCCAAGGACCTGAACAGACACTTCACAGAGGAGGACATACAGTCAATCAACAAGTACATGAAAAAATGCTCAACATCTCTAGCTGTCAGAGAAATGCAAATCAAAACCACCCTAAGATACCATCTCACTCCAGTAAGATTGGCAGCCATTAGGAAGTCAAACAACAACAAGTGCTGGCGAGGATGTGGGGAAAAGGGTACACTTGTACATTGCTGGTGGGACTGCAGATTGGTGCAGCCAATTTGGAAAGCAGTATGGAGATTTCTTGGAAAGCTGGGAATGGAGCCACCATTTGACCCAGCTATTCCCCTTCTTGGTCTATTCCCTAAAGACCTAAAAAGAGCATGCTACAGGGACACTGCTACATCGATGTTCATAGCAGCACAGTTCACAATAGCAAGACTGTGGAACCAACCTAGATGCCCTTCAATAGACGAATGGATAAAAAAAATGTGGCATTTATACACAATGGAGTATTACTCTGCATTAAAAAATGACAAAATCATAGAATTTACATGGAAATGGATGGCATTAGAGCAGATTATGCTAAGTGAAGCTAGCCAATCCCTAAAAAACAAATGCCAAATGTCTTCTTTGATATAAGGAAAGTAACTAAGAACAGAGTAGGGACGAAGAACAGGAGAAGAAGATTAACATTTAACAGGGATGAGAGGTGGGAGGGAAAGGGAGAGAGAAGGGAAATTGCACGGTAATGGAAGGAGACCCTCAGGGTTATACAGTGGAGGGGGTAGAGAGAGAGGAGGGGAGGGGAGGGGAGAGGTGGGGAGGGGGGAGGGTGGATGATGGGAAAGGCAGCGGAGCACAACAGACACTAGTATGGCAATTTGTAAATCAATGGATGTGTAACTGATGTGAATCTGCAATCTGTGTATGGGGTGAAGGTGGGAGTTCATAACCCACTAGAATCAAAGTGTGGAATATGATATGTCAAGAAATTTGTAATGTTTTGAACAACCCACAATAAAAAAATTAAAAAAAAAAAAAAAAAAATGTAACCAAAAAAAAAAAAAAACGAAAAACAAAACAAACAAACAAACAAAAAACCTAACCATAACTGTGGCACTAAACATAATTCTAACCCTAACCCTAAGCATAATGTAAATATAAACATAACCCAGATCATAACCCTAACACAAACACTAACCCTAACCCTAACACTAACCCTAATGCTAAACCTAACCCTAGTTTAAAATTAACACTAACCCCCAAACCAAACCTATCACTAACCCTAACCCTAACTCTAACCATAACCCTAATTCTAACCCTAAACATAACCTACCCATAACCTTAAAACTAAGCCTAAACCTAAACCTAAACCTCACTCTAACCCTAGTACTAAACATAACTGTAACCCTTATCCTTTCCCTAAACCTAAAACAAACCCTAACCCTAACCCTTCCCCTAACACAAACCATATTCTTCACCCTAACACTAATCCTAACACTAACCCTAACCCTAACTCTAAAACTGATCCTAAACCTAACCCAAGCAATAACCCTAATCCTAACCCTAAAACTAACCCTAACCATAACCTTAGCCCTAACCATAACACAAACTCTAACTCTACCATTAGCCCTCTCCATAACACTAGCTCTAACACTAACCCTAGCCCTAAATGTAAAACTAACCCTAAGCCTATTCCTAACCCTAACAATATCCCAAACTCTAATCAAAACACTAACACTAAATGTAAACTTAAACCTAACTCTAAACCTAACACTAACCTTTACCCAAATGCTAATACGAACCCTAACACTAACCCTAACACTAACCCTAAACCTAATACTAACTGTAACCCTAACCCTTACACAAACCCTAAATCTGAACCTAACACTAACCCTAACAATAACTGTAACCCTAAACGTAACACTAAACCTAAACCTAAATCTTACATCTATCACTAACCCTAACACTAAC
Organism: Marmota monax; assembly: GCF_021218885.2. NCBI lineage: Eukaryota > Metazoa > Chordata > Mammalia > Rodentia > Sciuridae > Marmota > Marmota monax. The sequence continues at coordinate 318,897 of NW_026693044.1, read as the reverse complement.
CCTAACCCTAACACTAAACCTAACACTAACCCAAACCGTAAGCCAAACCCTAACTATAAAATTAACACTAAACCTAACCCTAATATTAACACTAACCCTAAACTTATCCCTAACCCTAACACTATTTCTAACCCTATCCCTAACCCTAAACGTAACACTAACACGAACACTAACCATAACTCTAACACTAAGCATAACACAAACCCTAACCCTAACACTAAGTCTAACCCTAACTCTAACCCTAAACCTAACATTAACCCTATACCTAACCCTAACCAAAACACTGACAATAAACCTAACCCTTACCCTAAACATAACACTAACCCTAACCCTACAAATAACCCTAACACTAACACTAACCCTAAGCCTACAATGAATCTTAACCCTAACATGAAACTAATTCTAAACCTAACCCTAACCCTAACACTAACCCTAACCGTTACCCTGACGCTAATAATAAAACTAAACCTAACCCTAACCCTAACACTAACCATAACACTAAACTTAACCCTAACCCTAACGTTAACACTAACTGTAACCCTAATCATATCACAAAGCCTAATCCTAACCCTAAAACTAACACTAATACTATCCACACCCAAAACCTAACCCTAATCTTAACTGTAAACATAAACCTAACCCTAACACAAACCCTAACCCTAACCCTAGCACTAACCATAACCCTAACATTAATATTAACACTAAAGCAAATTGCAACCTTAACCCTAACCTTAACTGTAACCCTAACCCTAATACTAACCCTAAAACTAACCCTTACCCTAACACTAACACTAACACTAACGATAAACCTCACCCTAAACATAACGCTAAATCTAAAACTAACTCTAACCCTAACCCTGACACAAACCCTAAACTTATCTCTGACCCTAAGTGAAACACTAATCCTAACCCTAACCCTAACACTAACCGTAACATTAACCATAACCTTAACCAAAAATTTACACCTAACCCTAACACTGTACCTAGCTCTAACCCTAACACGAACCCTAACCCTAACAGTAACTCTAACACAAACCCACAACCTAACACTAAATCTAACCAAATGCTAACCCTAACCCTAACCCAAACCCTAACCCAAATCACAACCCTATTTCTAAACTAATCCTAACCCTAACATTTACGTATCCTTATCCCTATCCCTAAACCTAAAATTAACACTAACCCTAAACCTAAACCTTACCCTAACCATAACCATAACACTAACATCAACCCTAACCCTAACTGTAACCCTAACACTAACCCTAACACTAACACCAACCTTAAACCTAACACTAACCCTAAATCTAAACATAGTCTTAACCGTAATCCTAACCTTAAGTCTTACCCTAACCCTAACACAAACCTAACTCTAACATTAACACTTAACCTAAACCTAACGCTAACTCTAACCGTAACCCTAACTGTAAAACTAACACTAACCTTAAACTGAAACTTAAACCTAATTCTATCCCTAACACAAACACTAACCATAACCCTAACACTAACCCTAATAATAACCCTAAACCTAACAATAAACCTAACCCTAAACCTAACCCTAATCTTAACTGTAAACCTAACACTTACCAAACCCTAACCCTAGATTTAACTCTAACAGTAACCTTAAACCTAATCCTAACCCTAAACCAAACACAAAAGCTAAACATAACCCTAACATGAACCCTAACTCAAATCCTAACACTAACCTAACCCTAACACTAAGACTAAACCTAATTACAAAGCTAAACCAAACACTAATGGTAACCCTAACCCTAACCCTATCCATAATTCTAACACGAACCCTAACCCCAATGCTAACACTAACCTAACCCTAACCCTAACCTAATTCTAACCCTAACCATAACCTTAACCCTAAACATAACCGTAACCCTAATCCTAACCTTAATCCTAACCATAATCCTAACACAAACCCTAAAAAAACCCTAACACTAACCCTAATGCTAACCCTAACCCTAACACTAACCATAACCCTAACCCTAACAGGATCTCTCACATTAACCCTAAACCTAACCCTTACCCTAACACTAACCCTGAACCTAACCATAACCCTAATCTTAACTGTAACCCTAACCCTAACCCAAAAACTAATCCTAACACAAACTCTAACACTAACCCTAATATTAACCCTAAACCTAAACCAAACCCTAACCCTAACCCTACTCCTAACACTAACCCTAAGCCTAACCCTAACCCTAACCTAATTCTAACACTAACAATAAATTTAACCCTAATCATAACCGTAACCGTAATCCTAACCTTATTCTTAACCAAAATCCTAACAAAAACCCCAAAAAACCCTAACACTAACCCTAATGCTAATCCTAATCCTAACATTAACTGTAACTCTAAAGCTAACAGGAACTCTCACCCTAACCCTAATCCTAATCCTAAATCTTAACCTAACATTAACCCAGACCCTAACCGTAACCCTAATCTTAACTGTAACCCTAACCCTAACCGAAATGCTAACCCTAACAAAACTCTAACACTAACCCTAATATTAAACCTAATCCTAAACCAAATCCTAACCCTAACCCTAAACCCAACTCTAATTATAAACCTAACCCTAATCCTAACAGTAACACTAAACCTAACCCTAAACCTTACCCTAATCCTAAAACTAACCAGAACACTAATCCTAAACTTAACTCTAAACCTAGCCATATCCCTAATCCTAACCGTAACTCTAATTCTAACCAAAACACAACCCCTTATCTAACCCTAAACCTAACCCTGTCTCTAATTCTATTTCTAAGCATAACCCTAACACTAACCCTAACACTGACTCTAACCATAACCCTATAACTCACCTAATCCTAAACCTAAACCTAACACTAACACAAACTTTATCCCTAACACTAACCCTAAACCTAACTATAACCCTAACCCAAACACTAACACTAACCCTAACCCTAAATCTAACACTAACCCTAACTTTAACAAAAACCCTAACCATAACACATACTCTAATACTAACCCTAAGACTAACCCTAATTCTAACACTAACCCTAACGCTAACCCTATACCTAACCCTATCTCTAAACCTATACCAAACACTATTCCTTTGCCTAACCCTAACACGAAAAATAACCCTAACCCTAACCATTACCCTAACACTAACCCTAACCCTAACCATATTTCTAAAGCTAATCATAACATTAAACCTAAACTTAGCCCTAATTTCAACCCTAGCATTAATTCTAACCATAACCCTAACCCTAAAACTAACCCTAACCCCAACCTTAACCCTAATGTTAACCCTAACCCTAACGCTATTCCTAGCCCTAACACTAACCCTAACCCTAACTATAACCCTAAACCTAACCCTTACTTTAAAACTAACACAACTCTAACCCTAACCATTACACTAACCTAACTTTAATTCTAACTCTAACCTTAACCCTAACGCTAATACTAACTCTAACCCTAATTTTAACCCTAACCCTAATCCTAACATTTCCCCTAAGCCTAACACTACACCTAAACAAACCCTAGCCATAAACCAAACACTAACCCTAACTGTAACCTTAATTCTAACACTAACCCTATCTCTAACCATATTTTTATCACTAAGCCTAACCATAAACATAACCCTAACCCTAAACTTAATACTAACCCTAACCCTAACCCTAATCCTCAGACTAACCCTTACCCTAACCATAACTCTCACTCTAACCTTAAAATATAACGCTAACCCTAGTTCTAATACTCACCCTAACCCTAACACTAAACCTAACCCTAACCCCAACCCTAACACTAAATCTAACCCTAACCCTAACTCTAACCCTAACACTAATACTAAACATAACCCAAACCCTAACCCTAATAGTAACACTTACCCTAACCCTTACCCTAACACTAACCGTAACCATAACCCTAACCCTACCACTAAACCTAACACTAACCTTAATCTTAACCCTACCGCTAACACCAACCCTATGTCTAACCTTAACCATACCATAACCCTAACCCTAACACTACCCCAACACTAACCCTAACCCTATCCCTAACCTTGACACTAACCCTAACACTAATGATCAAGTAGGATTCATCCCTGGGATGCAAGGCTGGTTCAATATACGGAAATCAATAAATGTTATTCACCACATCAATAGACTTAAAAATAAGAACCATATGATCATCTCGATAGATGCGGAAAAAGCATTTGACAAAGTACAGCATCCCTTTATGTTCAAAACTCTAGAAAAACTAGGGATAACAGGAACATACCTCAATATTGTAAAAGCAATCTATGCTAAGCCTCAGGCTAGCATCATTCTGAATGGAGAAAAACTGAAGGCATTCCCTCTAAAATCTGGAACAAGACAGGGATGCCCTCTCTCTCCACTTCTGTTCAACATAGTTCTCGAAACACTGGCCAGAGCAATTAGACGAAAGAAATTAAAGGCATAAAAATAGGAAAAGAAGAACTTAAATTATCACTATTTGCAGATGATATGATTCTATACCTAGCAGACCCAAAAGGGTCTACAAAGAAACTATTAGAGCTAATAAATGAATTCAGCAAAGTGGCAGGATATAAAATCAACACGCATAAATCAAAGGCATTCCTGTACATCAGCGACAAATCCTCTGAAATGGAAATGAGGACAACCACTCCATTCAAAATATCTTCAAAAAAAATAAAATACTTGGGAATCAACCTAACAAAAGAGGTGAAAGACTTATACAATGAAAACTACAGAACCCTAAAGAGAGAAATAGAAGAAGATCTTAGAAGATGGAAAAATATACCCTGTTCATGGATAGGCAGAACTAACATCATCAAAATGGCGATATTACCAAAAGTTCTCTATAGGTTTAATGCAATGCCAATCAAAATCCCAACGGCATTTCTTGTAGAAATAGAGAAAGCAATCATGAAATTCATATGGAAAAATAAAAGACCCAGAATAGCAAAAACAATACTAAGCAGGAAGTGTGAATCAGGCGGTATAGCGATACCAGACTTCAAACTATACTACAGAGCAATAGTAACAAAAACAGCATGGTACTGGTACCAAAACAGGCGGGTGGACCAATGGTACAGAATAGAGGACACAGAAACCAATCCACAAAACTACAACTACCTTATATTTGATAAAGGGGCTAAAAGCATGCAATGGAGGAAGGATAGCATCTTCAACAAATGGTGCTGGGAAAACTGGAAATCCATATGCAACAAAATGAAACTGAATCCCTTTCTCTCGCCATGCACAAAAGGTAACTCAAAATGGATCAAGGAGCTTGATATCAAATCAGAGACACGCCGTCTGATAGAAGAAAAAGTTGGCTACGATCTACATTCGGTGGGGTCGGGCTCCAAATTCCTCAATAGGACACCCATAGCACAAAAGTTAATAACTAGAATCAACAAATGGGACTTACTCAAACTAAAAAGTTTTTTCTCAGCAAAAGAAACAATAAGAGAGGTAAATAGGGAGCCTACACCCTGGGAACAAATCTTTACTCCTCACACTTCAGATAGAGCCCTAATATCCAGAGTATACAAAGAACTCAAAAAATTAGACAATAAGAGAACAAACAACCCAATCAACAAATGGGCCAAGGACCTGAACAGACACTTCTCAGAGGAGGACATACAATCAATCAACAAGTACATGAAAAAATGCTCACCATCTCTACCTGTCAGAGAAATGCAAATCAAAACCACCCTAAGATATCATCTCACTCCAGTAAGATTGGCAGCCATTATGAAGTCAAACAACAAGAAGTGCTGGCGAGGATGTGGGGAAAAGGGTACACTTGTACATTGCTGGTGGGACTGCAGATTGGTGCAGCCAATTTGGAAAGCAGTATGGAGATTTCTTGGAAAGCTGGGAATGGAGCCACCATTTGACCCAGCTATTCCCCTTCTTGGTCTATTCCCTAAAGACCTAAAAAGAGCATGCTACAGGGACACTGCTACATCGATGTTCATAGCAGCACAGTTCACAATAGCAAGACTGTGGAACCAACCTAGATGCCCTTCAATAGACGAATGGATAAAAAAAATGTGGCATTTATACACAATGGAGTATTACTCTGCATTAAAAAATGACAAAATCATAGAATTTGCATGGAAATGGATGGCATTAGAGCAGATTATGCTAAGTGAAGCTAGCCAATCCCTAAAAAACAAATGCCAGATGTCTTCTTTGATATAAGGAGAGTAACTAAGATCAGAGTAGGGACGAAGAGCAGGAGAAGAATATTAACATTTAACAGGGATGAGAGGTGGGAGGGAAAGGGAGAGAGAAGGGAAATTGCATGGTAATGGAAGGAGACCCTCAGGGTTATACAGTGGAGGGGGTAGAGAGAGAGGAGGGGAGGGGAGGGGACAGGTCGGGAGGGGGGAGGGTGGAGGATGGGAAAGGCAGCGGAGCACAACAGACACTAGTATGGCAATATGTAAATCAATGGATGTGTAACTGATGTGATTCTGCAATCTGTGTATGGGGTGAAGGTGGGAGTTCATAACTCATAACCCACTTGAATCAAAGTGTGGAATATGATATGTCAAGAAATTTGTAATGTTTGGAACAACCCACAATAAAAAATTAAAAAAAAAAAAACATAACCCTAACCCTAAACTTAATACTAACACTAACCCTAACCCTAATCCTCAGACTAACCCTTACCCTAACCATAACTCTCACTCTAACCTTAAAATATAACGCTAACCCTAGTTCTAATACTCACCCTAACCCTAACACTAAACCTAACCCTAACCCCAGCCCTAACACTAAATCTAACCCTAACCCTAACTCTAACCCTAACACTAATACTAAACATAACCCAAACCCTAACCCTAATAGTAACACTTACCCTAACCCTTACCCTAACACTAACCGTAACCATAACCCTAACCCTAACACTAACCTTAATCTTAACCCTACCGCTAACACCAACCCTATGTCTAACCTTAACCATACCATAACCCTAACCCTAACACTACCCCAACACTAACCCTAACCCTATCCCTAACCTTGACACTAACCCTAACACTAATCCTTACCATAACCATAATCATACGTTAACCCTAACCCTAGCCCTAACACTATACCAAACACTAAACCTAACCTTAAACCTAACCCTAAAAATTACCATAACCCTAATCCTAAAGCTAACACTATCATTAAATTTAACTCTAACTCTAACCCTAACCTTAAGACTAATCCTAAGTGTAAACATAGCCCTAAACCTAAAACCAAACCTAATTCTAATTCTAACATTAATACTAAACTTATTACTAAATCTAACTCGAACACTAACCCTAACCCTAACCCTAACACTAAACCCAACACAAATCCTAACCTAACTCTAACCCAAACCCTAAACCTAACACAAACCCTAACACTAACCATACCCCTAAACCTAAACATGAACATAAGCCTAACCCTAACACTAACCCTATCCCTAACACTTACGCTAACACTAACCCTAACAATAACCCTAACCCTAACACTAACCCTAACCTATCCATAACCCTAACACTAACCCAAAACGTCACCCTAACCCTAACCATTACACTAACACTAACCCTAACACTAACCCTAAACATAACCCTAGCCCTAAATCTAACTGTAACACTAACCCTAACCCTATCTCAAAACCTGTCACCTTCCGTAAGTCAAATCCTCACCCTAATGCTACTCTAATCTTAATCCTAAGACTACTCCAAACCCTAACTCTATTACTAGGCCTCTCCTAGCCCTCATTGTACCTCTAAACCTAATCATAACTCTCACCCTTATTCTGACCCTAACACTAACCCTGTGTCTTAACCTGACACTAACACTAAACTGAACCCTAACACTACCCCTACTGGTAAACCTATACCTAACACTTACAATAGACCTGGTGATAATCCTTACTCTAAAACTCCCTAAACATAACTGTAGACCTGACATTAGCCCTATCCCTAATCCTAGCCCTAACCCCATCAAACTCCTAGTCCTAATCCTATCCCTAAGCCTAGCCTTAATCCTAACTCTAACATTAACATGAGCCCTAACTCTAATTGTATGCCTTGCCCTAGCCCTAAATGTAGCTGTAACATCATACCTTACCCTAACCATAACGCTAAACTTAACCCTAGCTCTAAACCTAGGCCTAATCCTACCACTAACCATAGCACTAATCCTAGCCCTAATTTAGCCCTAACACTAAACCTGACACTATCTGTAGCACTAAGACTAACTCTAACTCTCGCCCTAGTGCTATCCCTAGTTCTAAACCTATACCCTACCATAACCCAAACCCTATCCCTATCTCTAGCCCCAATCCTAGCCCTAACTTTCACCCTTGCCCTAAACCTGGTTCTATCCATAAAGCTCACTCTTACACTAGCCCTAATCCTAAGGATAATTGGAAAACTAGCCCTAACACTATCCTAGCCCTAAAACAAAACTGAGCCATAACCCTAACCGTAACACTTAAGCTCAGCCAAACCCTAACACTACATCTATCCCTAAACAAAGCCCTAATTTGAGTCTTAAAACTAACCCTAGAAATAACCCTGACCCTGATTCAGACCTTACCAGTAACCCTAGCTCTAAATATTGACCTAATGCTAAACCTAGAACTAGCCCAAATCGAAATTTTATTATTTCATTAGAAGTAGTCCTAATGCTAACACAAATCCTAGCCTATTCTGAGCCCTAATCCCAGGTTTAACCCTAAACTTAACACTAAGCCTAACCCTAACCCTAACCCTAACCCTACCTCTAAACCTATCCCTTATCCTAAGCCAAACCATCACCATAATGCTACCCTAGTCCTAATCATAATTCTCAGCCTACTCAAAACCCTAACTCTATTACTATTCCTAAACCTAGCCCTCATTATAGCTCTAACCCTAATCCTAACCCTGACTCTTATTCTGACCCTAACACTAAACCTAGATCTAAACCTGACCCTAACCCTAAACTGAACTGTAACACTACCTCTACCAGTAAACCTATACCTAAACCTAACAATAACACTAGCACTAGATGAAACCTAATCCTTAATAGAGTCATAAATCTAGCCCTAGACCTAAACAAATGCCTAGCACTAGCCCTACCAATAACCCTTAATGTAACATAAAGACTAAAGCTATCACTAGACCCAAAGCTAGTCCTAATTGTGACCCTAACCCTAAAACTAACCCTAACCCAACAATGACCCGTAATCTCATAGAAACCCTACCTCTAAACCTTATCCTAAACCAAAACCTAACCCTAACACTAGACTTATCCATTATTTTGGACCCCAAAACAAGCCACAACCATATACGTCGCTCTTACATTACCCAAACCCCTAACGTTAGCCCTAAATATCACACAAAACCTAGTCCTAATCATAACCCTAACAGTAACCTTAGACCTAACCCTAATGATAATGCTCTCCCTAGTCCTAACTCTAGCTCAAACTCTAATTTTTATCCTAAAGATAACCCTAAACCAGAACCCAACCCTAGACCTGACTCAAACCCTAACCCTCGCCCTAGACCTAACCCTAGCTCAAATGCCTACACTTACCCTAAACCTAAGCCTAACATTAACCCTAGGCTTAACCCTAACCCTAACCCTAATCCTAACCTTAACCCTAGCCCTAACCTTAGCTCTAACTCTATCCATTACTCTAAAGAAAAGCCTAACCAAAATGCTAACCCTAGGCCTAACAATAACCCTATTGCTAAAAATAAACATATCCATTACTCTAAACCTGACCTTAATTCTAAACCTGACTCTATCCATTACCCTAATCCTAAACAAAACCTTAATGCTAATACAAGTCTTAACCCTAAACCTTAACCTATACCAACCATACCCAGACCCTGACCCTAATAAAGCACCTAGCTCTAAACCTGACTCTTATCCTAAATGTAACCCTTACACTAGACCTATCTATAACCTAACCATGAAACTACCACTTACTATGAAACTAGACCTGATATTAGCCCTAATCTTAGCCCTAGCTCTAACACATACTCTCATCCTGGCACTAAAACTAGCCTTAATCCTAACCTGAACCCTAACCCTAGCCCTAAATCAAATTCTAACCTAAACCCTAGATCTAAACCTAGCTATAACCTCATCCCTTTCCCTAAATCTAACGCTAACCCTAACACTAACACTAACCATAACCGAGCCCTAACCCTAGCCTTACCCTAACACTAACCCTAGCACTTATCCTAGCCCTAATTTAGCCCTAATCCTAAACCTACTTCTAACCCTAGCACAAAGAATAATAGCACCTAAGTCCTATTTCTAGTTGTAACCCTATGCATTACCATAACCCTAACACTAGCCCTAACCTTAATCCTAATGCAGGCCATAGTCCTAAACCTAGATCTATCCAAACAATAAATCTAAGCCTAAACCTCATCTTATGACTAGCCCTAACACTATTGCTAATCCTAAATCTGGCCCTAACACTAGCCCCATCTCTAAAGCAAAACTGAGCCATAGCCCTACTAACCCTAGCCTAACGGTAATGCTAGAACTGGCCTTAGCCCTATACCTAATTATTACACTAACCCTAACACAAAACCTAACCATACACCTAGCCTTAATCCTAGCCCTAATTCGAGTCCTATCCCTAACTCTGATCAGTAACACTGATCCTGACTCTGACCCTAACACTAACCCTATCTCTTATCATCTCCCTAAACCTAAACCTAATCTAAACAATAGACCTAGAACTAATGCTAACTCTAAAACTAGCCCTAAACTTAACTCTAGTTTTTACAATAGCCATAGTCCTAACTTATCCCTAACCTAACCCAAAATAACTAGCCCTAACCCTACCCTAGCCCTAAAACTAAAAGAAAACCTAGCCCTAATCTGAAGCCTAACCCTAGCTTTAACACTATTCCTAAGCCTAACCCTAGCTCTAATACTTAACCTAAACTTAACCCAAAAACTAAACCTTGACTGAACCCAAACCATGGCCCTAATCCTAACCATAACCTTATCCCTAACCCTAGCTCTAATCTTATTTATTATCCTAAACATAACCCTAACTGAATTCTAACCTTAGGCCTAAAACTAACCATAGCCCTAACTTAACAATAACCCTGGCCCTATCTGTAGTTCTAATCCTATCCATTACCCTAACAATAACCCTAACAGAATTCTATCCCTAGGCTCAACCTTAATACTACTCCTAACCCTAAGGCTGTCCATTACCCTAAACCTAAACTGAACCCTAAACCTAACCATATCCATTACTCTAACCCTAACATTAACCCTAATGCTAATTTGAGCCCTGACCCTAAACCTTAACATAACACATACACTAACCCTGATCCTGACCCTAATAATACCCTAGCTACAAAGATGACCCTAACACTCAACCTAACCCTTACAATAGATCTCGCTAAAAACCTAACCCTAAAACTATCCCTAACCATAACCCTAGACCTGACATTATCCCTAGCCCAAATCCTAACCCTAATGCTAACACAAACCCTAGAACTAATTCTAGCACTAAGCCTAGACTTAATCCTAATCATAACCTTAACCCTAGCCCTATCCCTAATTTTTTCCCTTGACCTAGCCCAAAACATAGCTGTAACATCATAACTTACCCTAACCATAGAACTAAACCTAGGTCTAAACCTAACACTAACCCTAGCACTAATCCTAGCTCTAATTTAGGCCTAACCCTAAGCCTATCCCTATCCCTAGCCCTAATACTAACTCTATCTGTCACCCTAGTCCTATCCCTAGTTGTAAACCCACCCCTTACCATAACCCAAACTCTAGCCCTATCCCTAGCCCCAACCTTAGCCCTAACCTTTTCCCTAGCCCTAAACTTGGATCTAACCCTAACCTTAAGCCTAAAGCTCACCCTAACATTAGCCCTGACCCTAATGCTAGTTGGAAAACTATCTCTAACCCTACCCTAGCTCTAAAAAAACTGAGCCATAACTCTAACCCTAACCTTTAACCTAACCATACATTAACCCTAAACTTAGTCCTAAACCTTGCCATAATTTGAGTGCTATACCTAACCCTAGAAGTAACCCTGATGCTGACTCGGATTGTAACACTAACCCTAGCTCTATACATTGCCCTAACCCTAAACCTAGAACTAGTCCTATTCAGAAACCAAGTTTTTTCATTAGCCATAACCCTAAAGCTAACACAAATCCTAGTGCTAATCGAAGCTCTAACCCTAGGTTTAACCCTAAGACTAACCCTAACCCTTATCCTATCCCTAAACCTATCCCTAACCCTAATACTACCTCTAAACCCATCCCTTTCCCTAAGCAAAACCCTCACACTAATGTTACCTAGTCCTAACCCTAATCCTTAGCCTACACCAAGTTCCCAACTCTATTACTAGTTATAACCCTAGGCCTCATTATTGCTAGCCATAAGCACCATACAAACCTAGCCTTATCCTAGCCCTAAACCTAGCCCTAATTGTAACCCTAACCATAACCCTAGCCCTGACTCTAACACTAACCATCGCCCTAGCCCTGCACCTAGCTCATACCCTAAAACTTACGCTAAACCTAACCCTGACACTAACCCTAAGCCGAAACCTAACAATAGCCCAAATCCTAACCTTAACCCTACCACTAACCTTAGCTCTAACCTTATCCATTAACCTACAGATAAGCCGAACTCAAATGCTAACCCTAGGCCTAACGCTAACCCTATCACTAACACTAAACCAATCAATTACTCTAAACTTAACCTGAACCCTAAGCCTAAACCTATCAATTACCCTAACTCTAACCATACCCCTAATGCTAATTCAACTCTTAATTTTAAACCTTAATCTAAACCAAACCCTACCTGGACCCTGACCCTAATAATACACCTAGTTCTAAACCTGATGCTTATCCTATACGTAATCCTTGCACTAGACCTAGCCATAACCGAACATTAAAACTATCCCTGATCATAACCCTAGACCTGATATTAACCCTAGCCCTACTACTAGCACTAGCCCTAACACAAACCCTCAAATCTAGCCCTAAAGCTAGCCTTAATCATAACCCGAACACTAAACTAGCCCTAACCCTAATCTAACTCTCACCCTATTCCTAAACCTATCTATAACCCCATCCATTTCCCTAAACCTAACCCTATCCCTAACACTAACACTAACCCTAACCCTAGCTCTAACCCTAACCCTAACCCTAACCCTAGCACTAATCCTAGCTCTAATTAGCCCTAACCTTAAACCAACCCCTAACCCTAGCCCTAAGACTATCTCTTAGTCTCACTCTAGCCATATTTCTACTTCTGACCCTATCTGTTATCATAACTGTAACACTAGCCCTAACTTTATCCCTAACCATAGCCCCAGCCCTAAACTTATCTAACCATAACAATTAATACAATATTAAACCTCACCTTACTTCTATCCCTAACACTATCGCTAATCCCCAAACGAGCCCTAACTCTAGCCCTAGCTCTAAAACAAAACTGAGCCATAGCCCCAACACTAACCCTAACATAGACGCAACTCTAGACCTAACATTAGTGCTATGCCTAATTCTTACCCTAATCCTAACACAAATCCTAACCCTACACATAGCCTTAACCCTCACCCTAATTTGAGTCCTATCCCTAATCCTAAATGTAACATTAATCCTGACTCTGACCCTAACACTAACCCTATCTCTAATCAGCCCCCTAAACCTAAACCTAATATAAACACTAGACCTAGTCCTAATGCTAACCCTAATACTAGCCCTAATCATAACCCTATTTCTCACATTAACCGTAGTCCTACACTAGCCCTAACCTAACCCAAAGCCTAGCCCTAATCTGAGCCCTAAACTTAGTTTTAATCATAGCCCTAACCCTATCCCTAGCCCTAACACTTAACCTAAACCTAACCCTAAACATAAACCTTGTCCTAAACCGAAACCTAAAATGAACCATAGCCCTATTCCTAACCATAACACTAGCCTCAACCTAGATAGAATTTTATCCATTACCCTAAACATAACCCTAAGTAAATTCTAACCATATGCCTAACCCTAACCACAGTCCTAACCTAACCATTACCCTAGTCCTAAATGTAGCTCTAATCCTATCCATTACCTGAACCATATCTTTAACCAAATTCTATCCATAGGCTTACTCTAACCCTATGCCTTACTCTAAACCTGTCCATTGTAATAAACCTAACCTGAACTTGAAACCTAACCATATCCATTACCCTAACCCTAATTCTAATTTTAGCCCTAACCTTAAACCTTAACCTAACCCATACCCTAAACCTAACTGTGACCCTAATAATACCCCTAGCTTTGGTGAAACTGACCCAAACCATCAACGTAACCCTTACAATAGACCTGGCCATAAACCTAAACCTAAAATTACCTCTAACCATAACCCTAGAACTGACATTAGTCCCTGACCTAATCCTAGTCCTAAACCTAGCACAAACCCTATCCCTAAACCTAGCCCTAAGTTTAGCCTTAATCCTAATCCTAACTTTAACTGGAGCCCTAACCCTAATTTTATCACATGCCCTAGTCTAAAATGTAGCTGTAACATCATACCTTACCCTAACCCTAATGCTAACCTTAACCCTAACCCTAGCCCTAACTCTAGGCCAAAACCTAACACTAACCCTAGAGCTAATCCTAGCCCTAAGTTAACCCTAATTTTAAACCTAATCCTATCCGTAGCCCTAAGACTAACTCTAACTCTCACCCTAACCCTATACAAAGTTCAAAACCTATCCCTTACCATAACCCAAAACCTAGCCCTATCCCTAGCCCCAACCCTAACACTAACCATCACCCTAGAACTAAACCTTGTTATAAACACTAACCTTAAGCCCAAACCTCAACCTAACACTAGCCCTAAACCTAATGCTGGTTGGAAAACTAGTCCTAACCCTACCCTAGCCCTAAAACAGAACCGAGCCATAACCCTAACCCTAAACCTAAACCTAAAACAAACCCTATCCCTACACCTAGCCCTAAACGTAGCCCCAATTTGAGTCCTAACCCTAACCCTAGAAGTAACCTTGACCCTTACTCGGACCCTAACAGTAGCCCTTGCTCTAAACATTGACATAACGCTAACCCTAGAATTAGCCCCAATTGGAATCCTAGTTCTTTCATTAGCTGTAGCCCTAATGCTAACACAAATCCTAGCCCTATTCCGAGCCCTAAACCTAGGTCTAACCCTAAACCTAACCCTAACCCTAACCATAACCATAACCCTAACTCTACCTCTAACCCTATCACTTACCCAAAGCCAAACCCTCACCCTAAACCATTAGTCCTAACCATAGTTCTTAGCCTACCCCAAACCCTATCTCTATTACTAGTCCTAACCCTAGCCCTCATTCTAGCTCTAACCCTCACTCAAACACTGACCCTTATTCTGACCCTAACACTAACCCTAGGTCTAAAACTGGCACTAACCATAAATCAAACCCTGACCCTACCACTACTGGTAAACCTATACCTAAACCTTACAGTAACACTAGCACTAGACCAAACCTAATCATAAATAGAGTCATAAATCTAGCCTCATCCCTAAACAAAAACCTAGCACTAGCCCTAATAATAAACATTAACCTAACATAAAGACTAACTCTATCCCTAGACCAAACACTAGTCCTAAATCTGGCCCTCACCCTAAACCTAACCCTAACCTGAACAATGACCATTACCCTAAAAAAAACAAACAAACAAACAAAAAAACCTAGCTCTAAATCATATCCTAACCCAAAACCTAACTAGAACACTAGATTTATGCATACACCTCACCTTAAAACGAGCCATGACTGCATCCCTAGCTTTTACATTACCCATACCCTAATGCTAGCCATAAACACCATACAAAACATAGCCCTTATCCTAGCCCTAAACCTAGCCCTTATTGTAAACCTAACCATAAGCCTAGACCTAACCCTAACCCTAACCCTCAGCCTAACCCTAATTCTAGCTCAAACTCTAACTTTAATCTAAACATAACAGTAAGCCTAACCCTAACATTAGCCCTGACTATAACCCTAACCCTCACGCTAGCCCTAATCCTAGCTCCAACACTAACACTTACACCAAACCTAACCCTGACACTAAGCCTAGGCCTAACCCTAACCCTAGTCCTAATTCTAACCTTAACCCTAGCCCTAAACTTATCTTCAACCCTATCTATTACCCTAAGGATAAGCCTAACCAAATGCTAAAGCTAGGCCTAACACTAACAGTATTGCTAACAATAACCCTATTCATTATTTCAAACCAAACCTGAACCCTAAATCTTACCCTATCAATTATCCTAAACGAGACCCTAAATTTATCCCTAACACTAATTCAAGCCTTAACTCTAAATCTTAACCTAAACCAAACCCTACTTGAACCCTGACCCTAAAAATAAAATGGCAGCTTTAAACCTTACCCTTAACCTAAACCTAACACTTCCACTAGACCTAGCCATAACATAACCCTAAAATTAACCATTACCATAAACACAGACCTGACATTAACCAAAGCCCTAATCCTAGCCCTAACCCTAACACAACACTAGTCCTCATCTTAGGCCTATATCTAGCCTTAATCCTAACCCAGACCCTAACTATAGCTCTATCTCTAATTTTCAACCTTGCCCTAGACCTGAACTTAGGTATAACCTAAGGTATAACCACATACTTTCCCCTAATCCTATCACTAATCCTAACTCTAACACTAATCATATCTCTAGCCCTAACCATAGGCCTAACCCTAAAACTAAACCTAGCACTAATCCTAGACCTAATATAGCCCTAAACAAAACTCTACCCCTAGCCTTGGCCTAAGACTAACTATAACTCTCCCCCAGGCCTATTTATAGTTCTGTCCCTATCCATTACAATGAACCTAATGCAAGCCCTAACCTTAGCACTAACCCTAGCCCTAGACCCTACCCTAAATCTAACCATAATTCTACATTTGAACCTAACTCTAAGAGTAATCCTCAACCTACCACTAGACCTACCAGTATTGCTAATCCTAAAACTAGCCATAACCCTAACCTTATACTTTAAACAAAACAGAGACATTGTCCTAACCCTAAATATTAACCTAAATGAAACCCTAAACCCCAACCTAGCCATAAACTTCAAGCTCTAATTCATGTCCTAGTCCTAAAATTAACCCTGACCCGACTTATATTCTAACACTCTCCTTAGTTCTAAATATAACACTAAACCTAAAGATAATGCTAACATTAGATCTAGATGAAATATTAACTATAATAATAAATTTAGATCTTAAATTAGCCATAGGCCTAAACTTAGCCCTAAACCTAACAGAAAAACAAGCCCTAGTCTGAGACCTAACCCTAGAAGTAAACCTAAACCTAAACCTAGACCTGGCCCTAAACCTAACCCTAACCCTAGCTCTAATTCTATCACTTACCCTAAGCCAAACCCTATCCATAATGCTAAACTTAGTCCTAATCCTAATCCATAGCCTAATCAAAACCCTAACCCTATTACTAGTCCAAACCCTAGCCCTCATGATAGCTCTAACCCTAACTCAAATACTTACCCTAATACAAACCCTCAGTCTAAATCTGACAAAAACCTAAAACAAGCCCTACGAGTAAACTTACACCTAAACCTAACCCTAACACTAGCCCTTGACCTAAGCCTAATCCTAAATATGGACATAACTCTAGACCTAGACCTAAAAAATGCCTGGGCCCTAGCCCTAACATAATCCTTAACCTAAAGCAAATACTAACCTTATTCCTAGTCCTAACTCTAGTCCTAATTCTGACTTTCATGTTAAACCTAACTCTAACCTGAACACTGACCCTAACACTAACAATAAACCTACATCTAAACCTGTACCTAACACAAAACCTAAGCTTAACACTAGACATAGCCATAACCCTAACCCTACAACTAGCTCTAATCAGAACCCTAGATCTTACATTACACATAGCCTTAACCCTGGGCCTAAATCTAATGCAAAACCTAGTACTAATCCGAGGGCTAAACCTACCCTAAGCATAACATAATCCTAAATGTAGCCCTAACCCTAAACCTCGCCTTACACATAACCCTAGCTCAAAGCCTAACCCTTAACCTAAACATAACCCTAGCCCTACTCTAAACATAAACATAACTTTAACCCTAATCCTAACCTTAACCCTATTAGTAACACTAGCTCTAACCCTAACATTACCCTACCCCTAACCCTAACCCTAATAATAACCCTAGCCTTAAACCTAACCCTATCCCTAACCCTAATCATTAACCTAAACCTCGACCTAGCACTAAAACTAACCCTTGCCATAAACTTAACCATATCCCTTACCATAAATCTAAACTAAACCTATCCCTAAACCTAAATTTAACTATAACCTAAACTTAACCCTAAACCTAATCTTACATTGAATCCAATACATTACTCTAAAACTAACACTAACCTTAATGAAAACACTAGCCCTAAACCAAACCCTAACCCTAACTATAACCATGACATAACCCAGACCTAACACTAAACCTAACACTCTTCCTGGCCCTAACCATAGCTTAAACCCTAACCCTAACACTAGCCCTAGCCCTAAACATAATGCTAACTCTAGCCCCAACCCTAACACTAAACCTAACCCTAATCCTAGCCCTAATTCAGCCCTATTCCTAACACTAACCCTAACCCTAGAATTAAGACTAACTATAATTCTCACACAAAACCTATTTCTTTTTTTGTTTATTTTATTTTATTTTATTTATTGGTTCTTCAAAACATTACAAAGCTCTTGACATATCATATTTCATACATTAGATTCAAGTGGGTTATGAACTCCCCTATTTCTACTTCTAAACCTATCCCTTTCAATAAACCTAACCCAAGCCCTAACCCTAGTTATAACCCTTGCACTATCCATAGCCCTGGCACTAACTCTAGATGAAAACCTATCTCTAAAACTAACCCTAACCTGATGCCTCAGTGAAACTCTGAAATCGGCTCTAACCCTAATGCTAATCCTAAAATTAGCTCTAACCCTAGCCCTAGCTCTAAAACAAAAACGAGCCATACCCCTAACACTAACCCTTACCCTCAACCAAACCCTAACCCTATACCAGCCCTAAACCTAGTCCTAATTTGAAACCGAACCCTAACCCTAAACATAACCATGACCCTGACTCATACCTAAACACTACACCTAGCTCTAAACATCACCCTAACCTTAAACCTAACCCTAACACTAGACCTAGCCCTAAACCTAACCCTAGATCTAACCCTAATTTTAACCCATTTTAATAGCCGTAACCATGACACTAGTCCTAACCCTAATACAAAACTAACAGGAGCTGTAACGCTAAAAGTAACCCTAACCCTGGTCCTGATCCTAGTTATAACACTATAACTTACCCTGAGCAAACCCTCACCCTAATGCTAACCATATTCTTAGCACTAATCCTACGCCTAAACCAAATCCTAACTCTATAACTAGTCCTAACCATAGCCTACATTCTAGATCTAACCAAAACCCAAATCCTAACCCTATCCCTGACCATTATTCTGACCCTAACACTAATCTTAGGTCTAAATCTAAACCTAACCCTAAACTGAAACCTAAAACCAGCCCTATTGGTAACCTAATACCAAAACCTAAACCTAATACTAGCCCTAGACCTAAACCTAATCCTAAATCTAGCCATAGCTATAGCTCTAGACCTAAAGAAAAACTAGACGTAGCTTTAACAATAACCTTAATGTAACCCAAACTCTAACAGAACCTCTAGACCTAATCCTATTCCTAATTCTGGCTTTAACACTAACCATTACCCTACCCGAACCCTGTCACTGACACTAACACTAACCCTAGCTCTAAACATCACCCTAACCCTAAAACTAACCCTAAAATAACACCTATCCCTAGCATACACAATAAAACTAGTCCTAATTATTACACTAGATCTTACCTTAGCCATAGCACTAACATATCGCAAAACCTAGGTCTAATCCAAGCCTTACCTTAGCTTTAACCCTAAATATAACCCTAACAATAACCCTAGCCCTAACCATAACCCTAACTCTATCCTTAGACCTAATCCTAACCATAACCCTATCCCTATCTCTAGCTCTAACCCTATTCACAACCCTAAGATAACTATACTTCTTATGCTAACCCTAGGTGGAAACCTAATCCTAGCACTAGACTTAACACTATTCATTAACCTACACCTAACCTGAACCCTAAACCTAACTGTGTCATTACCCGATCCCTAAACATAAGACTAATTTGAGCCCTAAAACTAAACCTTAACCTAAACCTAACCCTAATCTTGACACTGACTCTAATAATACCCATAGCTCTAAACCTGACCTTAACATGAAACCTAAACTTTACAATAGACCTAGCCAAAAACCTAACCCTAAAATTATACCTAACCATACCCTAGACCTGATATTAGCCTAGTGCCACAGTCTGGCTGGGCACAAAATCACGAGCCACTCAAACAGGAACAAAGTTTATTTTTTGAAACTGCCGCCAATGTCCGGTACCGCCCGGGAAGATTTTTTCCACCCACACGGCCTCCTCCCGGACCCACAGAGAGAGCTCCTCCCCCGGAACTCCCTCCTACTGTACTTCCCCAACCAATGGGAGCTCTCCAGGAGTCCCGTAGCCGGCCTAGGTGAACAGCAGGAGTCCAATATCCATATGAATGCAAATCCTAACATAATCATATCATCTCAATGGCTAGCTGGCGTCACCTTTAGACCAAAAATGCCATGCATCATATACTTGGCTCTTAGCATCTCCCCCCTTCTGTTTAAGTAACAAGCAATCTGGCTAGGGACTGTGCCTGTTAGGTTTGTCAAATTCAACATATGGTTCTTACCCGTCATCAGAAAACTGACTTTTAGGCGTCAGCCTCCTGTCTTAGGTTGATACCACTGCAATTGGATCATACCTGTCACTGACTACCGGTCCAGCATATAGCCATACTTGTGGATAGGCCTATGTACCAGTGGGGGGGTGAGGTTCTTTGCCTCACCTCTGTTGGCCCCCAAATTTGGCCCTTGGTGCCAGTGGGGGGGTGAGGTTCTTTACCTAACCTCTGTTGGCCCCCAAAATTAGACTATCACTAGTAGAAGGGAGGAGGACACAGAAATGTCATGACACCAAGTCAATTAAGGGCTCCTAGGAAAAATTACATCACTGGTGACACATCAGCAAAGATACGCTAGCACTACCGTAATTTGCTGCATCAACAAATAGATCACAAAGCATACAAGTGATACATAGTCCAGGCAAGTTCTGTAAGCAGTTCAAAGCAGAGGAATCTATCAATATGTCCATATCCTCCCAAAATAAAGTATACAAGTGATACATAGTCCAGGCAAGTTCTGTAAGCAGTTCAAAGCAAAGGAATCTATCAATATGTCCATATCCTTCCAAAATAAATCAACTCATTGATTGAGCATTTCTTGTTGAGTTATAAATCATTGATGTATCAGTTTACACGGTTTGTTGTGATAACTCTCGAAGAAGTTGTAGTTTGGTTTTATCTTTGTCTTCACCGGCACTGGGATGAAAATAGGAATTTTGACAATGATGCTAAAAAAAAATATGTAACATTTCAACAGGTACTAAGAAAACAATATTTAGAACAATTTACATTATCCTGAACAGAATTATTAAATATAATGAAAAGGAAAGGTGAAAGTAAACAAACAGATCTGTTAACCTTCTATTTGTTCATATATTAAAACAATCCTCAACAGCTGTTTACCCAAATTAAATTAAACTATTAAAATCACGTGAATAATAAAAAAAAAATTTGTATCCATGTGCATGAGCGCTCCTCATATGTGATATATGGACATACGCACATACAGACATACAACACAAAACAGAAGTGTGCACACGTAACATATAACACATAAGACAATAGTAAAGGCCTTGTAGCTTTACCTAGGTGAAATCTCCATTGCAATGTTCAAAAACTCCACAGTCAAAAAATAAAACTGATCAGAAAAAACATTAACCTAGGTCTGTATGAGCTCAAAAATAAAATAGAACTTTATGATGTGGGAAAAAGCAATAATAAAATAGATATTGAAAAAAGCATCCTGGTTAATCACTGTCACAGATGTAAGAATAGCCAAGCTGGAGATCTGGATATCAGCTGTTATGGATTTGAGTCGAATCATTTTCCTTTTGGTCTGTAGAAATTGTTTTAGTTAATCTCTCTGGAATCCAAATCGGCTGCTGTACTCCCTGTGGAAAAACACAAACAGAGCCCCGACTCCAGACTATCACTGGGTCAGGACCTTTCCATTGTCCTGTTAGAATATCTTTCCAAAGTACTTTAGGCTTATGTACATTTTTTGGATACAAATGTCTTTCCTCAGCACTAAGCCCTGATGAATCTAAATTTAAAAAGTTTAGAGTAAAAAGAGTTATTTTAAGTTTATCTTTGGGGGATATATACCCCTTTCCAATTCCCTCCTTTTGTTTTAATAAGTACATTTTAATAGTTTGATGAGCTCTTTCAACTATGCCTTGTCCTTGTGGATTGTATGGAATTCCTGTTATGTGAGTAATGCCAAATGATGAGCAAAATTGTTTAAAAGAGGTGGACGCATAACCAGGACCATTATTGGTTTTTAACTGTTTTGGAACACCCACAGCGGCAAAATTTTGTAAGCAATGAGCTATAACATCTTTAGTTTTTTCTCCAGCATGAAGGGAGCCCATCAGAAATCCGGAAGAAGTATCAACTGTAACATGTAAATATTTTAATTTTCCAAATTCTGGCAAGTGTGTGACGTCCATCTGCCAAATATGGTTAGGTATCAGTCCTCTAGGATTGACTCCAAGATTAACTTGTGGTAAAAATGTCACACAATTTTGACATTGTTTTATTATATGTCGGGCTTGTTCTTTAGTTATTTTAAAACGCTTTTGTAAAGTATTAGCATTGACATGGAACCTTTTATGAAAATTTATAACTTCTTCTATTGTGGAGAAAATATGTATGTCATGTGTAGATTTATCTGCTAACTCATTGCCCAAACTAAGGGCTCCAGGCAATCCTGTATGTGCCCTGATATGTCCTATAAATAATGGATCTTTTCTGTCCCAGATTAGACTTTGTATAGTGGAAAACAAAGAGAAAACAGTAGAAGAAGGGGAAATCCTACCAGCATCTTCAAGGGATACTATAGCATTAACTACATACTGACTATCAGAAAATAAATTAAATACAGAATCTTTAAACATCATAAAAGCTTGTAATACTGCATTAAGCTCTACCTTTGAGCTGATTGTTTGGGTACTAAAAATGTAAAAGTTTGATCAGGGGTAACTACTGCTGCTGTACCATTATTTGACCCATCAGTGAATATATTTGGAGCATTCATGATAGGGGTTTTTTTGTCATCTTTGGAAAAACTACAGGATGTTTAGACCAAAAAGACAACAAAGGATTAGACGGTAAGTGATTATCAAATGAAACATTAGATTTACACGTGATTATTGCCCAAGTATTTAACTCATTAGCTAACTCATCAATTTGATTCATAGTATATGGAGTAATAATTTTATTGGGAGAAATCCCAAACACTCCCTTGGCTGCTTTTATTCCTTTGAGTATTAATTGTCCTACAGCCTCAGGATACCTAGTAAGAATAGTGTTAGGAGAATAAGATAAATGTATCCACAATAATGGACCTTCTTGCCAGAATACTCCTGTAGGAATATTTTTTTGTTGGCAGTACAATAAATAATAAAGGCAAACTTATATCAATTCTATCCAAATGCATATTTTCCATATATGTTTCAATGATTTTTAATGCCTTTCTTGCTTCGGGCGTCAACATGCGGGGTGAATTTGGATCTGATGGACATTTTAGAATATCAAATAAAGGTCCCAACTCTCCTGTTGGTATGCCTAGACAAGGCCTTATCCAATTTATGTCTCCTAATAACTTTTGAAAGTCGTTTAAGTGATTTGAGTTGATCTAATCGTATTTGAATTTTTGGTGGACGGACCATGGTTGAGGATAATAAAACCCCTAAATAATTAATTGGAAGATTTAATTGTACTTTATCTATTGCTATCTCTAGATTATAATTTTTTAATAAATTTGTAAGTGTGGCATAACATTCCAGCAATGTGTTTTTATCTTTATGTGCCAATAACACATCATCCATATAGTGAAATATTTGTAGTTCAGGATCTTGATTTCTAAGTGGCTGGATTGCTTTGTTAACATAAATTTGACACATAGTTGGACTACTAGCCATCCCTTGAGGGAGTACTTTCCATTCATATCTCTCATCAGGACCTTCATGATTTAATGCAGGGATAGTAAATGCAAAATGTGGACTATCCTCGGGATGAATTGGAATTGAAAGAAAACCAATCTTTAATATCTATAGCTAAAACATACCAGGTTTTTGGCAAAGCAGACAATTGGGGAATCCCTGATTGAGCAGGTCCTATAATAACCATCTCATTATTAATGGCTCTTAAATCTTGTAATAATCTCCATTTACCAGATTTCTTTTTAATGAAAAAAATGGGAGTATTATGGGGAGATATGGAAGGTTGTATATGTCCCTCCGCTAATTGTTGTTTGACCAGGTCATGGGTTATTTGTATCTTTTCTTTAGTGAGGGGCCAATGAGGAACCCACACTGGTCTTTCTGATTTCCAAGTAATTTTGATTGTCTCAGTGGCCCTTTCTGAAAACCCAATCCATGTCTATTTGTTTTTTGATCTATTTGAATTGGTGCTGTCATACCTTGTTCTTGTTCTCTTAATCTTTCTTCTTTCCTAAAGCCTTGTCTAGCCCTAGTAGTGGGTGCATTAGGATTGATGTTATTTGTTAATGTCAAACCTAATTGATCTAGGACATCTCGTCCCCATAAATTTATAGGAAGATGATCCAATACATAGGGCTGTATAGTTCCTTCACATCCTTCAGGATCCTTCCAATCTAATACCATTGCACTTCTATGGGGATTAGTTGCCACTCCTAGGCCTCGAAGCGTTTGAGTGGCTTGTTGTAATGGCCAATGTTTCAGCCATTCTTGATGAGATATGATGCTAAGGTCTGCACCTGTATCAAGTAGCCCATTAAATTCATGTCCTTGAATATTTAGTTTTAGCATTGGGCGAGAATCTAGATTTAAAGACAGCATAGCCCAATCTACACCTGTGGAGCCTAATCCCTTGGAACCTCTTTCTACAGTACGACTGGAAAATTTATCATGTAGGCTGGGTATTATTAATAACTGTGCTATTCTATCTCCTGGTGAAATTACTGATATACCTCTTGGAGAACTAGCTATAATTTTTATTTCACCTTCATAATCGGGATCAATTACCCCACGACTTATCATAAGTCCTTTTAGTGTTGAAGAACTGTGTCCCAATAATAAGCCTACTGTTCCTTGGGGAAGAGGTCCTTTTACTCCTGTGGGAATGATTTGAACTCCCATCTCTGGAGTTAGTACTGCTCTGGCAGAGGTGCAGATGTCCAACCCTGCTCTCCCTCTAGTTTGTCTGATGAGGGATTTAATGGATAATGCGTCCTGGGCACTACCTTGATGGTGTTGCTGGGTTCCTCCATTGCCCCGTATATTTGTGGTTTTGGGCCCCAGAGCATTGGGCCCTGCAGTCCGTTTTTTGCCAATGGAGCCTGATGTCTTTCTCCATGATATCGTGGGTAAACACTTGGTCCTTGTCTGTTTTTTGATAACGGAATACCTTCTATGGTGGTTTGAGAATGGCATTCATTAGCCCAATGTTTCCCTCTACGGCATCGTGGGCAAATACCCGGTATTCTATTCCTTTGATACCTAGCCTTGTTAAACCCTCCTCCTATGGGGCAACTCCTTTTAAAATGTCCTGTTTGATCACAATTATAGCATGTTTTTGGCCTGGCATCTAAAGCCTGTTGTACTGCTGCTAAGACTTGCCCTTGTTCATTAATGTCTCTACATAATTTAATATATGTGTTTAAATCTTCATGTTTCCATGGTCTGATGACCTCTTTGCAGCAACGATTTGCTTGGTCATAAGCCAGTTGTTTTATAAATGGCATTGCCTGTTCTGTATCTCCAAATACTCTAGATGCTGTCTGAATAAGCCTATCTACAAATTCAGCGTAAGGTTCATTAGCTCCTTGTATTACCTTAGATAATTGTCCTTGTAAATCTCCATGCCCCTGTAAAGTTTTCCATGCCCTAACTGTATCTGCAGCAATTTGTGCGTATACGCCAGGATCACATTCAATTTGTTGCCGTTGACCCTCATAAGGTCCTTTTCCTAATAACATCTCTAGATTTCTTTGAGGGTAACTGGCTGTTGCATTTCACCTAGCTGTCTCCATGCAAAATTCCTCATTGGCAACCTTCCATAACAAATATTGTCCTCCATTTAGCACAGATCGACACATGTTAGCCCAATCTGCTGGCTTCATGTCTAAGTTGGTAATGGATTCGACCATGCTCACAGTGAAGGGTGCTTGCGGCCCGTAGGTTGTTACAGCCTCCTTTAATTGCTTCACTGTTTTGAAATCTAAAGCACGGTGAATTCGTTGCCCTCCTGCCTGCTCAAGTACAGGGCATGCTAATCTTTGGGGTCCTGCCTCAGGATTCCGTCCATCAACTATGGGAGTTGAGGGCCGCTCAGCTGTAGATGGAGCTGTTGGTTGAATTACGCCCTCTGGTGATATAACAGGGTTAGTAGCAGCCTCATGTTGTAATTCCCCGCCTGATGCTTGTTTTTCCTCTAAGCTTTCTTTCTTCAAATCTTCCTCTGTCTGACTAGCTTGAGAGACCTTCTCTTTCGCTTGACCTAACATGTTTTCTAGCATAGTCTGGACCTCTAACAATTTACTTAACAGTCTTTCGGTTTGTTTTTTAATAGTTTCTAATCTACTATAAAGGTAACGCAACCCAATAAGATAGCATAAAACAAAACCGAAACAGAATGAAACAAAAACCGAACAAAGAATAGTTGTATCAATTTTCTCTTTCTCAGGGCCAAACAACTTCAAACCTTGAGCCAACCAATTTTCCCAGTTTGCCTGAGAAAATTTTAGGGATAGGCAGCTTGAAACAAAAACAAGATAAATCAAAACAAGAACACATTGTTTTTTGAAATGGTCACCCATTTTGTTGCCTTCCCTCAGGGGCGAGCAATTTTACTCACCTCCAAACTTCAGGCATTCCCCGTGTGGGCCGCCAGTTGCCGCAGTCTGGCTGGGCACAAAATCACGAGCCACTCAAGCAGGAACAAAGTTTATTTTTTGAAACTGCCGCCAATGTCTGGTACCGCCCGGGAAGATTTTTTCCACCCACGCGGCCTCCTCCCGGACCCACAGAGAGAGCTCCTGCCCCGAAACTCCATCCTACTGTACTTCCCCAACCAATGGGAACTCTCCAGGAGTCCCATAGCCAGCCTAGGTGAACAGCAGGAGTACAATATCCATATGAATGCAAATCTTAACATAATCATATCATCTCAATGGCTAGCTGGCGTCACCTTTAGACCAAAAATGCCATGCATCATATACTTGGCTCTTAGCAGCCTAGCTCTAATCCAAGCCCCAAACCTAATACAAAACTTAGCCCATATCCTAGCCATGAACCTCAACTTCATCATAACCCTAACCTTAACCCCAATTCTCACCTTAGCCCTAAAACTAGCTATATTCCCATCCCTTACCCTAAACCTGACCCTAAACCTAAACCTTACACTAACCCTAGCCCTAACCCTAGGCCTAACCCTAACACTAACCATAGCCCTAATCCAAGCCCTAATTTAGCTCTGTCCCTAACACACACCCTAGCCCTTAGACTACCTCTAACTCTCACACTAGCCCTATACATAATTCTAACCCTATCACTTACAATCACCATACACCTAACCCTAAATTTTGCCCTACCCTAGCCCTATACTTAGCCCTATATAAAAACCTAGATCTAAACCTAACTCTAAATCTAACCCTAACCCTAACAATAAATCTAGCCATAACTCTACTCCTATCCCTAATCCTTAACCTAAGCTTAAATCTCACACTTACACTAGCCCTAACACTAAGACTAATCTTAAAACTAGTCTCAATCCTAACCCTAGCTCTAAAACAAAACCGACTTATAGCCCTAACCTTAACGCTTAACTTAAACCAAATGCTAACACTACACCTGGCCCTAACCCTATCCCTAATTATAGTCCAACCATAACCCGAAAACTAACCCTAACCCTGACTCTGACCCTAATAATAACCCTGGCTCTAAACATCATCATCACCATAAACCTAACATTAACACTAGAAATAGACCTAACTCTAACCCTATAACTAGCTGTAATCATAAACCTACTTTATACATTAGTGGTAGCCTTAACCCTAGCCCTAATCTAACCCAAAACCTAGCCATAATCTCAGTCATAAACCTAGCTTTAACCCTAAACTAAAAACTTAACCCTAATTCAAAAACTAGCTTTAATCCTATACATAACCCTGGCCCTAACCTTAGGGATTAACCCTATTCATTACCATAACAATAACTCTAACCCTTCTCATAACCCTTGGCCTAAACCTAACCCTATACATTAGACTAAACCAAACCTAAACCTGTCATTACCCTAACCCTAAATCTAACATTAATTCGAGCCCTGCACCTAAACTAAAATTTAACCCAAACTCTAATCCTGACCCTGATTCTAAAAATAACCCTAGATCTATACCTGTCCCTAACCAAAACCTAAACCTTACACTGGACCAAGCCATAAACCTAACACTAAATCTATCCCTAGCTGTAACCCTAGACCTGACATTAGCCATAGTCCTAATATTATTCCTAAACCTAAAACAAATCCTAGTCCTCATAGTAGCCCTAAATATAGCCTTAATCATAACCCTAAACCTAAATCTAGTTCTAACCCTAATAATAACCCTCGCCCTTGACCTAAACCTAGCTATAACCACATTCTTACCCTAAACTACACCCTAACTCTAACCCTAAGTCTAATGGTAATCCTTGCCTTATCCTTAGCCCTAGGACTAACCCTAGATCGAAACCTAACTCTAATTTTAACCATAACTCAATGACTAAGCCTAATCCTAAAACTAGCCGAAATCCTAGCCCTAACATAACCTTAGACGTAACTTAACCCTATCCCTAAACCTGAACCCTAAACCTAGCCCTAAGACTAACTCTAAATCTGACACTAGCCCTATCACTCATTCTAACCCTATCCCTTACCATAAACCTAATCCTAGCCATAACCCTAGTGATAACCCTTGCCCTACCCTTATCCCTAGCACTAACATTAGGCAAAACCTAACTCTAAATCTAGCCCTAAACCAAAGCCTAAGCCTAACCACAACACTAGCCCAAACAATAACACTCATCCTAAGTTGAGCCCTAACCCTAGTCCTAGCCCTAAAACAAACCGAGCAATAGCTCTAACACTAACCTTTAACCTAAACCAAACCTTAACCTTACAATTAGACCTAACCTTAGCCCTAATTTGAGTTGGAAGCCGAACCCTATAACTGACCCTGAATCTGACACTGACCCTAACACTTCTAGCTCTAAATAACACCATAACCCTAAATCTAACCCTACTGCTAAATCTGGCACTAAAACCCTAAAAGTAGCCCTTATTGTAAACCTAGTACTTACCTTAGTTGTAACCCTAACCCTATCCCAAACAACCCAAAACCTAGCCCTAATTAATGCCCTAACCCTAGCTTTTAACCTAATGTAACCCTAATACTAGCCTAATTGTAACCATAACTCTAGCCTTAAACTGATCTCTAAATCTATCCATTACCATAACCATAACTCTAACCGTGATGATTACCCTAGGCATAGACTTAAACCTGTCTCAAATCCTAACCCTTCCATTACCCTAAACTTAACCTGAATCCTGAACCTAACCCTATCATTACCCTAACCCTAATCCTAAAACTAATAATACCCCTACCTCTAAACTTGACCATAACACAACATCTAAACCTTTGCCTAGACGTAGCTATAAACTTAATCCTAAAACTATCTTTAACCATAATTCTGGACCTGAAATTAGCCCTAACCCTAATTCTAGCCCTAAACTTAAAAACACACCTAGCTCTCATCCTAGCCCTAAACATAGCCTTAACCATAACCCTAAATTCAGCCCTACACCAAACCTTCATTCTAACACTCACCCTACCTCTAAATCTAGCTATAATGTCATCCCTTACCATAAATTTAAACTTAACCCTAAACCTAAACCTAGGTTTAAGCTAAACACAAAAATTAGCCCTAATTATAGCCCTAATTTAGCTCTATCTCTAACCCTATCCTCACCCTAACCTTAAGACTACCTCTAACTCTTGCCCTAGACCTATTCAAATTTCAAAACATATCCCTTACCATAACCTAAACCCTAGCCCTATCCCTAGCCCCAACCCTAACTCTAACCATCACACTATCCCTAAACCTAGTTGTAAAAACTAACCTTAAGCCCCAAACTCACCATAACACTAGCCCTAACCCAATGCTAATTGGAAAAGTAGCGCTAATCCTACTCTAGCCCTAAAAAAAACTATGCCATAACCCTAAACCTAAACCGTAACCTAAACCAAACGTATCCCTACACCTAGCCCTAAACATAGCCCTAATTTGAGTCCAAACCCTAACCCTAGAAGTAACCTTGACCCTTACTCGGACACTAAAAGTAGTCCTAGCTCTAACGCTAACCCTAGATCCAGCCCTAATTGGAATCCTAGTTCTTTCATTAGCTGTAGCCTTAATGCTAACACAAATCGTAGCCCTATTCCGAGCCCTAAACCTAGGTTTAACCCTAACCCTAACCCTAACCCTAACCCTAACAATAACCCTAACTCTACCTCTAACCCTATCCCTTACCCTAAGCGAATCCCTCACCCTAAAGCTACCCTATTCCTAACCATAATCCTTAGCCTACCTCAAACCCTATCTCTATTACTAGTCCTAACCCTAGCCCTCATTCTAGTTCTAATCCTCACTCTAACCCTGACACTTATTCTTACCCTAACACTAAACCTAGGTCTAAACCTGAAACTAACCCTAAAGCGAACCCTAACCCTACCCCTACTGGTAAACCTATACCTAAACCTAACAGTAACACTAGCACTAGACCAAACCTAATTGTAAATAGAGTCATAAATCTAGCCTTATCCATAAACAAAAACCTAGCACTAGCCCTAATAATAAACGTTAACCTAACATAAAGACTAACTCTATCCCTAGACCCAACGCTAGTCCTATATCTGGCCGTCACCCTAAACCTCACCATAACCCGAACAATGACCATTACCCCAAAACAAGCCCTATCTCTAAATCTTATACTAACCATAAACCTAACTAGAACACTAGACTTATCCATAAGCATAACCCTAAAACTAGCCATAACCACATCCCTAGCTCTTAACCCTAAGCCTAATCCTCAACATACCACTAGACCTATCACTATCGCTAATCCTAAAACTAGCCGTAACACTAGCCTTATTCCTTAAAAAAAAAAAAAAAAAAAAAACTGAGCCATTGTCCTAACCCTAAATATTAACCTAAACCATACCGTAACCCCAAACTTAGCCATAAACTTCTAGCTCTAAATCATGTCCTAGTCCTAAAATTAACCCTTACCCTAACTTATATTCTAACACTAACCTTAGTTCTAAATATGACGCTAACCCTAAAGATAATGCTAACGTTAGATCTAGATGAAATACTAACTCTAATCATAACCTTAGATCTTAAATTTGCCATAGCCCTAACCTAAGCCCTAAACCTAACAGAATAAAAACTAGCCCTAATCTGAGCCCTAACCCTAGAAGTAAACATAAACCTAAATTTAGACATAGCCCTAACCCTAACCCTAAACCTAGCCCTAACCGTAGCTCTAACTCTATCACTTACCCTAAGCCAAACCCTATCCATAATGCTAAACTTTGTCCTAATCCTAATCCATAGCCTCATCAAAACCCTAACCCTATTACTAGTCCTAAACCTAGCCCTCATTCTAGCTCTAACCCTATCTCAAATACTTACCCTAACACAAACCCTCAGTCTAAATCTGACCAAACCCTAAAACTAGGCCTACGAGAAAATGTACACCTAAACCCAACCCTAACACTACAACTAGACCTAAGCCTAATCCTAAATATAGCCATAACTCTAGACCTAGACCTAAAAAAATACCTGGGTCCTAGCCCTAACATAATCCTTAACCTAAAGCAAATACTAACCTTATTCCTAGTCCTAACTCTAGTCCTAATTCTGACTTTCACGTTAAACCTAACTCTAACTTGAACAAAGACACTAACACTAATACTAAACTTAGATCTAAACCTGAATCTAACCCAAACCCTAAACCTAACACTAGACATAGCCATAACCCTAACCCTAAAACTAGCTCTAATCAGAACCCTATGTTTACATTACACACAGCCTTAATCTTGAACCTAAATCTAACACAAACCCTACTCCTAATCCAAGGCCTAAACCTACTCTAAGCATAACATAATCCTAAATGTAGCCGTAACCCTAACCCTCGCCTTACACATAACCCTAGCTCAAAGGCTAACCCTTAACCTAAGCATAACCCTAGCCCTATTCCTAAATGTAAACATAACCTTAGCCCTAATCCTAACCTTAACCCTATTACTAATACTAGCTCTAACCCTAACATTACCCTACACCTAACCCTAACCCTAATAATAAACCTAGCCCTAATCCTAACCCTATCCCTAACCCTAATCATAAACCTAACCCTAGATCTAATTCTAAACCTAACCCTTGACATAAACTTAACCCTATCCCTTACCATAAATTGAAAGTAAACCTATCCCTAAAACTAAATTTAACTATAACCTAAACTGAAACCTAAACCTAATCTTACATAGAATCCAATACATTACTCTAAAACTAACCATAAGCCTAATGAAAACAATAGCCCTATCCCAACCCTAACCCTAAACATAATCAAAACCCTAACCGAGACCGAAAACTAAACCTAACACTGTTCCTAGCCCTAACCATATCTTAAACACTGATGCTCACCCTAACCCTAACACTAGCCCTAGCCCGAACCATAACGCTAACTCTAGCCCTTACCCTAACACGAAACCTAGCCCTAATTCTAGCCCTAATTCAGCCCTATTACTAACACTAACCCTAACCCTAGAATTAAGACTATAATTCTCACACAAAACCTATTTCTACTTCTAATCCTATCCCTTTCAAAAACCCTAACCCAAGCCCTAACCCTAGTTATAACCCTTATAATATCCATAGCCCTAGCACTAAATATAGATCAAAACCTATCTCTAAAACTAACCCTAACCCAATGCCTCAGTGAAACTCTGAAACTGGCTCTAATCCTAATGCTAATCCTAAAATTAGCCCTAACTCTAGCCCTACCCCCCCAAAAAAAAAAACAAGCCATAGCCCTTACCCTCAACCAAACCCGAACCCTACACCAACCCTAAACCTAGCCCTAATTTGAAACCTAAACCTAACCCTAAACCTAACCATGACCCTGACTCATATCCAAACACTAAACCTAGCTCTAAACATCACCCTAACCTTAAACCTAACCCTAACACTAGACCTAGCCCTAAACCTAACACTAAATCTAACCCTAATTGTAACCCAAGTTCTTATATTAGCAGTAACCATAACACTAGCCCTAACCCTAATACAAAACTAGCCCTAATCCAAGCACTAACACGAGATTTAACCCAAAACCTAACCATAACCCTGGTCCTAACACTAGCTCTAACACTATCCCTTACCCTAAGCCAAACCCTCACCCTAATGCTAACTGTATTCTTAGCACTAATCCTTTGCCTAACCCAAACCTTAATTCTATAAATATTCCTAATCCTACCCTTCATTCTAGACCTAAACATAACCCAAATCCTAACCCTTACCATGACCATTATTCTGACCCTAACACTAATCTTAAGTGTAAATCTAAACCGAACACTAAACTGAAACCTAAAACTAACCCTACTGGTAACATTATACCTAAACATAACCCAAATACTATCCGTAGACCTAAACCTAATCCTAAATCTAGCCATAGCTATAGCTCTAGACCTAAACACAAACTAGACCCAGCCTTAACAATAACCTTAATGTAACCCAAACCCTACCCTATCTCTAGAACTAATCCTAGTCCTAATTATGGCTTTAACAGTAACCATTACCCTACCTGAACCCTGTCCCTGACACTAACACTAAACCTAGCTCTAAACTTCACTCTAACCCTAAAACTACACCTATCCCTAGTATTACCCATAAAACTAGTTCTAAACATTAC
The DNA here is from genome assembly GCF_021218885.2 of Marmota monax. Taxonomy (NCBI): domain Eukaryota; kingdom Metazoa; phylum Chordata; class Mammalia; order Rodentia; family Sciuridae; genus Marmota; species Marmota monax. The sequence continues at coordinate 284,580 of NW_026693044.1, read as the reverse complement.
ACTAGTTCTTACATTAGCCATAGCCTTAACCTATTGCAAAATCTAGCTCTAATCCAAGCCCTACCTTAGCTTTTACCCTAAATATAACACTAAAAAGAACCCTAGCCCTAACCATAACCCCAATTCTATACTTAAACTTATTCCTAACCATAATCCTAACAGTAACACTAGCTCTAACCCTATTCACTACCCTAAGATAACTATACTTCTTAAGCTAACCATAGGTGGAAACCTAATCCTGACAATAGCCTTAACCCTATCCATTAACCTACACCTAACCTGAACCCTAAACTTAACTGTGTCATTACCCGATCCCTAAACATAAGACTTATTTGAGCCCTAAACCTCAACCTTAACCTAAACCTAACCCTAACCTTGTCACTGACTCTAATAATACCCATAGCTCTAAATCTGACCCTAACATGAACCTAAATTTACAATAGACCTAGCCAAAAACCTAACCCTAAAACTATACCTAACCATACCCTAGACCTGACATTAACCTAGCTCTTATCCTAGCCCCAAACCTAATATAAAATTTAGCCCATATCCTAGCCATGAACCTCAACTTCATCATAACTCTAACGTTATCCCTAACCTTAACAATAATCCCCACCCTAGTCCTAAAACTAGCTATATTCCCATCCCTTACCCTAAACCTAATCCTAACCCTACAACTTACACTAACCCTAGCCCTAACCCTAGGCCTAACCCTAATACTAACTATAGCCCTAATCCAAGCCCTAATTTAGCTTTATCCCTAACCCTAACCCTAGCCCTTAGACTAACTCTAACTCTCACAATAGCCCTATATGTAGTTCTAACCCTATCCCTTACAATCACCATACACCTAACACTACACGTCACCCTACCCTAGCCCTATTCTTAGCCTGATCTCAAAACCTAGCTCTAAACTTAATTCAAATCTAACCCTAACCCTAACAATAAATCTAGCAATAATTCCACTCCTATCCCTAATCCTTAACCTAAGCCTAAATCTCACACTTACTCTAGCCCTAACCCTAAGACTAATATTAAAACTAGTCCCAATCCTAACCCTAACCCTAAAACGAAACTGAGTCATAACCCTAACCTTAACCCTTAACCTAAACCAAACCTTAACCCTACACCTAGCCCTAACCCTACTCCTATTTATAGTCTAACCCTAACCCGAAAAATAACCCTGACCCTGAATCTGACCCTAATACTAACCATGGCTCTAAAAATCATCATTACCATAAACCTAACCTTAGCACTAGAACTAGACCTAACTCTAACCCTATAACTAGCTGTAATCATAAACCTACTTTATACATTAGTGGTAGCCTTAACCCCAGCCCAAACCTAACCCAAAACCTAGCCTTAATTTGAGACCTAAACCTAGCTTTAACCCTAAAATTAAACCAAACCCTAACCCAAACACTAGCTTTAATCCTATAAAAAACCCTAATCTTAACCTTAGGACTAACCCTATCCATTACCCTAACAATAACCCTAACCCTTCTGATAAACCTTCGCCTATCCCTAACCCTATACATTACACTAAACCAAACCTAAACCCTAAACCTAACCCAAACATTAAACTAACCCTAAATCTAACACTAATTCCAGCCCTGCACCTAAACTCTAGCTTAACCCAAACCCTAATCCTGACCCTGAATCTAAAAATAACCCTAGATATATACCTGACCCTAACCAAAAACCTAACCCTTACACTGGACCAAGCCTTAAACCTAACACTAAATCTATCCCTAACTGTAACCCTAGACTTGACATTAGCCATAGCCCTAATACTATCCCTAAGCCTAAAACAAATCCTAGTCCTCATAGTAGCCCTAATATAGCCTTAATCATAACCCTAACCCTAACCCTAGTTCTAACCCTAATACTAACCCTTGCCCTTGACCTAAACTTAGCTATAACCACATCCTTACCCTAAACTAAACCCTATCTCTAACCCTAAGCCTAATGGTAACCCTCACCTTATCCTTAGCCCTAGCACTAACCCTAGATTGAAACCTAACTCTAATTCTAACCGTAACTTGATACCTAAGCCTAATCATAAAACTAGCCCGAACCCTAGCCCTAACATAACCATAGGCATAACTTAGCCCTATCCCTAAACCTAACCCTAACCCTAGCCCTAAGACTAACTCTAAATCTGACACTAGCCCTATCACTCATACTAACCCTATCCCTTACCATAAACCTAATCCTAGTCATAACTCTAGTGCTAACCCTTGCCCTATCCTTATCCCTAGCACTAACATTAGGCAAAACCTAACTCTAAATCTAGCCCTAACCCAAAGCCTAAGCCTAACCACAACACTAGCCCAAACAATAACACTCATCCTAAATTGAGCCCTAACCCTAGTCCTAGCCCTAAAACATAACCAAGCCATAGCTCTAACACTAACCTTTAACCTAAACCAAACCTTAACCATACACCTAGACTTAACTCTAGCCCTAATTTGAGTTGGAAGCCGAACCCTAAAACTAACCCTGAACCTGACACTAACCCTAACACTTCCAACTCTAAATAACACCATAACCCTAAACCTAACCCTAACACTAAACCTGCACTAAAACCCTAAAACTAGCCCTTATTGTAAACCTAGTACTTACTTTAGTTGTAACCCTAACTCATCCCAAACAAACCAAAACCTAGCCCTAATTAATGCCCTAACCCTAGCTTTAAACCTAACATAACCCTAATACTAGCATAATTGTAACCATAACTCTGGCCTTAAACTGATCTCTATCTATTTCCATAAATATAACCCTAAACATAATGATAACCATAGGCATAAACCTAAACCAGTCTCGAATCCTAACCCTTCCATTACCCTAAACTTAACATGAATCCTAAACCTAACCCTATCATTACCCTAACCCTAATCCTAAAATTAATTCAAGCCCAAACTTTAAACCTTAACCTATCCCAAACACTAACCCAGAACTTGACACTAATAATACCCCTACCTCTAAACTTGACCATAACACAACATCTAACCCTTTGCCTAGACGTAGCTATAAACCTAATCCTAAAACTATCTTTAACCATAATTCTGGACCTGAAAATAGACCTAGACCTAATCCTAGCTCTAACCCTAAAAACACAATGAGCCCTAATCATAGCCCTAAACGTAGCCTTAATCATAACCCAAAATGTAGCCCTACACCTAACCCTAATTCTAACCCTCACCCTACCTCTAAATCTAGCTATAATGTCATTCCTTACCGTAAATTTAAACCTAACCCTAAACCTAACCCTAGGTTTAAGCTAAACACAAAAATTAGCCCTAATTCCAGCCCTAATTTAGCTCTATGTCTAACCCTATCCTAACCCTAGCAGTAAGACTAAATCTAACTCTCGCCCTAGATCCATCCAAAGTTCAAACCATATCCCTTATCATAACATAAACCCTAGCCTTATCCCTAGCCCCAACCCTAACTCTAACCATCACCCTATTCCTAAACCTGTTTGTAAACACTAACCTAAAGCCCAAATCTCATCCTAACACTAGCCATAAACCTAATGCTAATTGGAAAACTAGCCCTAACCCTACCCTAGCCCTAAAACAAAACCAAGCCATAAACCTAACCCTAAACCTTAACCAAAACCAAACCCTATTCCTACACCTAGCCCTAAACGTAGCCCTAATTTGAGTCCAAACTCTAACCCTAGAAGTAACCTTGACCCTTACTCGGACCCTAACAGTAGCCCTAGCTCTAAATATTGACCTAACACTAACCCTGGATCTAGCCCTAAAAAGAATCCTAGATCTTTCATTAGCTGTATCCCTAATGCTAACACAAATTCTAGCCCTATTCTGAGCCCTAAACCTAGGTTTAACCCTAACCCTAACCCTACCTCTAACCCTATCCCTTACACTAAGCCAAACCCTCACCCTAATGCTACCCTATTCCTAACCATAATCCTTAGCCTACCTCAAACCCTATCTCTATTACTAGCCTTAACCCTAGTCCTCATTCTAGCTCTAACACTCACTCAAACACTGACCCTTATCCTGACCCTAACACTAACCCTAAGTCTAAACCTGAAACTAACCCTAAAGCGAACCCTAACTCTACACCTACTGGTAAATCTATACCTAAACCTAACATTAACACTAGCACTAGACTAAACCTAATCCTAAATAAAGTCATAAATCTAGCCTTATCCCTAAACAAATACCTAGCACTAGCCCTAATAATAAACGTTAACCTAACGTAAAGATTAACACTATCCCTAGACCCAAAGCTAAACCTAAATCTGGCCCTTACCCTAAACCTAACCCAAACATGAACAATGACCATTACTCGAAAACAAAACCCTAGCTCTAAATCTTATCCTAACCCAAAACCTAACTAGAACACTAGACTTATCCATAAGCCTAACCCTAAAACTAGCCATAACCACATCCCTAGCTCTTACATTACCCATACCCTAATGCTAGTCATAAACCTCACAGAAAATATAGCCCTTACCCAAACCCTAAACCTAGCCCTTATTGTAACCTTAACCATAAGTCTAGACCTAACCCTAACCCTAACAATAGCCCTTACCCTAATTCTAGCTCAAACTATAACCTCAATCTAAACATAACCCTAACCCTAACCATAACATTAGCCATGACTCTAACCCTAACCCTCACGCTAGCCCTAATCCTAGCTTAAATGCTAACACTTACCCCAAACATAACCCTGACACTAACCCTAGACCTAATCCTAACCCTAGTCCTAATTCTAACCTTAACCCTAGCCCTAGCCTTAGCTTAAACCCTATCTATTACCCTAAAGTTAAGCCTAACCCAAATGCTAACCCTAGGCCAAATGCTAACACTATTGCTAACATTTACCCTATTTATTACTCCAAACCTAACCGGAACCCTAAACCTTACCCTATCAATTATCCTAAAGCAGACCCTCAAATTATCCCTAGCACGAATTCAAGCCTTAACCCTAAATCTTAACCTAAATCAAACCCTACTCGAACCCTGACCCTAAAAATACAATTGCAGCTTTAAACCTGACCCTTAACCTACACCTAACACTTTATTAGACCTAGCCATAACCTAACCCTAAAACTAACCATAACTATAAATCCAGACCTGACATTAACCCCAGCCCTAATCCTAACCCTAACCCTAACACAACACTACTCCTCATTTTAAGCCTATGCTTAGCCTTATCCTAACCCAAACCCTAACTCTAGCCCTATCTCTAATTTTCACCCTCACACTAGACCTGAACTTAGGTATAACCCCATCCTTTCCCCTAACCCTATCACTCATCCTAACCATAACACTTATCATATCTCTAGCCCTAACCATACACCTAACCCTAAAACTAACCCTAGCACTAATTATAGCCCTAATTTAGCCCTAACCCTAACTCTACCCCTAACCTTGGCCTAAGACTAACTTTAACTCTCCCCCATCCCTATTTCTAGTCCTATACCTATCCATTACAATAAACCTAATGCAAGCCCTAACCTTAGCCAAAAAATCTAGCCCTAGACCTTACCCTAGATCTAACCATAACTCTACATTTGACCCTAAATCAAAGCATAATCCTCAACCTACCACTAGACCTACCAGTATCACTAATTCTAAAACTAGCCGTAACCCTAGCTTTATCCCTTAAACAAAACCAAGCTTTTGTCCTAACCCTAAATATTAACCTAAACCAAACCCTAATCCCAAACCTAGCCATAAGCTTCTAGCTCTAATTCATGTCCTAGTCCTAAAATTAACCCTGACCCTGACTTATATTCTAATACTAACCTTAGTTCTAAATATCACACTAACCCTAAAGGTAATGCTAACATAAGATCAAGATGAAATACTAACTCTAATCATAACCTTAGTTCTTAAATTAGCCATAGCCCTAACCTTAGCCCTAAACCTAACAGAAAAACAAGTCCTAATCTGAGCCCTAACCCTAGAAGTAAACCTAAACCTAAACCTAGACCTAGCCCTAACCCTAACCCTAACCTAACCCTAACTCTAGCTCTAACTCTATCACTTACCCTAAACCAAACCCTATCCATAATGCTAAACTTAGTCCTAATCCTAATCCATAGCCTAATCCAAGTCATAACCCTATTACTAGTCCTAACCCTAACCCTCATTCTAGCTCTAACCCTAACTCGGATACTTACTCTAACACAAACCCTCAGTCAAAATCTGATCAAACACTAAAACTAGCCCTATGAGAAAACTTATACCTAAACCTAACCCTAACACTACCCCTAGACTTAAGTCTAATCCTAAATATAGCCATAACTCTAGACCTAGGCCTAAAAAAATCCTGGGCCTAGTGCTAACATAATCCTTAACCTAAAGCAAACACTAACCCTATTCCTATTCCTAACTATAGTTCTAATTGTGACTTTCACATTAAACCGAACTCTAACCTGAACACTGACCCTAACATTAACACTAAACCTAGATCTAAAACTGCACCTAACCCAAAACCTAAACCAAACACTAGACACACCCATAACACTAACCCTAAAACTATCTCTAATCAGAACCCTAGATCTTACATTACACATAGCTTAACCATGGACCTACATCTAACACAAACCCTAGTCCTAATCTGAGGCCTAAACCAATTCTAAGCATAACATAATCCTAAATGTAGCCCTAAACCTAACCCTCGTCTTACACATAACCCTAGCTCAAAGGCTAACCCTTAACCTAAACATAACCCTAGCCCTATTCCTAAACATAAATGTAACCTTAGCCCTAATCCTAACCTTAACCCTATTACTAACACTAGCTCTCACACTATCCCTAACCCTAAGCAAAACCCTTACCCTAATGGTAACCCTAGACTTATCCTTAATTCTCAGGCTAATCAAAACTCTCACCATATTAATAGTCATAACCCTAGCCCTCATTCTAGCTCAACACTATCCCAAACCTTAAACCTAACCCTGACCCTTATTCTGACCATAACACTAACCTAGGTTTAAACCTGACCCAAACGCTAGACCAAACCATAATACTAGCCCTACCAATAAACTTATATATAAACCAAACCCTATCACTAGCCCTAGACCTTAACCTAATCCTAAATCTAGCCTTAACTATAGCTCTAGACCTAAACAAAAACCTAGCCTTCACCCTAACAATAACACTTAAATTAACACAAAGACTACCCCTACCCCTAGACATAAACCTAGTCCCAATTCTGGCTTCAACCTAAACTCTAACTCAAACCTGAACACTGACCCTGCCTTTAACACTAAACCTATCTCTTAACCAGACCCTAACTGAAAACCTAAACCTAACACTAGACATAGCCATAACCCTAACCCTACAACTAGCCCTTATCATCATCCTAGCTCTTATATTATTCATAGCCCTAAGTCTATGACTTAACCTAACACAAAACCTAGAGCAAATTCTAGGCCTAAATCTAGCCCTAAGTGTAACCCCAACCCTAATGCTAGCGCTAATCCTAACCCTAGCCTTAGTCTTAAACCTTCCTCAAAGCCTAAACCTTACCAAAAATATAAACTGAGACCTATATCTTACTCTAAACCCTAACACTAGCTCTAACCCTAAACTTAACCCTATCCCTAAACCTAGCTCTAAACCTATACAAAATATTACCCAACTCTACACCTAAATGTATTGATAACCCTAGCCTTAACCCTAACCATAACCCTAACCCTAACCAGAAAACTAAAAATAGACCTAACCCTAAAACTAACACGCGCCATAGCCCTAACCCTAGCTCAAAATCTAACCCATACCATAAACCTATACATAACCGCAGTCTTAACATTAACCCTAAAACTAAATCTAACCCTAAACCTAAACCTAAACATACATCTAACCATATCCATTACCCTAACCCTTATTCTAACCCTAATGATAACCCTAGCCCTAACCTTAGCCCTAACCCTAAAAATACAATAATCTTATCCCTAGACTTAAGGCTGAACCTAATCCTCGACCTAGCCCTAGCACTAACACTAGCTCAAACCCTAGCCCTTACCCTAAACATAACCCTAGCCCAAAACCTAACCCCAATTCTAGCCCTAATCCTAAACATAACCATAGCCTAAACCCTAGCTCTAACTCTATCCATTACCTTAACCATAACCCTGAACCTAAGGCTAAACCTAGCCCTAACCCTAACCCTAACCCTAACTCTATCCCTAACCCTGATTCTAAACTGAAGCATCAACCTAGCCCTAACACTTACTTAATTCCTGACCATTACTCTTAACCTAACCATAAGAAAATGGTAAGCCTAACCCTAACCCTAACTCTAGCCCTAATCCTAAATTTAAACTATACTTAACCTTAGCTCTAACATCACCAATTACCTACCATAAACATCATGAAAACCCTAGCCCTAGTCTTAAACCTTCTCTAAACCTAAATGTAAACCTAACCCTAGACCTAACCATAAACCTAACCCTTTCCATAGTCCTAACTCTAGCTCAAACTCTAACAATTATGCTAAACTTAACACTAACCCTAGTCCTAAACCTAAACCTAACCCTAACCCTAACCCAACATCTAAAATTGTCCATTACCTTAACCCTAATGATAACCCTAATCCTAAACCTAGACCTAATCCTAAACCTAACCCTATCCTTAGCATTAACCCTAGCTCAAACCCTAACCCATACCCTAAACCTAACCCTAGCCTTAACCGTAACCATAACCCAAACTCTAGCCCTAATCCTAAACATATCCCTAGCCCTAACCCTAGCTCTAACCTTATCCATTACCTGAATTATAACCATAAACCTAATGCTAACCATAGGCCTAACACTAACCCTATCCATAACCCTAAATATAACTTGAGCCTTAAACCTAAGCTGAAGCCTAAACCTAACCTTATACATTACCCTAACCCTAACTCAAACCTAATGCTAATTTGAGCCATAAACCTAAACCTCAATCAAACCCAAACCCAAAACCTGACTCTGATTATTATAATACCCCTACCTCTCAAATTGAACCTCACCCTAAACCTAACACTGACATTAGACCTAGCCATAAATCTTACCCTAAAACTATCCCTAACTATAACCTTAGACCTGATTTAGCCCTAGTCCTAATTCTTGCCATAACCCTAACACAAACACTAGCCCTCAGTCTATCCCTAAACCTAGCCTAGATCCTAACCCAAACCCGAACACTAGACCTATCCATAATTTTATCCCTCACCCTATTTCTGAACCTTGCTATAACCCCATCCCTTCCCCCAAATCTAACCCTCACTCTAACTCTAGACTTCACTCTTAAACTAATCCTAGACCTGATCCTAGAACTAATTTATACCTAACCCTAACACTAGCACTAACTCTAACTCTGACCCTAGCCCTATCCCTAGATCTACCCATATTCCTTACCATAACCCTAACATTTGCCCGAAACTTAGCCCTAACACTAGCCCTAGCAATAACCCTAGAACTAACCATAACTCTAAGTCCAATCCTAACCCTAAGCCTAAACCTCACACTAACACTATCCCTAACATTAAACCTAAAACTAGCCATAATCTAGTTCAAGACCTAAAATAAAACCGAGACATAGCCCTAACCCTAACATTTAACCTAAACCAAAACCTAACCCTACACCTAGCCCTAACCTTAGCCCTAATTCCAGTCTTAACCTAACCCTGAAACTGACCTTGAGCCTGACTCTGACCTTACACTAACCTTAGCTCTAACATCACTCTAAAAGAATACCTAACCCTAAAACTAGAACTAGTTCTAACCGTAACCCTAAAAGTAGCCCTCATTATAACTCTAGTTCTTACATTAGCCGTAGCCCTAATCCTAGACCTAACCTAACCCAAAACCTAGCCCTAAAGTGAGATATACACCTCGTTTTAACCCTAAAACTAACGCTAGCCCAAACCATTACCCTAAGTCTAACCCTACCCCTAAAACTGGCCCTAACCATAAACCTAACTCTAGACTTAATCCTAACCATAATCCTATCCCTAAATCTAGCTCTAACCCTATCCATTACCCTAAACGTAACCCTAACCCTAATGCTAACCCTAGCCCTAAACTTAACCCTAATCCTAAACCTAGACCTGACACTAATCCTAACCATCACCCTAGCCGTAACCATAGCTCAAACCCTAACACTTACCTAAACCTAACTCTAACACTAACCCTAGGCCTAACCCTATCCCTAACCCTAGCCCTAATCCTAACCATAAACCTAGCCCTAAAACTATCTATTACCCTAAACATAAGTCTAACCCCAAAATAGCTCTAAACATAGCTCTAACCCCACCCATTACCCTAACTATAAATGTCATGATAACACTAGCCCTAACCCTAAACCTAGTCTAACCCTAACTGTGAACCTAACCCTAGAACTAACCATAAATCTAACCCTTGTCGTAGTCCTAATCCTAGCTCAAACCCTAACAGTTAGTGTAAAACTAACACTAACCCTAGCTCTAAACCTAAATCTAACCCTATCCAGTTAGGCCTAACCCTAAAACTATCACCAACACTAACCTTGTCCTTACCTAAACCTAACCTGAACACTAAACCTAACCCTATCAATTACACTAACCCTAACCCTAACACTAACCCTAATGCTAATTTGAGGCCTAAAACTAAACCAAAACCTAACCCAAACTCTGAACAAGACATGACTCTAATAACACACCTAGCTCTAAACCTGACACTTACCCTAAACATAACCCTTAAACTAGACCTAGCCACAAAACTAACCCTAACATTATCCCTAACTGTAACCCTAGACCTGACATTAGCACTCTACCTAATTCTTGCCTTAAACCTAACGTAAACCTGAGCCCTCATCCTAGACTTAAAACTAGCCTTAATCCTAATCTGAACCCTAACCCTAGCACAAACACTAATTTTATCCCTTGCACTAGTTCTGAACCTAGGTATAACCACATTCTTTCCACTAACTCTAACCCTAACCCTAACACTATCACTAACAAAAAACCTAGCCATAACCCTAGGCCTAATCATAACACTAACCATAGTTCTAATCCTAGGCCTAATTTATTGCTAACTGTAACTGTAACTCTAACCCTAGCCCTAAGACTAACCCTAAATCTATCCCTAGACCTATTTCTAGCACCAACCTTATCTATTGCCTAACCCTAACACTAGCCCTAACGTTAGCCCTAACCCTGCCATAGTCCTAAACCGAGAACTAACCCTAACTCTAAATCTAACCCTAACTCAAACCTAAACCTCACTCTAACACTAGCCATAACCCTTATTCTAATTTGAAAACTAGCCCTAACCTTAGCCATAGCCCACAAACAAAACTGAGCTAAGCCCTAAACCTAACCCTTATCCTAAACCAAATCCTATTGCTACACCTATTCCTAACCCTATCCCTACAACTAATACTGACCGTGACTCTCACCCTAAAACTAACCCTACCTCTAAAAATCACCCTAACCCTAAACCTAACCCAAACACTACTCCTAGCCCTAATCCTAACCCTAAAACCATCCATAAAAATAAAGCTAGTTCTTACATTAGGCATAGCTCTAACCCTAACACAAAACCTAGTACTCATCTGAGCCTCAACCCTAGAATTAACACTAACTCTAACCATAACCCTAACACTAACCCAAACCCTAGCTCTAAACTTATTTCTTACCCTAAACCAAACTCTCACCCTAATGCTACTCTAGTTCTAACCCTAATTCTTAGCTTAGCCCAAACACTAACCCTATTACTAGTCCTAAACCTAGCTATCTATCTCTAACCCTAACCCGAAGCCTAAGCCTAACCCTTAACCTTATTCTGACCCTAACATTAACCCTAGGTCAAAGCCTGACCTTAACACTAAACCAAACCCTAACACTATCCCTACCAGTAAACCTATACATAAACTTAACCATAACACTAGCACTAGACCTAAACTTAATCATAAATATAGCCATAACTCTAGCCCTAGTCCTAAATAAAAACCTAGCCCTAGCCCTAAAATAACCATTAACCTAATAAAAAGACTAACCCTACGTCTAGACCTAACCCTAGATCTAATTCTGGCCTAACCATAAACCCAATGCTAACCCGAACACTGTCGCTTACCTTAACACAAACACGAACTCTAAACCTTATCCTAACCCAAAATTTAAACCTAACACTATACACATCTATAACCCTAATCCAAAAAACTAGTCATAACCATAACCCTAGCTCTTACATTACCCAGAGCCCTAACACTAGCCATAAACCTCACACAAAAACTAGCCCTAATATGACTTAAACCTAGATCTAAGCATAACCTTAACCTTAACCCTAACACAAACCCTAAACCTAATGCTTGCCCTAGCCCTAACCCTAGCTTAAACTCTAACACTTACCCTAAACATAATCGTAGCTCTAACCCTAACCCTAAACCTATCCCTAATCATAACTGTAACCATAGCCCAAATCCTAGTTCTAATTTTATCCATTACCTTAAACATAACCCTAGCCCTAATGCTAACCCTAGCCCTAACCCTAACCCTAACCCTAACCGTAGCTGTGATTCTAAACCTAACCCTCGCCCTAGCCCTAACCCTAGCTCAAACCCTAACACTTAACTTAAACCTAACCCTAACACTAACCCTTGGAGTAACCCAAACCCTAGCCCTAATCCTAACCTTAACCTAAGCTCTAACACTAGCACTAAACCTATCTATTACTCTAAACATAAGCCTAAACCAAATGCTAACCCTAAGCCTAACCCTAATAATAACCTAGCTCTATACCTGACCCCTACCCTAAACCAAACCCTTGTACTAGACCTAGCCATAAACCTATCCCTAACACTAAACCTAGCTAAAACCTTAACCGTAAAACTAACCCTAATAAAAACCCTAGTTCTTACATTGGCCTTAGCCAAACCCCAGGCCTAATTCTAACACAAAATACCCTTATCCGAGCCCTAAAACTTGATTTAACCCTAACCCTAATCCTAAAACTATCTCTAAATCTAACTGTAATCCTAGCCATAACCCTAGCTCTAATCCTACCCATTAACCAAACCAAATCCTATACATAATGCTAACTCTAGTCTAAATCCTAATTTTTAGCCAAACCCATACAATAATCCTATTACTAGTCCAAACACTAGCCCTCATTCTAGATCTAACCTAACCCAAAACCTCACCCTAACCTTCACCCTTATTCTGACCCTAACACTAATTATAGGTCTAAGCCTGACCCTGAACTGAAATTGAAACCTGAAACTAGCCCTACCAGTAACCTTATACCCCAACCTAACCCTAACACTAGCTCAAGACCTAAACCTAATCCTAAATCTAACTATAACTCTAGCCCTTGACCTAAACAAATACTTAGCCCTCATCCTAGCCCTAAACCTAACCTTAATCATAACCCTAACACTAACCCTAGCCCTAACCCTAATTCTAACCCTCACCCTACCTCTATACCTAGCTAAAACACCATACCCTACCCTTAAATTAACTATAACACTAGCCCTAACACTAGGCCTAAGCTGAACACTAACCCTAACACTTATCCTAGCCATAACTTAGCCCTATCCCTAAATATAACCAAAACCCTAGTCCTAAGACTAACTCTAACTCTCACCCTAACCCTAGCCCTAGTTCTAACCCTATCTGTTACCATAACTATAACCCTAGCCCTAACCCTTTCCCTATAGTTAGGCCTAGGCCTAATTCTAGATCTAACACTAAATTCAAATCTAACACTAACCCAAAGCCTAAGCCTAACACTAACATTAGCCCTAACCCTAATGCTAATCTTATAACTAGCCCAAATCCTAAACAAAACTGAGCTACAGCCCTAACCCTAAACATTAACTTAAACAAAACCCTTACAGCTAGATGAAACTCTTGCCCTAATTCATGTCCTAACCCTAACCTTAAAACTTACCCTAACTCTGACTCATATCCTAACACTGACGCTAGCTCTAAAGATCACCCTAAACTTAAACAAAACCCTAACAGTAACCGTAGCCCTAATTCAAGTCATAACACTAACCATAAAGCTAACCCTGACCCTGACAGATATCCTAACAGTCACCCTAGCTCTAAACACAGCCCTCACATTAAAACGATCACTAACAGTAACCCTAGCCCTTATTTGAGTCCTAAACCTAACCCTAAAACTAACCCTGATGCTGACTCATTTCCTAACAATAACCCTAGTTCTAAATATTACCCTAACTTTAAACCTAAACCTAACACTAGATCTACCCTTATCCATAACCCTAAAACTAACCTAATTGTAACCCTAGCTCTTACATTCGCCAATGCCCAAATATAGCCCTAACCTTAAAACAAAAATTAGCCCTAATCTGAGCTGTAAACCTATATTTAACCCTAACTGTAACCTAACTCTAGCATTAACCCTAGCTCTAAGGCTATCCCTTAACCTAAGAAAAACCCTAACCCTTATGGTAACCCTAGACCTATCACTAATCCTTAGGCTTACCAAAACCATAACCCTATTATTAGTCCTAACCCTAGTCCTCATTCTAGCTCTAACCCTATCCCAAACTCTAACACTAACCCTGACCCTTATTCTGAACCTAACAGTAACCTAGGTGTAAAACTGACCCTCACCCTAGAACAAACCCTAACACTAGCCCTAGACCTAAAACAAATCCTAAATCTAGCCTTAAATCTAGCCCCAGACCTAAACATAAACCTAGCCATAGCAATAAACTTTAAACTAACTCAAACACTAACACTATCCCTAAGCCTAAACCTAGTCCAAATTCTGGCTGTAACCCTAACACTAACTCTAACCCAAACACTGACACTGCCTTTAGAGTAAACTTATCTCTAAATCTGACCCTACCCGAAAATTTAAACCTAATATTAGACCTAGCCATAACCCTAACCCTACAACTGGCCCTCAACATAACCATAGCTCTTACATTATCCATAGCCCTAATCCTAGGCCTAAAGTGAACACAAAACCTAGAGCTAATCCTAAGCCTAAATCAAGCACAACCCTATCCCTAACCATAGCCCTAACCCTAACCTAACCCTCGCCTTAGTCCTAATCCTAGCTCAAAGCCTAAATATTACTCTAAACATAAACCTACACTTATCCCTCAATCTAACACTAACACTAGCCCTAATCCTAACCTTAACCCAAGCCCTAAACCTAGGTCTAAACCTACCCATTACCCTAAACCTAACCTTATTGATAATACTAGGCTTAATGCTAAACCTAAATCTAACTGGAAAACTAACACTAGACCTAACCTTAAACCTCACACTTGCCATAGACTAACCCTAGCTCAAACCCTAACCCTTACTATAAACCTAAACATAACCATAGCCCTAACTCTAAGCCTAAACCACAATCTAATGTTAAACATAGCCCTAAATATACATCTAATCATATACATTACCCTAAACCTAACCCTGTCCCTAATGATGTCACTAGCCCTATTCCTAACCCTAACCCTCTGAGTACTATAATCTTATCCCTAGAAGTAACCTTAAACTTAACCATCTCCCTAGCCCTAACCCCAGCTCAAAACCTAAACTTTATGCTAAACACAAATCTAAGCCTAACCCTAGTTTTAACCCTCACCCTAACCCTAATTCAAGACCTATTCCTAAACATAAACCTAGCCCTAAACTTAGCTCTAATCCTATCCATTATATTAACCATAACTCTTGCCCTAATGTGAACCCTAGGCCTAAATTTAACCCTATCGCTAATACTAACCCTATCAATGTAAACCTAATGTAAACTCTAAACAAAACACTATCATTACCCTAACCCACACCCCAATGCTAATGCAAGCCCTATCCCTAAACCCTGACATCAACCAAATTCTAACAGTGACCCTGACCCTAATAAATATCCAAGCACTAAAGCTGAATTTTACAATAAAACTAACCCTTACAGTAAACCTAGCCCTAAACTTAGCTCTAATCCTATCCATTATACTAACCATAACCCTTGCCCTAATGTGAACCCTAGGCCTAAATTTAACCCTATCGCTAATACTAACCCTATCAATGTAAACCTAATGTAAACTCTAAACAAAACACTATCATTACCCTAACCCACACCCTAATGTTAATGCAAGCCCTATCCCTAAACCCTGACGTCAACCAAATTCTAACAGTGACCCTGACCATAATAAATCTCCAAGCACTAAAGCTGAATTTTACAATAAACCTAACCCTTACAATAAACCTAGCCATAAAACTAATCCTAAAACTATCCCCAAACTTAAGCTTAGACCTGACATAAGCCATAGCCCTAATCTTATCCCTAAACCTAACAAAAACCCAAGCCCTTATCCTAGCCCTAAACCTAGCCTTAATCCTAACTCTAAACCTAAATTTAAGCCTAACCCTAAAACTAACCCTAGCCCTAATCTTAGCCCTAATTTAGTCCTATTCCTAACCCTAGCCCTATGGCTAACTCTAACTCTCAGCCTCGCCCCATCTCTAGATCTAACCCTATCCCTTACTGGAACCCTAATCCTAGCCCTAACTCTAGCCCTAACCCTAGCCCTATTATTAGCTCTAGCCCTAACCTAGATCTAATTTTAACTTTAAATCAAAACCTAACCCTAAGCCTAACCTAACCCTAACTCTAACTCTAAATCTAACTTTAATCCTAGCCCTAAAATAAAACCGAGCCTTAGCCCTAACCCTAACCCTTAACCTAAACCAAACCCTAACCCTAACCCTAACCATAGCTCTAATTCTAGTTTTAAGCTGAAAACTAGAACACTGACCCTGACTCTGACCATAACACTGACCCTAGTCTAAACATCACCCTCACCCTAACCCTAAACTTAACACTAGAACTACCACTAACCCTAACCCTAAATTTAACCCTAATTGTAACCCTGATACTTACATTAGCCTTACCCCCTAACACTAGCCTAAGGTGAACAGTAACTCTAGCCATAATTCTAGCCCTAATTTGACCCTATCCCTAACCCTAACTCTATCCATTACCATAATCCTAACCCTAACCCTTGCCCTAAACCTAGCCATAACCACTGCCAAATTCTTAATCCTAGTCTCACCCCTAGATCTAACCCTAACCCTAAGACTAAGCCTAACATTAACACTAGCCCTAGCCCTAATGCTAATCATAAAACTAGCCCTAACCCTAACCCTTGCAGTAACTGAACAATAGCCCTAATCCTAAACCTTAACAATAGCTCTAATCCTAAACCTTAACTTAAACCAAATTTAACACTAAACCTAGACCTAAACCTAGCCCTAATTCGAGACCTAATCTTAACCTTAATACTAACCCTAACTCTGGCTCATATCCTAACACTCACCCTAGAGCTAAACACCATCCTAACCTTAAACAGAACACTTAGAGTAACCCAAGCCTTAATTCGAGTCCTAACCATAACCCTAAAAATAATCTGACCCCTGACTATTAACCTAAAACTAACAATAGCTCTAAATTTCACCCTAACCTTAAAGCTGATCCTAACATTAGAAGTTTAACCCCTAACCATAACCCTAAAACTAACCCTAAAAACCTAGTTCTTACATTAGCCATTGCTCTAACCCTAGCCATAACCGTAACACAAAAACTAGCCCTAATCTGAGCCCTAAACCTAGCTTTGACCCTAAACCTAAATCTAACCCTATCTCTAACCCTATCACTTACCCTATCCCAAACACTAAAGTGAATGCTAATCCTAATCCTAATCTTAATCCTTAACATAACCCTAACCCTAACCCTATTACTAGTCCTAACCCTAGTCCTCATTCTAGCTCTAACCATAACCCAAACCCCAATCCTAACCCTTACCCTTATTCTGACCCTAACACTAATCATAGGTCTAAACCTGAACCTAACCCTAAACTGAACACTAACACTAGCCCTATTGGTAATATTATACATAAACCTAACCCTAACACTAGCCCTAGATCTGAACCTAATCCTAATCTATCTATAACTCTAGCCTAGACCTATGGAAAAATATAGCCCTACCTAATAATAACACTTAGCCTAAAGCCAAACACTAACCCTTCCCCTAGACTTAACCCTAGTCCTAATTCTGGTTTTCACATTAACCATAACCCTCAGCTGAACACTGACCCTGACACTAACACTAACCCTAGCTCTAAACATCAGCCTAACCCTAAACCTAATCCTAAAACTATACTTAGCTCTGACATTAACCATAAAACTAGCACAAATCATAACAAAGTTCTTACATTTGCCATAGCCCTAACCTATTGTAAAACCTAGCCCTAACCTAAGCCCTACACTAACTTTAACCCTAAAGATAACCATAACCCTAACCTTAGCCCGAACCCTAGACCTAATCCTAAGCATAACACTAGCCCTATAACTAGCTCTAACCTTATCAATTACCCTAATGATAACCCTAACACTTCTGCTAACCCTAGGCTGAACCCTAATCCTATCTCTAACCCTAACCCTATCCATTACCCTACACCTAACCTGAACTCTAAACCTTAATCTATAATTAACCTATCCCTAACCATAATGAAAACTTGAGCCTTAACTCTAAACCTTAATCTAATAAAACCCCTAACCTGACCCTGACCCTAATAATACCTATAGCTCTGAACCTGACACTAACAAGAAACCTGACCCTTACAATAGACCTAGCTACAAACCTAACCTTAAAACTGTCCCTAACTGTAACCCTAGACCTGACATTAGCCCTAGCTCTAATCCTAGTCCTAATCCTAACACAAACTTTGGCCCACATCCTAGCCATAAACCTTGCCTTAATCATAAACCTAACCCTAAACATAACCCTAATTCTAATCATCACCCTAGTACTAAAAGTAGCTATAATCCCATTCCTTAACCTAAACCTAACCCTAATCGTAACCCAAACACTAACTCTAGCCCTAAACCTAGGCCAAACCCTAACACTAATCCTAGTCCTAGTCCCAGCCCTAATTTAGTCCGATCCCTAACCCAATCCTAATCCTAGCCCTAAGACTAACTCAAACTCTCCCCCTAGCCTTATACCTAGTTCTAACCCTATCTCTTACCATCACCCTATACCTAGCCCTAAACTTAGCCCTAATCCTAGCCCTATCCTTAGCCCTAGCTCAAAGCCTAGATCTAAACCTAACTCTAAATCTAACCCTAAATCTAAACCTAGACATCACACTAACACTATCCCTAATCCTAACATTAATCCTAAATCTAGCCCTAACTCTACACCTAGCCCTAAAACAAAACCGAATCATAACCCTAACCCTAACACTTAACCTAAACCAAAACCTAACCCTACACCTAACCCTAATCCTGTCTCTAACTCTAGTCCTAACCCTAACCCTAAAACTAATCCGGACCCTGACTCTGACACTACCATTACACCTAGCTCTAAACATCATCATAACTGTAAACTTAACCCTAACACTAGATGTATCCCTAACCCTGACCCTATTGCTAGCTCTAATCATAACGCTACTTTGTACATTAGCCATATCCTTAAACCTATCCCTAACCTAACCCAAAACCTAGCCTTAATCTGAGTCCCAAACCAATTGTGTTTTTTTTTTAATATTTAATTTTTAGTTTTTGGTGGACACAATATCTTTATTTCAATGGTAGATGGTGCTGAGGATCGTCCCCAGTGCCCCACACATGCCAGGCAAGCATGCTATTTCTTGAGCCATATCCCCAGCACCTAAACCTAGCTTTAACCCTAAATGTAAACCTAACCCTAACCTAAATATAATCCCTAATCCTAAACATAACCCTACCCCTAATCTTAGGTCTAACCCTATCCATTACCCTAACCCTAACCCAAACATTATGCTAACTCTGGGCCTAATTCTAACCCTATCCATTACAATAAACCACACCTAAACCCTAAAACTAATTCTTTAATTACCTTAACCCAAAAGCTAATGATAATTTAAGCCCTAAACCTAAACCCTAACCTAACCCAAACCCTCACTTTGATCCTGACCCTAATAATAACCCTAGCTCTAAAACTGACTGTTATTATAAACCTAACCCCTACACTCGACCAAGCCATAAACCTAACACTAAATATATCCCTAACTCAAACCCTACACCTGACATTAGCCCTAGCCCTAATACTAGCCCTAAGCCTAACACAAATATTAGCTCTCACCCTAGCCCTAAACCTAGCTTTAATCATTACCCTAAAAGTAACCCTAGAACTAACCCTAATACTAAACCATGCCCTAGGCCTCAACCTAGCTAAAACCCAATACCTTACCCTAAATGTAATCCTAACTCTAACCCTAACCCTAGGCCTAAACATAACACTGACACTAGCCCTAATTTAGCCCGATTCCTAACCCTAACCCTAATCCTACCCTAAGACTAACTCTAACTCTCATACTAGCCCTATCACTAGTTCTAACCCCATCCATTACCATAATCCTAAACCTAACCCAAACCCTAGTTCTAATCCTTGCCCTATCCTTAGCCCTAGCCCTAGCCATAGATCAAAACCTAACTTTAAATCTAACCCTAACCCAAAGCCTAAGCCTAACCATTATAAACACCTTTATTTTTAGACCCTATGTCTACAGATGTTGGCTTCAATTATTACTTAGAATATACTCATTAGTTTCATAAAAGGCATACCATTTTTTGTGTGGTATAGAGAACTGAGGGTCAGGGGTAGGATGCTACGTTAAGGGGGAAAGGAGTGAGGGTATGTGATGATTCTAACTTAGCAACTTTGGAGGAGAATTCTAATGAATAGACAGAGGAAATTTATGGAAGAAGGTATAAATACAAGCTCCTTATCTGTAGTTATAAAATTAACCTATGTATAAATAGTAAAAATTAGGAGGTGAAAGTGGGATAGAGGGAGAAAGAAAAAAAGAAGAAAAAATAAGAAGGAAAGAAAGAAAGAGAGGGAGAAAGAAAATAAGAGCAAATAAAGAGGCAGTGAGGTGGGGCCTATGCAATTCCTCTATATTATACGATTCTAATGATTCGGTTCTTAAAGTCCAATTTCATGGAAAGTTCTTGGTTTCACATACGTTGAAGTTGTGAGGACCGGAGGGGGAAGAGTAGAGGAGAATTATTGAGAAGAGCAAGAAAAGAAAACTAAGAAAGTAAAAAGTCTCTCAAACTCTGTTTTCTTTTCTTGCAGTGGGTGGAGTTGTGTATTCCTTGCTTGAGTCTCTGTGCTCAGGGTGGTGGAGGTAGCCAGGGTGAGAGGACTTGAGCTTCTACCTGGAACCTCCCTACTCTTATCTCTGAATTGGAAAGCAGGTGCCTGTAGAGTTGCTCTTCCGCATTGATAGCTATACCCTCCGAAAAGCTTGTGAGAAAAATCTTGAGTTATCACAGGTGGAGGTAGGGGAGTTGGAAACCAGGTACCTGATAAGCTGCAGACTCAAGCTGGTAGCCACGTCTACTTGCAAGATGGATTCCATCTATTACCCATGTATGGTGTTTAGTGAGGTGGGTGGTTCTGGAGTGACCTATTGCTGTGTCCAGAGACATGGTAGCAAAGCCTCTGTGTACTGTGCTGCCTTCCGTCTGTGCAGAGAGCACCTGTGTGGCTGAGACTGCTGGCTGTGCCCAGAGAAACATCACAGCCGAGACTTCCATTTGCACTGAGAGCACCCATGCAGCCCTAGTTATCTTCACATTTCTGTGATGCTGGGCAGGATTCATCTTTTACTTACCTTACTATTCTCCACAGGATTCAGCTTTCTCGGTTCAATGGTTCGCTGTAAGGAACATTTTGTATTTTAAGGTTTCCCTTCATTATGGCTTATTGATGTGAATAAAAATTGATCTGGAAATCAAACAGGGTTGGCAAGAGGTGCTTGAAACTTCACACAATCAGTTCTCAGTGGGCACTCTCTGGTTTCTTTCTTTTGAAGGTAGGCCAAAGATGAAGCATGCAAAAGAAACTGTATCCAAGAGCCCTTATGGAGAAAACACAGAAACGTGTATGTACTAAAATAAGTCTCCCAACAATTTGATCAGATTTATTTGATACTCTGCAATATTAATCTTTTAGCTTGCTCTACTAGGCTCCCCAAGGTTGGCACTTCTAGGATCGATGATTCTCTAAACAGGTAAGGATTAGTGTTACACTTAGGGTTAGGGCTAGATTTAGAGCTAGTGTTAAGGATAGAGTTTGATTTGTTCAAATTACTTTGATACTGGGAAGATTTATCTTTTACCTAGCCTTTCCATGTGCCCCAGTTTTGGGCCTTCTCTGCTCAATGGTTCACTCTTGGGAATAGTTGTTTTTAATGTCTCACTTCATTTTGACCTATATGGGTAAATGAAAATGGAGCTGTAAATCAGATGGTTGGTGCTAGCTGGTTGAAACTTCACATACTCAATCAATTTTCTGTGGGCACTCTCTGGTTTCCTCCTTGTAAAAGTAGCCATAAGCTGAAGCATGCAAAACAACTTTATCCAAGAGCACTATAGGAGGAAACAGGGCAATATGCATGTACTGAAATACCTCCCCCAATTATTTGGTCAGAATTCTTTGATACTGTGCAGGATCCATCTGTAAGCTTTCCCCACTAGTCTCCCCAAGTTTAAAACTTTTATGATCAAAGGTTCTCTTAACAGATTAGTCCTAGGTTTATGGTTAGAGTTAGGGCAAGTGTTAGAACTAGTGTTAGTGTTAGAGTTAGTTTTTTTCAACTTTTTGGATACTGGACAGGATTTATCTTTTTCCTATTCTTAGTATGCTACCCATGTTTAGGCCTCCTAGGTAAAAGGATTTGCTCTCTGAAGCAGTTTTAATTTTCATCTTTCACTTCATTTTGCCCTATATGTTTGAATAAAAATGGAGCTGGACTCAAACAGGGTTTGTGCTAAGTGCTTGAAACTTCACACACTCAATCAGTTCTCAGGGCACCTTCCCTCATTTGTTTCTTGTGGTAGTAGTTCATAGCTGAATTAGAATAAACAGCTTTATCTATAACCACTTTAAGAGCAATCTTCAATTATTTTTGCATGGATTACTTTGAAATTGTACAGGATTCATCCTTTTCCTAGTCTTAGTAGTATCCCCAAGTTTGGGTTTTCAAGGTTTGCCAGTTCACCATCAGGAACAGTTGGAATTTTTAGGTTTCACTTTATTATGACTTATAGATGTGAATGAAAATGGAGCTGGAAATCAAACAGAGTTATTACTAGCTGCTTGAAACTTTTCACATTCAATCAGTTCTCTGTGAGCACTCTCTGGTTGTTCCTTGTTAAAGTACCTTGAACTGAAGCATGAAAAAATAATTTATCCAAGAGCACATTAGGAGAAAACAGGGAAATATGAATGTACTGAAATACCTCCCCAAATACTTCATCAGATTTCTTTGATACTGCACAGGATTCATCTGTTAGCTTGCCCATCAGGATCCTTTTTTGGGGGACTACTATGATCAATGGTTTTCTAAACAGGTTAGTTTAGATTTAGTATTAGGTTGGGGCTAGGGTTACAGGTAGTATTTTGTTAGAGTTATTATTGTTCATTTTTTTGTTACTGGGTAGGATTCAACTTTTACCTAACCTTACTATATTCTCTAGGTTTGGGCTTTTTGGGTCAAGGGTGTGCTCTCCTGAACAGTTTGTATTTTAAGTTTTCATTTCATTTTTACCTATGCGTGTAAATGGAAATGGAGCTGGAAATCCAACAGGGTTGGTGCTAGCTACTTCAAACCTCACACACTCAATCAGTTTTCTATGGGAATTCTCTTGTTTATTCCTTGTACAAGTAGCCCTAAGCTGAAGCATGCAAAGCAACTTTATGTGAGAGCACTTTAGGATACATAGGGAAATATGCATGTACTGAACTACCTCCCCAATTATTTGCTCTGATTTCTTTGATATTGTAAAATTTTCATCTGTTAGACTACCCAAATTGGCTCCCCAAGTGTGGGACTTCTAGGATCAAAGGGACTCTAAACAGTTTAAGGTTAGTGTTAGGGTTAGTGTTTGGACTAGGATTAGACCTAGTGTTAAGGTAAGAGTTAGTTTTTTTTTTTTCAAATTTCTATGATAGTGTGCAGGATTCATCTTTTTCCTATTTTGACTATACTCCAAATGTTTAGGCCTCCTACATAAAGTGTTTGCCTTCAGGAACAGTTTCAATTATCATGTTTCTCTTCTTTTTGCCCTATAGGGGTAAATGGAAATGAAGCTGGAAATAAAACAGGGTTTGGGCTAGCTGCTTGAAAATTCACACACTCCATCAATTTTCAGTGAGCATAATCTGGTGTTTGCCATGGAAGTAGACATAAGATGAAATAGAAAGTAACAGCTTTATCTCTGAATGCTTTAGGAACCAGCAGAATACATATATACTGAAAGAGCTTCAAAATTTTTTGGTTTGAATAATTTGATACTGTACAGGATTCATCCTTGAACTACCCTTAGGAGGCTCACCAAGTTTGGGCCTTCAAGGTTCAATGGTTCAGTGTCAGAATCAGTTTGAATTTTTAGGTTTCACTTCATTATGGCCTATAGGTGTGAGTGCAATGGAGCTAGAAATCAAACAGGGTTGGTGCTAGCTGCATGAAAAACTTCATACACTCAATTAGCTCTTTGTGGGCACTCTTTGATTCTTCTTTGTGAAAGTTCCTTAAGCTGAAGCATGAAAAACAATTTATCCATGAGCACTTTAAGAAAAAAACAGGGAAATATGATTGTACTGAAATACCTCCCCCAATTTTTCACCAAATTTCTTTAATACTGCACAAGATTCATCTGTTAAGTTGCACCGTTAGGCTACCCAGGTTTGGGACTTCTATGATCATAGGTACTCTAAACAGGTTAGAATTAGGTTGGGGTTGGGTTAGATCTAGTGTTAGAGTTAGAATGAGTTTTGTTCAAATTCATTTGATACTTGGCATAATTCATCTTTTTCCTAGCCTTACTATTTTCCCCAGGTTTGGGCCTTATCCCTTCAATGGTTCGGTGTCAGGAACAGTTTGTATTTTAAGGTTTCCTTCATTTTGACCTATATGGGTAAATGGAAATGGAACTTGAAATCAAACAGGGCTGGTGCTCGCTGCTTAAAATTGTACACACTCAATCAGTTCTATGTGGGCACTCTGGTTTCTTACTTGTGAAAGTTTCCCAAAGCTGAAGCATGCAAAAACATCTTTATCTGAAAGTATTGTTGGAGACAACAGGGAAATATACATGTACTGATCTACCTACCCAAATTATTAGGTCAGATTTCTTTGATACTGAACAATATTCATATGTTAGCTTGCACCACTAGGCTCCCTTAATTTGGTACTTCTATGATAAAAGGTTCTCTAAACAGATTAGGCTTAGGTTTATGGTTAGGGTTAGGGCTAGGTTTAAACCTAGTGTTAGGGTTAGAGTCAGTTTTGTTCATGTATTTTTGTTGCTGTGCAGGATTCATCTTTTACCTAGCCTCACAATGTTTCCTTGTTTGGGCATCCTTGTTCATGGTTTGCTGTCAGGAACAGTTTGTATTTTAAGGTTTCCCTTTATTTTGAAGTATTTTGTGGAAGAGAAATAGAGCCCAAAATAAAACAGGGTTGGTGATAGCTGCTTGAAACTGCACACACTCAATCAGTTCTCTGTGGGCACTCTCTGGTTTGTTCCTTGTGAATGTTGCCCTCAGCTGAAACATGCAAAGCAACTTTATCCCAGGGCATTTTTGGAGAAATCAAGAAAATATGAGTGTAATAAATCACTTCCCTCAATTATTTGCTCAGATTTTTTTGATACTGAGCAGGATTCATCAGTTAGCTTGTCCCACTAGGCTCCCTTAGTTTGGGACTTCTATGATCAAAGGTTCTCTAAACAGGCTAGGGTGAGCTGTTCGGTTAAGATTAAGGATAGATCTAGTGTTAGGTTTACAGTAGTTTTGTGCAAATTTCTTTGATGCTAATCAGGATTTATCTTTTACCTAGCCTTACAATGTTCCCCAGGTTTAGGCCTTCTGGGTTCACTGGTTTCCTTTCAGTATTTCAGGTTTTATTTTAAGGTTTCACTTCATTTTGACCTATATGGGTAAATGGAAATGGAGCTGGAAGTCAAACAGGATTTTTGCTAGCTGCTTGAAACTTCACACACTCAATCAGTTCTCTGTGAGGACACTCTGATTTTATCCTTGTGAAAGTATCACAAAGATGAAGCATGCAAAAACAACACTATGCAAGAGCATTTTAGGAGACAACAGGAAAATATGCATGTACTGAAATACCTCCCCCATTCATTTGGCCAGATTTCTTTGATACTGGCAAGATTCATCTGTTAGCTTGCCCCACTAGGCTCAATAACATTGAGACTTCTATGATCAAGGGTTCTCTAAACAGATTAGGGTTAGTCTTATGTTTAGAGTTAGGTCTAGTGTTAGGGTTAGAGTTTATCTTGTTCAAATTTCTTTGATACTGAGTAGGATACATTTTTACCTAACCTTACTATGTTCCCCAGGTTTTGGCCTTCTCGTTTGAATTCTTTTCTGACAGTAACAGTTTGTATTTTATGGATTCACTTCATTTTGTCCTACATGGGTAAATGGACATGGAGGTGGAAATCAAACAAAGTTGGTGCTAACTGCTTGAAACTTCACACACTCAATCAGTTCTCTGTGCGCCCTCTCTTGTTTGTTCCTTGTGAAATTAGTAATAAACTGAAGCATGCAATACAGATTTATCTGAGAACACTTTAGGAGAAAACAGGGAAATATGCATGTACTGAAATAGCTCCCCCAATTATTTTGTCAGATTTCTTTGAAACTGCCCATGATTCATCTCTAGGCTTGCCTCATTAGACTCCCCAATTTTGAAACTTCTATGATCAAAGGTTCTCTAAACAGATTAGGTTTAGGGTTACACTTAGTTTTAAGACTAGATTTAGACCTAGTGTTAGGGTTACAGTTATTTTTTTTTAAATTTCTATGATACTGGGCAGGATTCACCTTTTTCATATTTCTGTGATAGTAGGAGCTAATGTGACTCCATTTTGTTTTATGACTTCATCCTGTACAACAACTTGCCAAGTAGAAGAGTCAAAACTGGGGCAAAATGTTCTTTTTCTTTTGCTGTAGAAACCTTTAAGAACACAAAAATACCTAATGGGGTATTGTTTCTGTAACTAGGGTAACAGGTCTTTGTTTCTGTAATGGGGTGACTGGGCTAACTGTGATTGGTAATCTTCCCTCCACTTGACTGCACTGTCCTCCTTCTGTAACCTGGCTTGCTTGTATTGGCTCGACCCCTGAACATCCCTTTTGCAGTTTTCAGGCTCATAATGAGTGCCCTTGCAATGGTTCGGGGCTGATATGGTTAACAGCTTAATGTTTTGGTTAGCTGTCACCTGTGTTTTTTAATAAAGGCTTGATCTGATTATACGTGAGTGGTCTGGAAGTCAGTTTATGAAACCCTGGGTTGAAGCTTTCTTTAACTATAACATCTGTGGGCTCGTTTGGGATCCATTTCTGCCCTACCCTCACACCAAATTTGCCTCCAACGATGGGCCTTTGGACCTTGGCCCCAGAGTAGAGGGGAGCTCCTGAGAGATGTTCCTCAGCCTCACTCTGAGGAAGACTCCAATCTGTCCTAGGATGCTCTGAAAAGCCTCCTGCTGGCCTGTCAGTTCTGGTGAGTCGACTATTCTCTGGGGGAAAAGGTCAGATTGGATGCAGTTGCTTACACCTTCCCCGGGACAGGACGAGATATTGTCTCCCTGTCTCCCTGGAGGTCTCCCTGTGTGACCTCATTTATCTGTATCTGGGATCCACTGGAGGCCTCCCTGGGAGGCCTCATCTGTCTGGGGGCAAGATGAGATGATGTCTCTGTCCCAAGGGTGGCCTCCCTTTGGGGCCTCATCTGTCTGGGGGCAGGACGAACGTGGTCTCTGCCCATTAAAATTCTCTCTGGGTGACCTCAGCTATTGTTGCTTGTCCTGTGTCTGTTCTGCTGTTTGTCATTTCTTCAATGTTTCTGCTATTGGTCATTTGTCCAGTGTCAGTTCACCAGCCATTTGTTCTGTTTGCATAGTCTCTGCCCATTAGAGGTCTCCCTGTGTGATCTCAGCGATTGTTGCTTGTTCTGTGTCTGTTTTGCTGTTTATCGTTTCTCCAGCATCATATTGCTGTTTGTCATTTGTCCAATGTCTTTTCACTGGCCATTTGTCTTGTGTTTATCTGTCCTAGTGTTGTGTGTGGGCCCTTTTCTTGTTCTCATAACTGCTCTTCTTTCATCAGGACTACTTCACTCCACCGAAATCATGGGACAAGGAAGCACGACAGAGATCTCTACCTGTTCCCCTTTAACTTGTTTTCTTAACAATTTTCAGGACTTTGTCTGTTGGTTTTTTTGTTTGTTCCCTTTGTATTCTGTGTTAATTTCTACCTCAGTTTGTTTCTAATGGAAAAAAAATGGTTAAAACGGTTTTAACTGTGCTCACTACAGCTTGCATTAAAATGTAAAGTGCTGCCAACAGGACTAAAAGAATTGTCAAAAGTAAGAGCTAAAGGTAAAAAGAAAAAGGCATTCTAGAGATTTTCTTCATTTAGGAACTGGGCCAGGTAGCCAAACTGGGTAAATCATGTCATTTCCTATAGAGGACAGATTAAAGCTAAAGTGTTTTATAAAATTATTATCGCTAAATTATATAACAAAAAGTATATTTTTCTAGAAAATTTGGCTTTTGTCTCTCAGTATTTACAAGCATGAATAACTCCCAACTTTAAAAAAAAAATTGTCTAAAGATTTTTAAATTTCAGGCTAAAAGTTGGTGGCTGCTATCCAAGGAAGCAGAAAAACCAGTTTAAAACGGGACTCCAACCTGGGGGACTCTCCCAAGGAGACCAATGGAGCTGTATCTTTGGGAAGTTCCTCCAGGGACAAATAAGCCCCCTTCGTTTGTCTATGTTCCCTCAACTCTTTTTATCTTTGGTGAACAGGAACTCCTCAGGAAAAAAGGTCAAATAACTTTTAAAATTCTATATTTGTTAAACTCATAATTTTTATCAAATATGCCTAAGTTAATATGTTTTTCTGATTATGCTCTGCTTTATGTTAAGGCCAATTTACAAGGGTTATCTCTCAATCTAATAGGTTTTAAAAAATAAGCTACAAGGCTTTTCTGTGTCTGTTTGCTTTGTGTGGATGCACCAGTGTACTGTCTGTCTACATGTATTGTCATATTTACATATATTTGGTACAAAAAAATGACATATGAGCTCATAAATTAAAATTTAAAAAATAGATCCAAATACTTTTGGTTAATATGATTTAAAAGGTTCAATTCAAATTGGGAAAATAGATAAAAGTACAAATGTCTTTAAAGTTACTAATTCATAGTTTTGTTTCTACATGGGTAAACAGCTGTTAAAATGTTAATATCTATAAAGTGTCTGACATCCATTGTCTCTAGGATTTATATTCAATAACACACACACAAAAAGGTTACTAATACTATTCAATGCACTTGTCTGATACCTTTTTTTACAAAAAGAAAAGATACATAAATTTTATCTAAACGTATATGAAATTAATCATGAATGTGTTTGTTAGAGACATTGAATTGGTTTACAAAGTTAAAATACTGACTGTTAAATATAATATCAAGTACTCTTAACTCATTGAATTCCAGAAGGTAAAATATTTAAATGATACTTTGTTTTCATAAACAATATTGGTGTTGACATAAATTGGTAAACTAAAAAAAAATTAAAATTATCTTGTGTTATTATAAAAACAAGGTTACTGTAAATTACGAAGTCCCAACAGGTATAATTCTACATACAAGGAATCAAGAGGTTTCAACTGTATTTCAATTAAAGTACTGTAAATAAGAAATATTTCATCTTATTAAAATAGATTAATTTATCTAAATTCAAAAATTTATAAGGGTTATTTCAAGGTTAAAAAAAGAATCAATGGGTTAAAAATTATTTAAAAATTCTAAATATAAAAAATATATTTAATGAACAATGTTTCCAGGTAAGAAGTATTTATGTAATTATAATACATTTAAGTAAACAACAAAAGGGTCTAATTAAATAATATAAATGTCTATAAATAAAAGACAAGTATTACAATGTTCATATGTAACTAGGTTGGTTATATATGTAACACAAACAGTTAAAACTATTCAAGGTTGTTTTCTAAAGACAAATATTAATGTGCTGATCTATTTATAAGTTAAAATGACAAAAACTTCCAAAAATATTAGTTACATTATGTCTATTAAATTTTATCCCCAAGAACAAGTAATCTTAAAAAAATTAAGGTTTGTACATCTGTGGCTAAATAGCAACTGTTATTTTAAATTATTGTCCTACATTGCAAAGTCTAGATTTTCCTTTAAAAGCTTAAAAAGTTAATATAAAAACATCAATAAAAGTGTGGTAAATATGCTCATATCTTTCAGATATACAAGTCTTTAAGGTAAAAGGTTTTAAAACACATTTTATCAAACTGGTATTCTACAATCTAAAATTGTTTGTAATAGTAATTTAAACATATAAAGATAATAGATTTTATTGGGGATTTATTTATATTGTTTGGTGTTTTGTAACAAATCTTATGTTACCTTTAACACTAAAATATAAAAATTTTAAAATATTTTGAAAAGTAATGAGAGCCTAACCTATTTAAAGATTAATATTATAAAACATTTTGGCACTTAACACATAAAACATGTTAAGGGCTCTCAGCCTTTCCTTAATTAATGTTCCAGATTATGTGATATTGTGCTACTGTCATTCCTACAGAGTCAGGAAACAATATAAGTAAACTTTATAAAATGATATCTAAAAAGAGAAACAAATATCAACTTTAGAACTAAAACACTTTACCTAAGATTTGTAAAGAGCCCTCCTTACCTGAGATAAGGCTCTGCCTCCCACCTTACATCATATCAAAATAACTTCAAAGTAGGACAGATTTCATTTAATTTAAAGTTATATTCAAGGATTAATTTTATTAAGAACATTACTGTGGTCTCAAAAAGAAAATATAATGTATAACTCAGCCAAGGTTCAAAATTATATACAAGCTAAATATGTTTTTACTATTGTTAATTTCACTTTGCATTTTCATTATAACTTAAAAAAATGTGACCACTATACTCAGAGCAACCAAGATACCTTTACTATGACAATGTCTGATTAACCCAAATAAGAGAGAGAGAGAAAGGAAAATGCAAGAGAGAATGAGAAAGAGAGAGAGAGAGAAAGACAGAGAGACAGAGAGACAGAGACAGAGAGAAAAAAGTGCAAGAGACAGAGAGAGAGAGAAGAAAATGCAAGAGAGAGAAAGAGAGGAAAATGCAAGAGAGAGAGAGAGAGAGAGAGAGAGAAGTGCAAGAGAGAGAGAGAGAAGGAAAAAGAAAAAAAAATGAGTGGGAGAATGAGAGACAAGGAAAGTGAGAGAAAAAGGAGAGAGTAAGAGAGGAAGACCTGACAAGAAAGAGTTTTTATAGCCAAAATCTAATGGGGTCTCTGGGTCTGCAAGCTGCCTTGTTGGCATATGGTGATTGGATCATACAGTAGATGTTAAGGTGTCATTTTCTGCCTTCAGGCAGATCTTCAGCATTACATAAATTAATAAATAAAATAATGATATTGTGTTATGTAAAAATTAACTGTAAAGTTATAAACATTAAAGTTAAAGCCCAGCGTTCTTACTTTAAAACTGGTAAAACTGACTTGCTGGATGTTTAAGGCCAAATTTAAATATTAAGTTTAAAATAAGGGGGCCAAAGAAACCAGTATTTGGATCTTGCCCTCTGAATCAGCCTGAACCCAGGACAAGGGGAAAGCTTTGCCACTCTGGGCCACATAACCTCCTGATAAGGGAGATTAATGAGACCCATTGAGAACAAAAAGGCAATGAGTGTACATGCTGCAAGAGAGGACGATCATTGAAAAGGGGAGACATGTCTGAAGCTTCCAAGGGAAGCCATATTGTCAGCAAGACCTTGACCCATCCTAATGCAGATGACACTAATAGAGCTAAAATGCTACTCACACATTCCTCAAGAATGTCCTCCAAGGAAACTCAGCTGACATTTACCAATAAATAGAAACAAGGTCATTTTGACCAACTTTGTCTTAAACACCTAGCAAAAACAGTTAAAATCAAAGCACAGCCATTCCAGGACATTTAAAACGAAACAACAGTTATTTTAATGTGACTTAAATTGTACACTAGTGTTAGCATCCCCAAAATAAGTAAGAGTGGAGGCAACAAAAGAAAAATTCTTACGCCAAAATGCCTGATAACTATCAATTTAAATAAAAACTACCAGAAGTTTTTAGTCAGTTTAAGGCCTACAGATCTTCCTAACTTCCTAACTTTCTACATTGATATAATCAATGTTTATTAATATAATTATATAGCCCTAAGTAACAAAAGGATCTTTACTGTACACAGAGGTCATGCCAAAAAGATATTTTTACAAAAATCAGATGACATTAACTAATTTAACTAAATATTGTGTCTACATTCCTGATAATTCTGACAATATTAAAGATCTGTGTTCCCTAAAGAAAAAGTGCCTTATTATTCTTTGTTAGGCCTTGTTATCAGGACATTTTCTCAGGTCTTCCACCTCCTGGTAAACAATTATTAATTTCTGTCATTTTCATGATATTCATGGACAGGTTCCAGATGCTACAACTGCTATTTTGTATTAATCTTACTTCAGAACTCATGTCTTTTTGTTTCTCTCACAGAAGTGCCCACCCCAGGTGAACTTACATTCTGTTCTTCCTAAGCCAGATTTTTACCATGGACTCCTTGACCCACTCAGTTTCTAAAAAGGGACTCCAAACTGCTTGCCCACTGCACATTACCCCCTTTCAGCTGGAAGTAGCAAGAACGGTCATTGCCTTTTTCTCTTACAGCAGTTGGAGGTCCCAATATTAGAGGAAAAATTATCGTCAACATACGTGTTCACCAATATGTCTAATTCAGGAATATGTACCTGGGAAGCTACTCCCAAGATCACCCTGGGTGATCTCCCATAAAGAGACACTTGCTTCCACAACCCAACTTATAAGTGGGACAACCCCCCGTTCACCAAAAATTGTGCTTCCAGGGTCCCACTTCGACCTCCTTGCCTATATCTCCAAACTGTCAATAACTCTGAACTATGTAACCTACTATTTTGATGGAGCAAAAGGAAAATAACACCTGAACTTATTAAAAGGCCAGGGCACACTGATTTATCAAAATAGACTGGCTGCCCCAATTTTAGTTCTCCTCCTGTCTGGTTTGGGAAGTCCCTCAGACATCAAATAGATATAGATTTAGAAAACTATAAAGGTTAATCTCCAAACTAATGGTTTCACTAGACTGTCTGACAGAAATAGTCTTACAAAACAGATAAGGTCTAGATGGTCTCTTTCTGAAACAAGGACGACTTTGTATGGCTCCAGGAGAAACTTGTTTCTTTGCAAACCATTCTGGGATAATAAAGAACAGTTTGGTGCTTGTGAGGAACAGGTTAAAGGAAAGAGATGAAGCACTAGAAACTTCAGGCGATTGGCTCCAAAACCTATTCTCATGATCCCCTTGGTTGACTACCATCATTTCAGCCATAGTTGGGCCCCTAATCCTTCTCCAGATTGGTATTACTGTAAGACCCAGCCTCTTAAAAACCCTCCTAAACCATATACACAAGAATATAGGTGAGGTCAGAGTTATGGTCCTGCAAACCCAGTATATTCCCTTAGAAACAGAAGGATGGAAAAAAACAACAATAACAACAACAAAATAAAACTGAGGCCTCATGATGTTCAAGATTGACATCAAACCGACTAAAACCAGTGGGGAATGTGATAGTAGAAGCAAATGTGACTCCATTTTGTTTTATGACTTCATCCTGTACAACAACCATGCCAAGTAGAAGAGTCATAACTGGGGCAAAATGTTCTTTTCCTTTTGAGAACACAAAACTACCTAATGGGGTATTGTTTCTGTAACTAGGGTAATGGGGCTCTGTTTCTGTAACTGGGGTGACTGGGCTAACTGTAATTGATTAGGCTTCCCTCAGCTTGACTGCACATCTCACTTCTGTAACCTGGCTTGCTTGCATTGGCTAGACCCCCGAACATCACTTTTGCAGTTTTCAGGCTTATTAGGAGTGCCCTTGGAATTGTTCGGGGCTTATGAAGGGAAAAGCTTTATGTTCTGGTCAATCACCACCTGTGTGCTTCAATAAAGGCTTGATTGGATTATATGTGAGTGGTCTGGAAGTCAGTTTATGAAACCCCGCCATGAAGCTTTAAGTATAACATTTTGACTATACACCAAATGTTTGGGCCTCCTATGTAAAAGAGTTTTCTTTCAGGAACAGTTTCAATTTTCATGTTTCTTTTCTTTTTGCCCTATAGGGGTAAATGGAAATGAAGCTGGAAATCAAACAGGGTTTGTGCTAGCTGCTTGAAACTTCACACTCTCAATCAGTTCTCAGTGAGCATTCTCTGGTTTGTTTCCTGTGAAATATCTCTAAGCTGAAGTAGAAAGAAACAGCTTTATCTCTGAGTGTTTTTGGAGCAAGGAAAATAAACATGTACTGAAAAAGCTTTGAATGTTTTTGGTTGGATTACTTTGATACTTTGACCAACCTTAGTAGGTTTCCCAAATATGGGCCTTCAAGGTTCAATTGTTTAGTGTCAGGAACAGTTTGAATTTTTAGTTTTCACTACATTATGGCCTATAGGTGTGAATGGAAATGGAGCTGGAAATCAAACAGAGTTGGTGCTAGCTGCATGAAACTTCACACACTCAATCAGTTCGCTGTGGGCATGCTCTGGTTCATTCCTTGTACCTTAAGCTTAAGCATGAAAAAGCAATTTATCCAACAGCACTTTAGGAGAAAACAGGGGAAATAGGCATGTACTGAAACACCTTCCCCAATTATTCGTCAGAATTTTTGATCCTGGACTTGATTCATCTGTTACCTTGCCCTACTAGGCACCCCAAGTTTTTGACTTTTATGATCAATCTCTATAAACAGGAAAGGCTTATTTTTAGGATTAGTGTTAGGGCTAGGGTTAGAACTAATGTTTCGGTTAGAGTTAGTTTTGTTCAAAATTCTTTGATACTGGTCAGGATTCATCTTTTACCTAGCATTACCATATTTCCCAGGTTGAGCCTTTTCAGTTCAAGGTTCACTGAAAGGAACAGTTTGTGTTTTAAGGTTTCACTTCATCTTGACATCTATGGGTTAGGTTTAGGGCTATGGCTCAGTTTTGTTTTAGGGCTAGGGCTAGATTTTGAATTAGTGTTAGTGTTATGGATATTGTTAGGGTGAGGTTTAGGCTTAACATTATGGTTAGATTTAGAGTTAGGGTTAGATATAGGGTTAGGGTTAGGGCTAGCTTTAGTGTTATGGTAAGAGATAGGATTAGAACTAGGGAAACAGCTAGGACAAGACTTAGATATAGATTTAGGACTAGGCTTAGGTTTAGGGTTAGGGTTAGGCCTAGGTGTAGGGATAAGTTTAGGATTAGCATTGGGGTTAGAATTAAGTTTAGGGGAATGGTTGGGGTTGTAGCTAGCTTTAGGGCTAGGGTGAGGGTTAGAACTAGGATTAGGGGTAGGGTTAGTTTTTAGGTTAGGATTAAGGCTAGGTTTATTGCTAGGGTTTCTGTTAGGTTCAGTGCTAGAACTAGGGCTATGGCTAATGTCAAGTCTAGGGTTATAATTTAAGGATCGTTTTAGGGTTAGGTTAGGCTACGTCTAGTGTCAGAGCTATGTTTAGGGTATTGGTCAGGTTTGAGTTAGAAGTATTATTAGGGTTAAGGTCAGGGTTAGCATTTGGTTTAGGTCAATGTTTAGGGTTAGGGCTTGAATTAATGTTAGGCTTAGGCTTAGGGTTAGGGTAATGGATAGGGTTAGGCTTAGGTTTCAGTTAAGGTTGAGGGTAATGGATAGGTTAGGTTCAGAGATAGGGTTAAGGTTAGCATTAGATTCGGGTTATTTTTAGTATAATGGATAGATTTAGAGCTAGGGTTAGGGTTGGGTTATGGTTTGGATTAAGTTTAAAATTAGAGTTAGGTTTAGGGATAGCGCTAGGGTTTGGTTTATGATAAGTGTTAGGTTTAGGGATAGGGTTATGGTTAGATTAGGGTAAGGGTTAGTGTTTGAGCTAGGGTTAGGGCTAGGGCGAGGGTTAGGCTTACATTTAGGTCTAGGTGGTGGTTCCGCTCTGCCCCCACTCCAATTGGGGTCACGTGACCACCACACCGGCAGGGCCTGATCCGGGCGTTGACGAAGGATCTACTCTGCCCCTACTCCAGTTGGGGTGACGTGTGTACCACGCTGGCAGGCCACTGGGCCTGACCCGCCAGTCTGTCACAGGTCTGCTTACCTTGCAAGCGCGGGCGGCGGCTCTGCCCTGCCCCTCCTACCACGCCCGTGTACCACTGGGTCGCGGGTCTGCCCACCTTGCGGGGGCTGGTGGCGGCTCCGCTCCGCCCCCTCTCCAATTGGGGTCATGCGGTCACCACGCTGGCGAGCCACTGGGCCTGCTCCGGGAGCTGGCGGCGGCCCGGCTCCTCCCCTCTGGCTCCACGACAAATCAAGGAGACTCGGGTGTCTGTGCCTCACCCCCCCTACCAGGAGACCAACTGTTTCTGTCACCGCTGGTATTGATGAAGTTCTCTCCTCCGCCGCTTTCTGATGACATCAGATCTCTGCCATGTTGGTATCCTATGCGAATGGCAGCATTTCGTTCCCCTTGCCGGGCAACCAAAGCAACGGGTGAGTCCTGACCTGCCCTCAGCAGGACCCGGACCGAGAAGCAGTTTCCATGGGCTCCTAGCCCTGGGCCCGGGCAGTCCGGGGAGCCGGAACTCGGCCACTCCGTGCTCGGTGTATTCTCCGATCTGGGGTTAGGTTTTGGCTAGGTCTAATGTAAGGATTAAGTTTAGGCTAAGGGTTAGGTTAGTGCTAGGGGAATTATTAGGGTCAGGGTGATGGGTTTATAGCTATGTTTAGGGCCAGGGCAAGGGTTAGAATTAGCTTTAAACCTCGGGTTATAGTTAAGTTTAGGATTAAGGCTAGGTTTAGGGTTAGGATTAGGGCTAGGGCTAATTTCAGATGAAGCTTTACAGTTAAAGATAGTTTTAGGTTTAGGCTAGAACTAGTGTAAGTGTTAGGTTTAGGGTTAGGGTCAGGTTTACAGCTAAGGGTATAGTTTGGGTCAGGGTCGTGATTAATGTTTGGGATATGTTAAGGTTTGAAACTTAGGGTTCAAATTAGCATAGGGTTAGGAATAGGGTAATGATATAGTTAGGTTTATTTTTCAAGTTAGGTTTAGGGTAATGGATAGGGTTAGGATTAGGGATTGGTAACGTTTATGCCTAGGGTTTGCATTAGGGTTAGGATTATGGTTAGGGTAATGGATAGGGTTAGAGCTAGGGTTAGAGCTAAGGTTATGGTTATTATTAGTGCTAGGTTTAGGGTTAAATTTAAGATTAGAGTTAAAGTCCGGTTTAGGGCTCAGATTAGGGTAGGTTTTGGGTTAAGTTAGGGCTAGGGTTAGGGTTATTTCTAATGTAAGTAGTAGAGTTACAATTAGGGCTAGTTTTAGGGTTAAGGTTAGGGTTAGGGCTAGGTCTAGTGTTATGTTTAGCGTTATGTTTAGGGTGATGTTTAAACCTATGGTTAGTGTTAGCGTCAGAATCAGGGTAAGGGTTAGTTTTAGGGTTCTCCTTAAAACTCGAATTAGGGCTAGGTTTAGGGCTAGGTGTAGGGTTAGGGTTTTGCTTAGGTTAAGGGTTAGGGTTACGGCTATGACTCGGTTTTGTATTAGTGCTAGAGCTATAGGTAGGGCTAGTTTTAGGAGTAGTGACAGGGTTAGGATTTAGGGTTAGTGTTAGATTTAGGCTTAGGCTTTGCATTAGGGTTAGATTTAGAGTTAAGGTTAGATCTAGGGTTAGGGCTAAGGCTAAGGAAATAGCTAGGGTTAGGCCTAGGGTTAGGGCTAGGTTTAGAGTTCCAGTAAGGGATAGGGTAAGAACTAGTTTTAGGGCTTGGGAGAGAGTTAGACATACTTTTAGGGCTAGGGTTAGGATTAGGGTTAGGGTTAGGGATAGGGCAAAGGTAGGTCTAAGATTACGGATAGGGTTGGGTTTAAGTTAGGCCTAGGTTTCAGGTTATGGTTATGATTAAGGCTATGTTTAGTGCTAATATGGGCTAGGGTTTGTTTTTGGGTTAGGGCTAGGATTTTATCTAGGGGTAATGTCTGGTCTAGGGTTATGGTTATGGATAGTTTTAGGGTTAGGTTTTGACTAGGTCTAATGTAAGGATTAGGTTTAGGTTAAGGGTTAGGTTAGAGATAGTAGAATTTTTAGGGTCAGGGTCATGGTTAGGATTTCTTTTAAGTTTGAGTTTAGGTTGGGGTCAAATTAGCATTAGGGTTTCATTTTGGGTAATGACAGGGTTAGATTTAGGGTTCAGGTTAGGTTAGGGTAATTTATATGGTTGGAGTTCGTGATAGGTTTAGGGTTAGGCCTAGGGTTAGCATTATGGAAAGGGTTATGTTTAGGGTAATAGATACAGTTAGATTTAATGTTGGGGTAGGGTTATGGTTAGGATTAGGCCTTGAGATAGGGTCAGGTCTAGAATTAGCATTAGTGTATAGGTTATGATTAGGGTAATGGATAGAGTTAGAGCTAAGTTTAGATCTAGACCTATGGTTAGGATTAGGTCTTTAGTTAGTGTTAGGGTATGGGTTAGAACTAGCATTAGGGTTATTGTTATGATTAGTGTAGGAGTTAGGTTCTGAGCTATAAATAGGGTTAGAGCAAAGGTTAGGTTCAGGGTTATGTTTATGGATAGGTATACGGAAGGTTTAGGGTTAGGGTTATGGCAATGGTTATAATTAAGTTTAAGGTTATGGTTAGGGTAATAAATACAGGTAGATGTAGATTTAGGGTTAGGGACAGGTTTAGATTTAAGTTTAGGGTTATGGTTAGGTCTAACTTAATGCTTAGGTTTATGGTAAGAGTTAGGGTTTGATCTATGGTTAGGGCTATAGCGAGTATTAGTTTAGGGTTAGGTCTAGGGTTAGTTTTTTGTTTAGGGTTAGGATTATGGTTAGGTTTAAGGCTAGGGTTACAATTAGGTTTAGGGTTAGGGTTACGGTACTGCATAAGTTTAGAGCTAGGGTTATGGCTAAGGTTAAGGTTAGGATTAGGTCTAAGTTTAGGGTAAGATTCAGGGATAGTTCTAGGTTTATATTTATAGTAAAGGTTAGGTTTTGAGCTAGGGTTAGGACTAAGGCAAGGGTTAAGTTTGGGATAGGGCTAGGGTTGGGGTTGGGATTAGCTTAGGGTTAGGTTAAGGCCTAGGATTAGCTCTAGGATTTGTTTTAGGTTTAGGCCTAGGGTTAAAGCTGCGGGTAATGTTAGAGTTATGGTTATGATTAGGGCTAGTTTTAGGATTCTGGTTATGCCAAGATCCAGTGTAAGGTTTAGATTATAAATTAGGGTCAGGTTTAGAAGTAGGTTTACCGTTAAAGGCAGAGTCAGTGTTTGGGTTAGAATTCAAGTTAGGGTTACAGCCAGAATTCAGACTAGGTTTAGGTCTAGGGGTAGGGTTAGTTTTTGTGTTAAGTTAAGGGTTATTGTTAGGCCTCGGAACAGGTTTTTGTTTAGGTCTAGAGCTAGAATTAAGGCTAGATTTAGCATTAGGTTTAGGTCAAGGTCTAGTGTTACGTTTTAATCTAGT
This sequence comes from Marmota monax, assembly GCF_021218885.2. Classification (NCBI taxonomy): domain Eukaryota; kingdom Metazoa; phylum Chordata; class Mammalia; order Rodentia; family Sciuridae; genus Marmota; species Marmota monax. Next base: position 244,911 of record NW_026693044.1, on the reverse strand, counting down.
GTTAGGGTCAGGTTTAGAACTAGGGTTTGTGTTAGGGTCAGGATAGGGGTCAGGACTAGTGTTATGGTTTGGGATAGGTTTAGAGCTAGAATGAGGGCTAGGGTCAGGACTATTAATAAGTTTAGAATTTTGGTTAGCCTAAGGATTAGGCCTAGGTATAGGGCTACCTTTAGGGTTAGGGTTATTCATAGGGTAAAGGATAGCCTTAGAGCTTGGTTAGGGCTAGAGTTAGGGTTATGGTTAAATCTAGGTTTAGGGCTCAGATTAGGGCTAGTTTTTGTGTAAGGGTTAGGGCTTATGTTAGGGCAATGGCTAATGTAAGAACTAGGGTTACAATGAGGATTAGTTTTACGGTTAGGGTTAGGGTTAAGTCTAGTGTTAGTGTTAGGTTTAATGTTAGGATGATATTTAGAGCTAGGGTTAGTGTTAGGATATGAGTCAGGGTAAGGATTAGTGTTAGGACTCAAATTAGGAATAGGTTTACTTTTAGGTTTTAGTTTAAGGTTAGAAGGGTGTTTAGAGCTAGGGTGAGTGTTAGGATATGAGTAAGGTTCAGGGTTAGATTTAAAGTTAGGGTTAGGATTCAAATTAAGGCTATGGTTAGGTCTAGGTGTAGTGATAGGGTTTGTTTTAAGTTAAGGTTTAGGGATAGGGCTATTGCTCATTTTGTTTTACTGCTAGAGTTAGGGTTAGGGCTAGTTTTACAATTAGCATTAGGGTTAGGGCTAGTTATAGTGTTTGGCTTAGGCTTAGGCTTAGGGTTAAATTTCAAGTTAGGCTTGGATCTAGGGTTAGGGCTATGAGTAAGGATAGGGCAAGGGTTAGGGCTAGGGTTATGGTTATGGTAATGGATAGGCTTTGAACCAGGGAAAGGGATAGTGTGATAGTTAGAGTTAGTCTTAGGGCTATGGTTAGTTTTAAGTTTAGGTATAAGTTAGTGGTATGGCCAGTGTTAGGCTTTGATCTAGATTTAGGGTCAGTTTTAGACCTAGGGTTTTTGTTAGGGTCAGAATAAGGGTCAGGGTTATCATAAGCATTTGGGATACAATTAGAGCTAGAATAAGGGCTAGGGTCAGGACTATTAATAGGGTTAGGGTTTTGGTAAGCGTAAGCATTAAGGATAGGTTTAGGTTTATCATTAGGGTTAGGGTTTCACTTAGGGTAAGGGAGAGAGGTAGAGCTAGGGTTAGGGCTAGATTTAGGGTAGGGTTAGTTTTTAATTTAGATTTAGGTTTCGGATTAGGGCTAGTTTTGTGTTAGGGTTAGGACTAGGAATAGGGCAATTGCTAATATAAGAACTAGGGTTACAATTAGGGTTAGTTCAGGTTTAGGGTTAGGGTTAGTGGTAATTTTAGTGTTATCTTTAAGTTTAAGCTTAGGGTGATATTTAGAGCTAGGGTTAGTTTTAGGATATGAGTCAGGTTCAGGCTTAGTGTTTAGACTCAAATAAGGGCTAGGGTTACTGTTAAGTTTTGGTTTAAGTTTATGATGGTGTTTCAAGCTAGGGTGAGTTTAGTATCTGAGTCAGTGTCAGGTATACTTTTAAGGTTAGGGTTAGGACACGAATTAAGGCTATGGTTAGGTCTAGGTGTAGTGTTAGGGTTTAGTTTAAGTGACGTTTAGGGTTACGGCTATTGCTCGGTTTTGTTAGGGTTAGGGCTAGTTTTATGATTAGCATTAGGATTAGGTTTAGTGTAAGACTTAGGTTTAGGATTAGGGTTAGAGCTAGAACTAAGGATTGTGCAAGGGTTAGGTTTAGGGTTAGGGTTATGGTAAGGGCTAAGATTAGAACTAGTGATCGGGCTAGTGTGAGAATTATTGTTAGTCTTAGGGCTAAGGTTAGGGTTATGTATAGGGATAGGGCTAAATTTTGGCTAGGATTAGATCTATGGTTAGTGTTAAGTTTAAGCATAGAATTACAGTTAGATTTAGGATTTAGTTTAGGGTAAGGGATGGTGTTGAGGCTAGTTATAGAGGTAGGGTGATGTTTAGAATAAGGGTAAGGTTAGGATTAGAATTAAGGCTAGGTTTAGGGCTAGGATGAGGGTTAGGGTTTGTTTTAGGGTTAGGGCTAGGATTAGGAGTATGGCAATTTGAAGTCTAGAATTATGTTTAATGATAGTTTTAGGGTTAGGATTATGGGTACGTCTAGTGTAAGGTTTAGGTTTAGGGTTAATGTCAGATTTAGTGCTAGTGGTATTATTAAGGTGAATGTCTAGGTTAGGGTTTGGAATATGTTAAGGCTTAAAGTTAGGGTTCGAATTAGCATTAGGGTAAAGGTTTGGGTAATGATAGGCTTAGAATTGGGGTTCATGTTAGGTTTAGGGTAATGGATAGGGATAGGATTAGAGATAGGTTTAGGTTTAGGCCTAGGGTAAACATTAGGGTTAGGGTTATTATTATGGTAATTTATAGGATTAGGGCTAGATTTATGGTTATAATTATGGCTAGGGTTATGGTTAGGGTTAGAGTTAAGGTTAAAGCTCAGGTTAAGGCTTGGATTAGGGCTAATGTAAGTACAAGTTTATGATAAGGGCTAATTTAAGGGTTAAGATTAGGGCTAGATTTAATGTTAGGATTAGTGTTAGGATTAGGGTGATGTTTAGAGCTAGAATTAGTGTTATTTCCAGAGTCAGTGTCAGGGTTAGATTTAGAGTATGGCTTAAAACTCGAATTCAGTCTAGGGTTAGGGGTAGGTTTATGGTTAGAGTTTGGTTTAGTTTAAGGATTAGGGATAGAGCCAATGGCTCGTTTTTTGTTTTTTTTTGGGGGGCTAGGACTAAGATTAGGGCTAGTTTTAGGATTAGTGTTAGGGATAGGCTTAGCCTTCGGGGTAGGGTAATATTTAGAGATAGATTATGATCTAAGGTTAGTGCTTAGGCTATGGATAAGGCAAGGGTTAGGATTAAGTTTAGGGCCAGAGTTATGTTATGTTAAGGGATAGGGTTACAACTAGTGATAGGACTAGATTGAGACTTAGATTTATTCTTAGGTCTAGGCTTAGAGTTAGGTTTAAAGATAGGGTGAAATTAGAGCTAAGATTAGGGATAGGGTACGTATTGGGGTTAGAGCTAGGGTTAGGGTTAAGTTTAGGATTAATCTAGGTTTAGGGCTAGGATAAGGGCTGGGGTTTTTGTTAGGGTTAGGGCTAAGATTAGGGCTAGGGCTAATGTCAGGTGTGGGGTTATGGTTGAGGAGAGGACAGTGTTAGGATTAGGTTTATGGCTACTTTTAGTGTAAGGGTTAGGTTTAGGGTTAAGTATCAGGTTTAGAGTTAGAGGAATTATTAGAGTCAGAGTCAGGTAAGAGTTTGATTGAGGTTGGGTTTTAGGGTTAGGGCTCAAATAAGCATTAGGGTCAGGGTTAGTGTAATGCTAGGTTTTTGTTTAGGGTTCAGGTGAGGTTATTGGTAATTGATAGAGTTAGGTTTAGAAATAGGGTTAGTGTTAGGCCTAGGATTAGCATTAGGGTAAGGGTAATGATTAGGATAACAGATAGTGTTAGAGGTAAGGTTAGGGCTAGGGTTATGGTCAGGAATAGATCTTGAGTTAGGGTTAGGATTAGGGTTAGAACAATGGTTAGTGTTAGGGTTATGTTTATCATAAGGGTTAGGATTTGAGCTAGGTTTAGGGCTAGGGCGAGGGTTAGGTTTAGATTTAGGTCTAGGGATAAGATTAGAGTATGGTTAGGGTTAGGGTTCAATTAGGGCTAGCATCATCATTGGGGTAGGGTTAAGGTTAGAGTAATGGATATGGTTAGATGTAGGCATAGGGTTATGGTTAGTGTTAGATTGAGATTTAGGTTTTGGGTTAGGGCTATGGTTATGTTTAGGTTTATGGTAAGGGTTAGGGTTTGAGCTAGAGTTAGGTCTATGGAAAGTGTGAGGTTTAGGGTTAGGTCTTGTGTTAGTTTTCTGGTTAGGTTTAGAGTTAGTGTTAGGCCCAGGGATATCAATAGGCTTAGGGTTAGTTTTAGGGTAACGGGTAGGTTTAGAGCTAGGTTTAAGGCTATGGTTAAGTTTAGGATTAGGGATAGTGTTAGGGGTATATTTAGGGATAGGTGTAGCTTTATGTTTAGGGTAAGGGTTAGGCTTTGAGCTAGGGTTAGAACTACTCAAGTGTTAGGTTAGGGTTAGGGTTAGGGTTATGCTTAGGCCTAGGATTAGCTCTTGGTTTTGTGTTAGGTTTAGGCCTAGGGTTAGGGCTGTGGGTAATGTAAGAGCTAGGGTTATGATTAGGGCTAGTTTTAGGGTTAGGATTATGGCTAGGTCTAGTGTTAGTTTTAGATTTTTGATTAGGGTCAGATTTAGAGGTATGTTTAGTCTTAAAGGCAGGTTAAGTATTAGGGTTAGAGTGAGAGTAAGGGTTACAGTCATAATTAGAACTAGGTTAAAGTTTAGTGGTAGGGTTAGTGTTTGTGTTAGCTTAAGGGTTATTTTAAGGGATAGGGATAGGTTTTTGTTTAGGTCTAGGGCTAGAGTTAAGGCTAGATTTAGGATTTGGTTTAGGTCTAGGTCTAGTCATATAGTTTGGTCTAAGGTTAGGGCCAGGTATAGACCTAGGGTAAATGTTAGGGTCAAAATAATAGTCAGGGTTAACATTAGGGTTTGGAATAGGGTTAAAGCTAGAGTGAGGATAGGGTTATGACTATTAATAGGGTTAGGGTTTTGGTTAACTTAAGGATTAGGGATAGATCTAGAGTTACCATTAGGGTTAGGGTTTCACTTTGGGTAAGAGATAGTCTTATAGTTAGGGTTAGGGCTAGAGTTAGGGTTAGGTTTATGGTTAAATCTAGGTTTAGGGCTCAGATTAGGGCTAATTTTTATGTTAGGGTTCGGGCTAATGATATGGCAATGGATAATGTAAGGGTTAGGGGTAGCATAGGTCTAGTGTTAGGGTTAGGTTTAATGTTAGGGTGATATTTATAGCTAGGTTAATATTAGTATATAATTCAGAGACAGTGTTAGTTTTAGGGTTAGGGTTAGGTCTCAAATAAGAGCTAAGATTACTGTTAGGGTTCAGGTTAAGATGGAGGCGATCTTTAAGGCTAGGATGACTGTTAGAATATGAGTCAGCATCAGGGTTAGTTTTAAGGTTAGGGTTATGATTTGAATTAAGGCTAGGGTTATTGTTAGGGTTTGGTTTAAGTTTAGGGTGGAGTTTAGACCTAGGGTGAATATTAGGATATCATTCGGGATCAGGGTTTGTTTAAGGTTATGGTTAGGACTCAAATTAGGGCTAGGGTAAGGTCTAGGTGTAGTGTTAGGTTTTTGTTTAGATTAAGGTTTAGGGTTAGGGATATGGCTCAGCTTCCTTTTTAGAGAGAGAGAGAGAGGAGAGAGAGAGAGAGAGAGAGAGAGAGAGAGAGAGAGAGAGAGAGAGTTTTAATATTTTTATTATTTTCTTTTTAGTTTTTGGTGGACACAACATCTTTTTTTTAAATTATATTTGTATTGTTGCTGAGGATCAAACCCAGCACCATGCACATGCAAGGCAAATGCACTACCTCTTGAGCCACATCCACAGCCCCTATTGCTCAGTTTTGTTTTAGTCCTAGGTTTAGGGTTAGGGCTAGTAATATGATTAGTGTTAGGGTTAGGGCTAGAGTTTCTGTTAGGATTAGGTTTGGGATTAAGTTAAGTTTTGCAGTTAGGGTTAGATCTAGGTTTAGGGCAAGGTCTAAGGATAGGGCAAGGGTTAGGGCTAGGTATACGGTTATGGTAAATGATAGGGATAGAACCAGTGATAAGGCTAGGTTGAGAGTTAGAGTTAGTCTTAGGGCAAGGGTATGGTTAGTTTTAGGGATAGGGCTAAATCAGGGCAAGGATTAGAACTAGGGTAAGTGTTCAGCTTAGGCCTAGCATTAGGGCTAGGGTTAGGGTTATGTTTAGGGTAAGGGATGTGTTATAGCTAGTTTTAGAGGTACAGTGTGGGTTAGAATTAGGATTAGGGCTAAGGTTAGGGTTAGGGTTATGATTAAGGCTAGATATAGGTCTAGGATGAGGGCAAGGGTTTGTTGTAGGGTTTGGTATAAAATTAGGGCTTGGGATAATGTCAGGTCTAGTGTTACAATTAGGAGTAGATTTATGATTAGGTCTATGTCTTAGTCTACTGTAAGTGTTAAGTTTAGGGTAAGGGTCAGTTTTAGAGCTAGGGGTATTTTTAGGTTCAGGGTCAGGTTTATGGTTTTTATTAGGTTAAGATTTAGGGATAGGGCTCAAATGAGCATTAGGGTAAGAGTTAGGTTTTGGGTAATGAATATGGTTAGGTTTAGGGTTCAGAGTATGTTTAGGGTAATGGAGAGATTTAGGGTTTGTGAAAGGGTTAGGGTTAGGCCTAGGGTTAGCATTATGAATAGGGTTATCATAAGGGTAATATATAGGTTTATAGTTAGGGCTAGGGTTAGGGTTATTGTAAGGTATATGGCTAGGGTTTGTTTATGCCTAAGGTTAGACTTTGAGCTATGGGTAGGGCTAGGTTTAGGGTTAGGATTATGCTTACAGTAGGTTTAAGCCTTGGATTAGTGCTAGGTTTTCTGTTAGGATTAGGTCTAGGGTTAGTGCTATGTGTAATGTAAGATCTAGGGTTCTAATTAGGGCTAGTTTTAGGGTTAGAGTTATGGCTACGTCTGGTGTTAAGTTTAGATTTTGGTTTTGAGTCAGTTTTAGAGCAAGGTTTAGTGTTAGTGTCAAGGTCAGTGTTCAGATTAGAGTTAGGGTGAAAGCCAGAATCAGTAGTAGGGTTAGGTTTAGGGGTAGTGCTATTGTTTGGTTTAGGTTAAGGGTTATTTTTAGGGCAAGGACTAAGTTTTTGTTTAGGTCTAGGGCTAGAGTTATCACTAGATTTAGGATTAGGTTTAGGTCTAGGGGTAGTGTTCGGTTAGTTTTACATAAAAGTTTACTGGTAGGGCTAGTTTCAGGGTTCAGTTTAGGGTTAGGGTCAGGTTTAGACCTATATTTAGTGTTACAGTCAGAATAAGGGTGAAGGTTAGGGTTAGGTTTTGGGTTAAATTTAGAGCTAGAATGAGAGCGAGTGTTTGGACTAGTAATAGGATTAGTGTTTGATTTAGGCTAAGGGTTATAATTAGGACTATAGTTAGCATTATAGATAGGGTTTGCCTTAGGATAAGGGATAGGGTTACAGCTAGGCTTAGAGCTAGGGTTAGGGTTAGGTTTAGGGCTAGGGTTAGGGTTAGGGTTAGGGTTAAATCTAGTTTTAGGGCTCAGATAAGGGCTATTTTTTTTTTGGTGTTAGGGTTAGAGTTAGGACTATGACTAATGTAAGAACTAGGGTTATTATTAGGGTTAATTTTAGTATTAGGACTTGGGCTAGGAATGGTGTTAGCATTTGCTTCATGGTTAGGGTGAAATATAGAGCTAGGGTCAGTGCTTGGATATTAGTCATGGTAAGGGTTAGTTTTAGTCCTAGGACTCGAATTTGAGCTATGGTTATGGCTAGTTGTAGGGTTAGGGTTTGGTTTAGGTTAAGTTTAGGGTTAGGGCAATGGCTCATTTATTTTATTTTATTTTTTTTGTGTGTGTTTTAGGGCTAGGACTAGTGTTAGGGTAAGTTTTTTCATTAGCAATAGTGTTCAGCTAGTGGTAGGGTGACGTTTAGGCTTAAGGTTAGGGATAGACTTAGAGTTATGGTTAGATCTAGGGTTATGTCTAAGGTTAGAGCTAGTGTTAGGATTATGCTAATGGACAAGTTTAGAAATAGAAATAGGGCTATGTTCAGAGTTAGAGTTATTTTTAGGGCTAGAGTTAGGGGTTTGCTTAGGGTTGGGGCTAAATTAGGGCTAGATTAGCACTAGGTTTAGTGTTAGGGTTAGGCCCATGGTTAGGGCTAGATTTAGGGTTAGTGTTAGTGTTAGGTTTGTGGTTAGTTTTAGAGGAAGGGATGAGATTTTGGCTAGGTTCAGGGCTAGGGCGAGGGTTAAAATTAGATATAGGTTAGGGTGAGTGTTCAGGTTAGGATTAAGGCTAGGTTTAGGGCTAGGATAAGGGCTGGGGTTTGTGTTAGGTTAGAGCTAAGATTAGGGTTAGGGCTAATGTCAGGTCTAGGGTTAAGGTTAGGAATAGTCTTAACTTTAGATTTATGGCTAGGACTAGTGGAAAGTTAGGTTTAGGATAAAAGTCAGGTTTAGAGCTAGGTGTATTATTATTGTCAGAGTCCGGTTTAGGGTTTGGTTTAGGATAAGGTTTAGGGTTAGGGCTCAAATTATCATTAGGGTTAAGGTTAAAGTAATGGATAGTGTTAGGTTTAGGGTACAGGTTAGGTTTAGGGTAATAGATAGGGTTAGTGTTAGTGATAGGATTAGGATTAGACCTAGGGTTAGCATTTGGTTTAAATTTATGTTTAGGGTAAAGAATAGGATTAGTGCTAGTGTTAGGGTTTGTGATAGCATTAGGATTTTGCCTAGGTTTAGAGATAGGCCTAGGGTTAGTGTTCATGTTAGGTTTAGCAGAAGTGTTAGGGTTTGAGCTAGGGTTAAGTCTAGTGTGAGGGTTTGGTTTAGAGTCAGGACTATGGTTAGGGTTAGGGTTAGGGTTATGGCTTGGGTTAGTATTAGGTTTAGGGTTATGTTTAAAGTAATGGATAGAGTTTGTGCTGGGATTTATGCTATGGTTACAGTTAGGATTAGGGCTAGGTTTAGGGTTAGGTTGAGAGTTGGGGCTATTGTTATGTTTAGGGTAAGGATTAGATTTGAGTAAGGTAAGGTAACCCTTGAGTAAGGGTTAGATTTAGGGTAAGGGTCAAGTTTAGAGCTATATGTATTATTAAGGTCAGGGTATGGGTTATGGTTTAATTTAGGTTAAGGTTTAGGTTTAGGTATTTAATTAGTGTTAGGGTTAGAGTTAGGGTTAGGGTAATGAAAAGGCTTAGGATTAGCTTATAGGTTATTTTTAGCTTAATGGATAGGTTTAGGGATTGTGACAGTGTTAGGGTTAAGCCTATGGTTAGCATTAGGGTTAGGATTATGTTTAGGGTAATGGGAAGGATTAGAGGTAGGGTTAGGGCTAGGGTTATGGTTAGGATTAGGGTTAGAGTTAGAGTAATGTATATAATTAGAGCTATGGTTACAGCTATGGTTAAGGTTAGGATTAGCGCTAGGGTTAGGTTAGGGTTTGGGATTGGGCTATGGTTATGTTTACTGTAAAGGTTAGGCTTTGACCTAGGGTTTGGTTCAAGGGGAGGGTTAGGTTTAGGGTTAAGGCTATGGTTAGTTTAGGGTTACACTTAAGGCTAGGTTTTGTGTTATTTTAGGCCTAGGCTTAGGGCCATGTGTACTTAAGAGATAGGGTTATGATTATGGGTGGTTTTAGGGTTAGGGTTATGGCTAGGTGTAGTGTTATGATTAGGTTTTGTTTTAGGTTGAGCTTTGGAGCTAGTGTCAGGGTCAGTGTTCAGGTTAGAGTGAGTGTTGTGTTAGTGCCAGAGTTAGGAGTAGGGTTAGGTTTAGAATTAGGGTTAGTGTTTGTGTTATGTTAAGGGTGATTGGTAGGGCTAGAGCAAGGTTGTTGTTCAGGTCTTTGGCTAGAGTAATGGCTATATTTAGTATTATGTTTAGGTCTAAAACTAATGTTAGGTTTAGGTTTATGTATAGGATTACCAGTAGGGCTAATGTTAGGGTTCGGATTTGGGTTAGTGTTAGGGTCAGTATAAGTTTCAGGGTTAGGATTAGGGCTTGGGTTATTGTTAGAGCTATGATGAGGGCTATGGTTAGAACTAGCAATAGTGATAGGATTTGGGTTAGGCTATGGATTAGTGTTAGGACTAGTGTTAGCATTAGGTTTTGGGTTTGGCTTAAGGTAACAAATAGGATAAAAGCTGGGTTATGGCAAGGGTTAGGGATTGGCTCATGGCTAGGATTAATGTTAGGGTTAAAGCTAGGTTTAGCCCTCTTGTTAGGGCCAGGTTTTGGGTTACATTAGCGCTAGTGTTAGGGGTAAAGCTAATGTATTAACTAGGGTTACAATTAGGGCCAGTTTGGGGGTTAGTGTTATGGCTACGTGAAGTCTTAGGGTAAGGGTTAGTGTTAGCATGATGTTTAGAGCTAGAATTAGTGTTAGGGTCAGGGTCAGTGTTCAGGTTAGAGTTAGCTTTAGGGTTAAAGCCAGAATTATCACTAGAGTTAGGTCTAGGGATAGGGATAGTGTTTGGGTTAGGTTAAGGTTTATTATTAGGGCTGGTGCTAGGTTTATGTTTATGTCTAGGGCTAGAGATATGGCCATATTTAAGATTAGGTTTAGGTCTAGGGCTAGTGTTAGTGTTGGGTTTAGAAATAGGTTTATTTCTAGTGCTAGTGTTAGTGTTCAGTATTGGGTTAGGGTCAGGTTTAGACTTACGGTTACCATTAGAGTCAGAATAAGTGTCAGGTTTCAGTTATGGTTAGAGCTAGAATGAGGGCTAGTGTTAGGACTAGTAATAGGATTAGGGTTAGGACTAGGGTTAGCATTAGGGTTAGGTTTGGCTTAGGATAAGGGATAGGGTTAGACCTAGGGTTAGGGCTACATTTAGGGTAGGGTTATGGCTAGTGTTAGGATTAGGTTTATGGTTAAAGCTAGGGTTAGGATTCAGAATAGTGCTAGTTTTTGGTTAGAGTTAGGGCTAGGCTTAAAGTTATGGCCAATGTTTGCCACAGAGTTACAATTTGGGCTAGTTTTAAGATTTGGGTTAGGACGAGGTCTAGTGTTAGGATTAGGTTTAACATTAGTGTGATGTTTAGAGCTAGGATTAGTAGTATGGTCAAAATTAAGGTCAGGGGTAGTTTTAGGTTTAGAGTTTGGACTTAAATTAGGGCTAGGTTTAGGGCTAGGTGTAGGGTTAGTTTTGGTTTAGGTTAAGCTTTAAAGTTAGGGCTATGGCTGGGTTTTGTTTTAGGGCTAGGGCTATGGTTAGGGCTAGTTTTAAGATTAGCAATAGGTTTAGGACTGGTGTTAGGATTAGGTTTAGTCTCAGGTTTAGAGTTAGATATAGAGTTAGGATTAGATCTAGGGTTGGGTCTAGGGCTAAGGATATGGCTACCATTAGTTCTAGGTTTATAGCTAGGATTAGGGTTATGATAAAAATAGGGTTAGAACTAGGGATAGGGCTAAGGCGAGAGTGAGAGTTAGTCTTAGGGCTAGGCTTAGGGCTTGATTAGGTATAGGGCTTAATTAGGGCTAAGAATAAGGGTAGGTTTATGTTTATGTTTAGGCCTAGGGTTAGTTTTGGGCTTTGGGTTAGGTTTAGTTTAAATGATGGGTTTAGACCTAGGTTTAGAGCTAGGACGAAGGTTAGAATTAGGGTTGGGGCTAGGGTTTCATTACAGTTATGATTAAGGCTAGTTTAAGGGCTAATGAGGGCTAGAATTTTTGCTTTTGTTAGGGCTAGGATTAGTGTTAGGATGAATATCAGTTCTAAGGTTACGGTTATGGATAGTTTTAGGGTTAGGTTTATGGTTATGTTTAGTGTAAGGGTTAGATTTAGGGTAAGGGTCAAATTTAGAGCTAGGGGTTTTATTAGGGTCAGAGTCAGATTTAGGATTTTGTTTAGGTTAGTGTTTAGGGTTAGGGCTCAAATTAGCATTAGGATATGGGTTAGGGTAATGATAGGGTTAGGTTTAGGGTTCAGGTTAGGTTTAGCATAATGGATTGGGTTACGGTTAGGCATAGGTTCAGATTTAGGCCTAGGGTTAGCATTAGAATTAGGGCTATGTTTAGATAATTGATAGGGTTAGAGCTAAGTTTAGGGCTAGGGTTATGGATAGGATTAGGGGTAGGTTTAGGGTTAGGGTTAGGTTTAGGGCTAAGTTATTTTTAAGGTTAGGGCTAGGATTACAGATAGGGGAAATGTCAGGTATATAGTTACATTAAGAATAGTTTTATGATTAGGTTTATGGCTAGGTCTAGTATAAGGGTTAGGTTTAGTGGTAGAGTCAGGGTTAGAGCTAGGTATATTATTACAGGAAGGGTCAGAATTAGGGTTTGGCTTAGGTTAAGTTAAGAATTAGGGCTCAAATTACCATTAAGGTTAGGATCAGGGTAATGATAAGGTTAGGTTCAGGGTACAGGTTAGGTTTAGGTCAATGAATAAAGTTAGGATTAGTGATAAGGATAGGGTTAGGCCAAGGGTTACCATTAGGGTTATGGTTATGGTAATGGATAGGGTTAGAGCTAGTGTTAAGTCTAAGGTTATGGTTAGGATTCTGGCTAGGGTTAGGGTAAGGTTTAGGGCTAGGTTTTGGGTTGGGGTTAGGTTTAAAACTGGGGTTAAGTCTCAAATAATGGCTAGGGTTTGGGTTTGGTTAGGGCTAGGGTTAGGGCTATGGCTAATGTATGAACTAGTGTTACAATTAGTGCCAGTTTTAGGGTAAGGGTTAGGGTGATGTTTAGAGCAGGGGTTATATTTGGGGTCAGGTTCAGGGTTAGTTTTAGTGTTAGTTTTAATATTCTAATTAGGGCTAAAGTTATTGCTAGGTGTAGAGTTAGGTTTTGGTTTAGGTTAAGGGTTACGGTTAGGGCTATGGCTCAGTTTTGATTTAGGGCTAGGGCTAGGGCAATGGTTAAGGCTAGATTTTGGAATAGCATCAGGGTTAGGGCTAGTGTTAGAGTGAAGTTTAGGCTAAGGGTTAGGGTTAGATTTAGAGTTAGGGTTGATCAAGTGTTTGGGCTCATGCTAGGGTTAGGGCTAGGGATAGGGTTAAGGTAAGAAATAAGTTAGAACTAGGGATACGTCTAGGGTGAGAATTAGAGTTATTCTTGGGAGTAGGCTTAGGGTGAGGGTTAGGGTTAGGGCTAAACTAGGGCTAGGATTAGGACTAGGGTTAGTGTTAGGGTTAAGCCTAGGGTTTGGGATAGGGTTAGGGTTATCACTGGGGTTAGGGTTAAGTTTAGGGTAATAGGTGGGGTTATAGCTAGGTTTAGTGCTAGGGTGAGTCTTAGAATTAGAATTAGGCCTAGGTTTATGTTTCAGTTTAGATTAAAGCTGGATTAGGGCTAGGATGAGGGGTGGGTTTTCTGATAGGGTTAGGACTAGGACTCAGGCTAGGGCTAATATCAAGTCTAGGTTATGGTTAAGGATAGGTTTAGGGTTAGGATATGACTAGTTCTAGTGTAAGGGTTAAGTTTAGGTTAAAGGTCAGATTTAGAACGAGAATTATTATTAGTGTCACGGTCAGGGTCAGGGTTAGCATTTGGTTTCCATTAAGGTTAAGTGGTTAGGGCTCGAATTAGCATTGGGGTCAGTTTTAAAGTTAAGGTAATGGAAGGGTTTACTTTAGGTTTTAGTTAAGGTTTAGGGTAATGGATGGGTTAGTTTTCAGTGATCGGGTTAGGGTTACCATTAGGGTTAGGGTTATGTTTAGTGTAATGGATAGTTTTAGAGTTAAGATTAGGGCTAGGTTAATGTTTGGATCAAGTCTAGGATTAGGGTTAGGTTTAGGGATAGGGTAGGGTTTTGTTTAGGGTAAGTTTTAGGGTTAGGGTAAATGTTAGTTTAAGGTTATGGTTAGGTTAAGATAGTGGTTAGTGTTTGAGCTAGGGTCAGGGCTAGTTTGAGGGTTAGGTTTAGGTTTACTTTTAAGTTCAAGATTATGGTTAGAATTAGGTTTAGTGTCAGGGATAGGGTTTTAATTAGGGTTAGGTTAATGGATATGGTTAGAGGTAAAGTTTGGGCTAGGGTTAAGGTTAGGAGTTACGATAGGGCTAGGGTTATGTTTAGTATAAGGGTTAGGTTTTTTTTTAAAGAGAGAGATAGAGAGAGAGAGAGAGAGAGAGAGAGAGAGAGAATTATTATTTTTTATTTTTTAATAATTTACTTATCAATTTTTGGATGAATATTTCACAAATTTTGCATCTTAATGTGTTTTATGACAAATACACAAGTCAAAAGAAATGTTTAATCTGAAAAACGAATAGAATTTCCAACCCATGTATAGTGTATGAATAGGATATTCCCTCTTTTTTTTTTTCAAGGCAAGTTTTAGCAATTTATTTTTTTAATTTTTATTGTTGGTTGTTCAAAACATTACATAGTTCTCGACAAATCATATTTAACATTTTGATTCAAGTGGGTTATGAACTCCCATTTTTACCCCGTATACAGATTGCAGCATCACATCGGTTACACATCCACTGTTTTATATATTGCTATACTAGTGTCTGTTGTATTCTGCTGCCTTTCCTATCCTCTACTATCCCCCATCCCCTCCCCTCCCATCTTCTCTCTCTACCCCATCTACTGTAATTCATTTCTCCCCCTTGTTTTTTCCCCCCTTTCCCCTCGCTTCCTCTTGTATGTAATTTGTATAACCATGAGGGTCTCCTTCCATTTCCATGCAATTTCCCTTCTCTTTCCTTTTCCCTCCCACCTCTCATCCCTGTTTAATGTTAATCTTCTTCTCATGCTCTTCCTCCCAACTCTGTTCTTAGTTACTCTCCTTATATCAAAGAAAACATTTGGCATTTGTTTTTTAGGGATTGGCTAGCTTCACTTAGCATAATCTGTTCTAATGCCATCCATTTCCCTGCAAATTCTATGATTTTGTCATTTTTTAATGCAGAGTAATACTCCATTGTGTATAACTGCCACATTTTTTTTATCCATTCGTCTATTGAAGGGCATCTAGGTTGGTTCCACAGTCTTGCTATTGTGAATTGTGCTGCTATGAACATCGATGTAGCAGTGTCCCTGTAGCATGCTCTTTTTACATCTTTATGGAATAGACCGAGAAGGGTCAAATGGTGGCTATACGAGAATTATTTTTAATAATTATTTTTTAGTTTTCAGTGGACACAACATCTTTCTTTGTATGTGGTGCTGAGGTATGAACCCGGGCTGCATGAATGCCAGGTGAGCATGCTACCACTATAGCCACATCTCCAGCCCAAGAGTTAGGTTTTGAGCTAGGGTTAGGTCTAATGAGAGGGTTAGGGTTAGAGTTAGGGTTAGGGTTAGGTCTAGGCTTAGGTTTATGCTTAGAGCTAAGTTTAGGCCTAGGATTAGCTCTAGGTTTTATTTTAGGTTTAGGGCTAGTGTTAGGACTATGGGTAATGCAAAAGCTAGGGTTATGTTTAGGGCTAGTTTTAGGTTTAAGATTATGGCTAGGTCTAGTGTTAGGTCTAGGTTTTGGGTTAGTGTCAGTTTTAAAGCTAGTTTAAGTGTTATGATCAGTGTCAGTGTTCAGGATAGGGTTAGAGCCAGAATTAGGACTAAGGTTAGGTCTATGGATAGGGTAAGTGTTTGGTTTAGGATAAGGGTTATTGTTAGGGATAGTGCTAGGATTTTATTTAGGTCTAGGATTGGATTATAGCTTATTTAGGATTATCTTTGGGTCAAGGTGTAGTGTTAGGCTTAGGTATAAGTATAGAGTTACCGGTAGATCTAGTGTTAGGTTTTGGTTTAGGTTTAGAGTCAGGTTTAGACCTAGGGTTACTTTAGTGTTAGATGAAGGTCAGGGTTAGGTTTAGAGGTAGAATAAGGGCTAGGGTTAAGACTAGTAATATGGTTAGAGTTTAAGTTAAGCTAAGAATTAGGGTTAGGACTAGCGTTAGCATTTGGGTTAGGGTTTGGCTTAGGGTAAGGGATTGGGTTAGAGCTAGGGTTAGGTCTTTTGTTAGGGTTAGGTTTAGGGCTAGTGTTAGGGTTAAGATTAGGGTTAAAGCTAGATTTAGGTCTTGGATCCAGGGTAGGATTTGTGTTAGGGTTAATGCTAGGGTTAGGATAATGACTAATGTATGAACCTGGGTTACCATTAAGGCTAGTTTTAGGGTTAGGGTAAAGGGTAGGTCTAGTGTTAAGTGACTTTAACTAATGGTGATGATTAGAGCTAGGAATAGTGTTAGGGTCAGTGTCAGGGTCCGAGTAATATTTAGAGTTAGGGTTAGGGCTAGGTGTAAGGTTTTAGTTTGGTTTAGGTTAAGGGTTTGTGTTAGAGATATGGCTTGGTTTTGATTTATGGCTAGGGCCAGGGATAGGGAAAGTTTTGGGATTTGCATTATGGTTAGGGTTAGTGTCATGGTTTGGTTTGGCTTATGATTACAGTTAAATTCAGAGTTAGGTTTAGATTTAGAGTTAGTTTTAGATCTAGAGTTAGGACTCGGGCTAAGGATATAACTAGGGCTAGGGCTAGGGCAAGAGTAATAGTTAGTCTTAGGGCTAGGGTTAGGGTTAAGATAGGATTAAATTAGGGCTATGATTAGTGCTAGGCTTAGTGTTATTATTATGCCTAGGGTTAGGCCGGGGGTTAGGGTTAGATTTAGGGTTATGGTTAGGTTTATGGTAAGGGATGGGGTTATAGGTATGTTTAGGGCTAGGGTGAGGGTTTAAATTAGGGTAAGGGTAATGTTTAGGGTAATGGATACAGTTAGAGTTAAGGTTATGGCTAGGGTTATGGTTAGGATTAAGTCTTGAGTTAGGGTTAGGGTGAGGGTTAGAAGTAGGGCTAGGTTTAGGGTTATGTTTAGCATAAGGGTTAGATTCTGAACTAATGGTTCGGGCTAGGCTGGGAGTTAACTTCAGGGTTAGGTCTAGGGACAGGATTACCATAGGTTTTAGGTTAGAGGTAGGGTTAGATTTAGAACTAGGATTAGTGGTAAGGTCATTATAAGAGTCAAGGTTAGGGTTAGAATTTGGGATAGGGTTAGAGCTAGAATGAGACCTTGGGTTAGGGATGTTAATAGAGTTAATGTTTTGGTTAGCCTAAGGATTAGGGATAGGTCTATGTTTACCCTTAGGTTTAGGGGTTTGCTTATGGTAAGGGATTGGTTTAGGGCTAGGTTTAGTGCTTTGGTTACGGTTATAGTTAGAGTTAAATCTATGTTTAGGGCTCAGATTAGGACTAGTGTTTGTGTTAGGGATAGGATTAGAGACACGGCTAATGTAAGAACTAGGGTTGAATTTAGGTTAGATTTAGTGTTATGGTTAGGCTTAGTGTTTGGGTTAGGTGTAAGTTTATGGTGATATTTATATCTAGGGTTTGTGTTAGTGTAAGAGTCAGGTCAGGGTTTGTTTGAGGGTTAGTTATAGGTCTTGAATTATTGTTAGGGTTATTCTTAGCATTCAGTTTAAGATGAGGTTGGTGTTTAGAGCTAGGTTAGTGTTAGGATATGAGTCATGGTTACTGTTCAGTTTAAAGTTAGTGTTAGAACTCGAATTAGAACTAGGGATAGGTCTAGGTTTAGTGTTAGGGTTTTGTTTAAGTTAATGTTTAGGGTTAGGGCTATTGCTTGGTTTTGGTTTAGTGCTAGGGTTAGGTTTAGGGATAGTGTGTTAAGCTTATCCTTAGGGTTAGGGTTAGATTTGAAGTTAGGGTTAGATCTAGGTTTAGTGCTGGGACTAAGGATAGGGCAAGGGTTAGAGCTAGGTATAGGGTTATGGTAATGGATAGGTTTAGAAGTAGGGATAGGTATAGGACGGGAGTTAGATTGAGTCTTAGGGCTAGGGTTAGTGTTAGGGTTACAGATAGGGCTAACTTCGTGCTAGGATTAGAGCTAGGTTTATTGTTTGGCTTAAGCCTAGAGTTAGCATTAGGGTTAGGATAAAGTTTATGGTAAGAAATGGCATTATAGATAGGTAAAGAGGTAGGGTGAGGGTTACAATTTGGGTTAGGGGTATGGTTAGTGTTAGGGTTATGTTTAAAGCTAGGTTTAGGGCTAGGATGAGGGCTAGTGTTTGTGTTAGGTTTAGGACTAGGATAAGGGCTATGGGTAATTTCAGGTCCAAAATTATGGTTGAAAATAGTTTTAGGGTTAGCATTATGGCTACATGTAGGCTAAGGGTTAGGTGTAGGGTTATGTTCAAGTTTATAAATAGGGGTTTTATAAGAGTCAAGGTCAGGGTTAGGGTTTGTGTTAGGTTAAGGTTTAAAGTTGGGGCTTGAATTAGTGTTAGTTTAGGGTAATGAAAGGGGTAGGTTTCGGTTCAGGTTATGTCAGGGTAATGGATTGGTTAAGATTAGGGATAAGTTTAAGTTAATGCTAGGGTTAGCATGGTTATGGTAATCGATAGAGTTAGAGATCGGTTTAGGGCTAGGTTTATGGTTATGAATAATGCTAGGTTTAAAGCTAGGATTAGGGCTGCGTTTTGGGTTAAGGTAGGGATATGGTTAGGGTTAGGGTTAATGTAAGTACTATGGTGATGTTTAGGTTTAATTTTAGTGTTTTAGGACTAGAGTTAGTGTTAGCATTAGGTTTAGGGTTAGAGTGATGTTTAGAAATAGTGTTGTTAGGGTCAGTGTCAGGTTCAGGGTTAGTTTAAGGGTTCGGCTTACAACTCATATTAGGGCTAGGGTTAGGGCTAGGTTTAAGGTTAGGGTTTGGTTTACATTAAGAGTTAGGGTTACAGCTATAGCTCAGTTTTGTTTTAGGGCTAGGGCTAGGGTTAAGGCCAGTTTTAGGATTAGTGTCATGGTTTTGGCTAGTGTTAGGTTTTGGCTTAGTCTTTGGGTTAGGGCTCAATTTAGAGTTAGGATTTTTCTAAGGTTAGTGCTAGGGAAAAGTATAGGGCAAGGTTTATGACTAAGGTTAGGGTTAGGATTAGGTTTATGGTAAGGGAAATGTTAGAAATGAGTGAATGTTCTAATGTGAGAATTGGAGTTAGTCTTAGGACTAGGGTTAGGAATAGGGCTTAATTAGGGCTAAGATTAGGGCTAGGGTTAGTGTCCTGGTTAGGCCTAGAGTTTTGTTTAGGGTTATAATTAAAGATATGTTTATGGCTAGGATAAGGGCTATCGTTTGTGTTAAGGTTAGGGCTAGAATTATGGCTAGGGCTTATGTCAGGTCTAGGGTTAGTGTTAGGGATAGATTTAGGGAAAGATTTATGGCTAGGTCTACTGTAAGGTTTAGGTATAGGGTAATAGGTTTAGAGCTAGGGGAATTGTTAGGGCCACGGTCAGTGTTAGGGCTTGGTTTAGGTTTGAGTTTAAGCTTATGGCTCAAATTAGAGTTAGGGTTAGCGTTAGAGTAAAGATAGGGAGAGGTTTAGGGTTCAGATTATGTTTAGGGTAATTGTTAGTTTTGGGGATAGTGATAGGGTTAGGATTAGTCCTAGGGATAGCATTAGAATAAGTGTTATGTTTAAGGTAATAGATACAGTTAGATTTAAGTTTAGGGCTAGGGTTGTGGTTAGGATTAGGTCTTGGTTTAGGGTTAATGTGAGGGCTAGGATTAAGGCTATATTTATGGCTAAGATGAAGGTTTGTGTTAGGGCTAGGGCTAGGATTAAAGCTAGGGCTAAGGTCAGGTCTAGCATTCTGTTTAAGGGGAGTTGTAGGGTTTGATTATGAATAGGTCTACTGTGTTAGGTTTAGGGTAAAGGTCAGGTTTAGCACTAGGTGTACTATTATGGTCAGGGTTCTCCAGGTTTAGGCCTTCTCTGTTCAAAGGTTCGCTGTCAGGAACAGTTTGTATTTGAAGATTTCACTTCATTTTGACCAATATGGGAAAGTTAATGGGGTTGACAAACAAACAGCTTTGTGCTAGCTGCTTGAAAGTTCACACAGTTCATCAGTGTTGAGAGCCACAGCCAAAGGGGCCCCAGCAAACTTCCAGCTGCCAGCAAACTTCCAGCTGCTGGCTGATGACTGGCTCACAGTGGCCCCAGCAACATCTAGCTGATTGGCTCCTCGGCCCCAGCAACATCTAGCTGATTGGCTCCTCTGCGGTGATGCTCATTGGACTGTTTCCCTGCCCTTTCAGACCACGGAGCTGCTCATTGGGGGACTTTTTGGCTCCGCCCACATGACCCAGCCAATCGGCCTCAAGAGCAGGAGGATTGTGGGAGGTGGAGAGAAGCTTGTGTGGGAGAGAGAGGCTTGGGGAAAGCCGGTGGTGGCAGTTGAGGCTCTGAGGGTTTTTCCTGAGAGACTATTTTGTTTGTCGTGTGTGGTTCTAAAAATAAAGTTAGTTTCTTTTGACAAGTGGCTCCTGATTGTGCCCAGCCAGACTGCGGCATTTGGTGGCTCGCACGGGGAGCGACTGAGGGTAAGTGAAACTGCTCGCCCCTGAGGGCAGGGCGAGAGGATGGGTAGCCATTTTAAGATTCCTCTTTTATTTTGCTTCACTTTTGTTTTAAGTTGCCTGTCCCTGGAGATGAGTGAGACGGAAGAAAAACCGCTCACATCTGAGGAAAAACTATTTACGTCTGAGGAACAGATAGGGAGAAAGGACGGATGCACATGTCAGGAGGATAGAAAGGCTATAATGACTTTTTGTTGTTCCCTTTTTATTTCATTCTGTCTCGGTTTTGTTTGGCGTCATCTTGTTGGGTTGTATTATAGTAGAAATATGGGATCAGAAATTAGTAAAAAACAAACTGAAAGAGTGTTAAGTAAATTGTTAGAGGAAGGAGGCATCCCAGTAAAATCAAGAGCAGTCAGGGCATACGTTGATACAATACAGAAATGTAGCCCATGGCTTTTTAAGGAGGAGTTGTTAAATATATCACAATGGAACCATCATGGTGAAGATTTAAAAAGAATAGAAAAGAAAAGCCCAGGGACTCTGCCAGTTGGCACATTGCCATTGTGGACATTCGTATCTTGTTTGCTTAGTCCAAAGCCTTCAGTTCAGACAATGGTAGAGGAAGGAGAAGACATAATGATTCAAGTAAAAGAGAAGGTCTCTCAAGTTAGTCAGACAGAGGAAAAGATTCAAGTAAAAGAGAAGGCCTCTCAAGCTAGTCAGACAGAGGAAAAGATTCAACTAAAAGAGAAGGCCTCTCAAGCTAGTCAGACAGAGAAAGAAAGTGTAAAACAGAAAAAGCCATCAGGGGGAAAGTTACAACAGGAGACTGCTACTAACACCTTTCTATCACCAGAGGGTGTAAGTGTCCAACCAACAGCACCACCTCTACAGGAGACTGCTACTAACACCTTTCTATCACCAGAGGGCGTAAGTGTTCAACCAACAGCGCCACCTCCATATGCTGGGAGGCCCCCAACCCCCGCAGTTGATAGTTGGGATCTTGAGACAAGGTCTCAAATATTAACATGCCCTGCATTTGAGGCAGGAGGGCAGCGATTTTACCAAGTTTTAAATTTCAAAACAGTGAAGCAGCTAAAAGAGGCTGTAACAACCTATGCTCCTCAAGCACCCTTCACTGTAAGCTTGGTCGAATCCATTAACAACTTGAACATGACGCCAGCAGATTGGGCTAATATGTGTAAAGCTGTGCTAAATGGAGGACAATACCTGTTATGGAAGGTTGCCAATGAGGAATTTTGCAAGGAGACGGCTAGGCGAAATGCAGCAGCTGGTTATCCTCAGAGAAATATAGATATGTTGTTAGGAAAGGGACCTTATGAGGATCAGCAGCAACAAATTGCATATGATCCTGGCGTATACGCACAAATTGCTGCAGATGCAATTAAGGCATGGAAGACTTTACAAGGACATGGAGGTTTACAAGGTCAATTATCTAAGGTAATACAAGGAGCTAATGAACCTTATGCTGAATTTGTAGATAGGCTTATTCAAACAGCTACCAGAGTTTTTGGGAATACAGAACAAGCAATGCCATTACTAAAACACCTGGCTTATGAGCAAGCGAATCGTTGGTGCAGAGATATCATTAGACCATGGAAACATGAAGATTTAAACACATATATTAAATTATGTAGAGACATTAATGAACAAGAGCAAGTCGTGGCAGCTGCAGTAAAACAGGCTTTAGATGCCAGAGACATTAATGAACAAGGGCAAATTGTGGCAGCTGCAGTAAAACAGGCTTTAGATGCCAGGCCAAGAACATGCTACAATTGTGAACAAACAGGACATTTTAAAAGGAATTGCCCCATTGGAGGAGGGTTTAACAAAACTAGGTATCAAAGGAGTAGAATACCAGGTATTTGCCCACGATGCCGTAGAGGGAGACATTGGGCTAATGAATGCCGTTCTCAAACCACCATAGAGGGTACTCCATTATCAAAAAACGAACAAGGACCAGGTGTTTATCCACGATATCGTGGAGAAAGGCATTGGGCTCCATTGCCAAAAAATGGACAGGGGGGCCCAATGCTCCGGGGCCCAAAACCACAAATATACGGAGCACTGGAGGAACCCAGCAACCCCATCAGGGTAGTGCCCAGGACACATTGTCCATCAGATCCCTCATCAGACAAACCAGAGGGAGCGCAGGGTTGGACATCTGCGCCTCCGCCAGAGCAGAACTAACTCCAGAGATGGGAGTTCAAATCATTCCCACAGGGGTGAAAGGACCTCTTCCCAAAGGAACAGTAGGCTTATTATTGGGACGCAGCTCTTCTACTCTAAAAGGACTTATGATAAGTCCTGGGGTAATTGATCCCGATTATGAAGGTGAAATAAAAATTATAGCCAGTTCTCCAAAGGGTATATCAGTAATTTCACCAGGAGATAGAATAGCACAGTTACTAATAATACCCAGCCTACATGATAAATTTTCCAGTCGTACTGTAGAAAGAGGTTCCAAGGGATTAGGCTCCACAGGTGTAGATTGGGCTATGCTTTCTTTAAATTTAGATTCTCGCCCCATGCTAAAACTAAATATTCAAGGACATGAATTTAATGGGCTACTGGATACAGTTGCAGACCTTAGCATCATCTCTCGTCAAGAATGGCCAAAACATTGGCCATTACAACAAGCCACTCAAACGCTTCGAGGCCTAGGAGTGGCGACTAATCCCCATAGAAGTGCAATGGTATTAGATTGGAAGGATCCTGAAGGATGTGAAGGAACTATACAGCCATATGTATTGGATCATCTTCCTATAAATTTATGGGGACGAGATGTCCTAGATCAATTAGGTTTGACATTAACAAATAACATCAACCAAAATGCACCCACTATTATGACTAGACAAGGTTTTAGGAAAGGAAAAAGATTAGAAAAACAAGAACAAGGTATAGCAGCACCAATACAAATAGATCAAGGAACAGACAGACATGGGTTGGATTTTCAGAAAGGGCCACTGAGACAATAAAAATTACTTGGAAATCAGAAAGACCAGTATGGGTTCCTCAGTGGCCCCTGACTAAAGAAAAGATACAAGCAGCCCATGACCTGGTCAAACAACAATTAGCAGAAGGACATATACAACCTTCTGTATCTCCCCATAATACTCCCATTTTTGTCATCAAAAAGAAATCTGGTAAATGGAGATTATTGCAAGATTTAAGAGCCATTAATAATGAGATGGTTATTATGGGACCTGCTCAATCAGGGATTCCTCAGTTGTCTGCTTTGCCAAAAACCTGGTATGTTTTAGTTATAGATATTAAAGATTGTTTTTTTTCAATTCCAATTCATCCTGAGGCTAGTCCACGTTTTGCATTTACTATCCCTGCACTGAATCATGAAGGTCCTGATCAGAGATATGAATGGAAAGTACTCCCTCAAGGGATGGCTAACAGCCCAACTACGTGTCAAATTTATGTTAACAAAGTAATCCAGCCACTTAGAAATCAAAATCCTGAACTACAAATATTTCACTATATGGATGATGTATTATTAGCACACAAAGATAAAAACACATTGCTAGAATGTTATGCCACACTTACAAACTTATTAAAAAATTATAATCTAGAGATAGCAATAGATAAAGTACAATTAAATTTTCCAATTAATTATTTAGGAGTTCTATTATCCTCAACCATGGTCCGTCCACCAAAAATTCAAATACGAGTAGATCAACTCAAATCACTTAATGACTTTCAAAAGTTATTAGGAGACATAAATTGGATAAGGCCTTATTTAGGTATACCAACAGGAGAGTTGGGACCTTTATTTGATATCCTAAAAGGTCCATCAGATCCAAATTCACCCCGAATGTTAACGCCTGAAGCAAGAAAGGCATTAAAAATCATTGAAACATATATGGAAAATATGCATTTGGATAGAATTGATATAAGTTTGCCTTTATTATTTATTGTACTACCAACAAAAAATATTCCTACGGGAGTATTTTGGCAAGAAGGTCCATTATTATGGATACATTTATCTTATTCTCCTAACACTATTCTTACTAGGTATCCTGAGGCTGTAGGACAATTAATACTCAAAGGAATAAAAGCAGCAAAGGGAGTGTTTGGAATTTCTCCCAATAAAATTATTACTCCATATACTATGAATCAAATGGATGAGTTAGCTAATGAGTTAAATACTTGGGCAATAATCATGTGCAAATCTAATGTTTCATTTGATAACCACTTACCATCTAATCCTTTATTGTCTTTTTGGTCATTGCATCCTGTAATTTTTCCAAAAATGACAAGAAAAACACCTATCATGAATGCTCCAAATATATTCACTGATGGGTCAAATAATGGTACAGCAGCAGTAGTTACCCCTGATCAAACTTTTACATTTTTAGTACCCAAACAATCAGCTCAAAAGGTAGAGCTTAATGCAGTTTTACAAGCTTTTGTGATGTTTAAAGATTCTGTATTTAATTTATTTTCTGATAGTCAGTATGTAGTTAATGCTATAGTATCTCTTGAAGATGCTGGTAGGATTTCCCCTTCTTCTACTGTTTTCTCTT
Source organism: Marmota monax (assembly GCF_021218885.2). NCBI lineage: Eukaryota > Metazoa > Chordata > Mammalia > Rodentia > Sciuridae > Marmota > Marmota monax. Next base: position 220,413 of record NW_026693044.1, on the reverse strand, counting down.
TGCTTTCCACTATACAAAGTCTAATCTGGGACAGAAAAGATCCATTCTTTATAGGACATATCAGGGCACATACAGGATTGCCTGGAGCCCTTAGTTTGGGCAATGATTCAGCAGATAAAACTACACATGACATACATATTTTCTCTACACTAGAAGAAGCTATAAATTTTCATAAAAAGTTCCATGTCAATGCTAATACTTTACAAAAGCGTTTTAAAATAACTAAGGAACAAGCTAGACAAATAATAAAACAATGTCAAAATTGTGTGACCTTTTTACCACAAGTTAATCTTGGAGTCAATCCTAGAGGATTGATACCTAACCATATTTGGCAGATGGACGTCACACACTTGCCAGAATTTGGAAAATTAAAATATTTGCATGTTACAGTTGATACTTCTTCTGGATTTTTGATGGGCTCCCTTCATGCTGGAGAAAAAACTAAAGATGTTATAGCTCATTGCTTACAAAATTTTGCCACTGTGGGTGTTCCAAAACAGTTAAAAACAGATAATGCCCCTGGTTATACTTCTACCTCTTTTAAACAATTTTGCTCAACATTTGGCATTACTCATATAACAGGAATCCCATACAATCCACAGGGACAAGGCATAGTTGAAAGAGCTCATCAAACTATTAAAATGTACTTATTAAAGCAAAAAGAAGGAATTGGGAAGGGGTATATATTCCCCAAAGATAAACTTAAAATAACCCTTTTTACTCTAAACTTTTTAAATTTGGATTCATCAGGACTTAGTGCTGCAGAAAGGCATATGTGTCCAAAAAATGTACATAAGCCCAAGGTACTTTGGAAGGATATTCTAACAGGACAATGGAAAGGTCCTGACCCAGTAATTGTCTGGAGTCGGGGGTCTGTTTGTGTGTTTCCACAGGGAGAACAGCAGCCGATTTGGATTCCAGAGAGATTAACCAAGGTCCTGACCCAGTGATTGTCTGGAGTCGGGGGTCTGTTTATGTGTTTCCACAGGGAGAACAGCAGCCGATTTGGATTCCAGAAAGATTAACTAAAGCGATTTCTACAGACCAAAAAGAAGATGATTTGGCTCAAATCCATAACAACTGATATCCAAAACTCCAGTTTGGCTATTCTTACATCTGCAACAGAACCAGGATGCTTTTTTCAATATCTATTTTATTATTGCCCTTTGCCATATCATGAAGTTCTATTTTGTTTTTTGAGCTCATACAGACCTAGGTTAATGTTTTGCTGATCAGTTCTATTTTTTGACTATAGAGTTTTTAAGCATTGCAATGGAGATTTCACCTGTAAAAAGTTATAAGGCCTTTACTATAATGTTATGTGTTGTATGTATTATATTATGTGTGCACACTTGTGTTTTGTGTTATATGTTTGAATGTACGTATGTCCATATATCATATATGATGAGCGCTCATGATAAAATGGATCCAAATATTTTTTTTTCACGTGATTTATATGGTTTAATTTAAATTGGGTAAACAACTGTTGAGGATTGTTTTAATATGTAAACAAAAAAGAAGGTTAACAGATCTGTTTGTTTACTTTCACCTTTCCTTTTCATTATATTTAATAATTCTCTTAAAGATAATGTAAATTGTTAAGAAAATTGTTTTCTTTTAGTGCCTTCTGTAATGTTACATAATTTTTTCTTTAGCCATTATTGCCAGAATTCCTATCTTCATCCCAGTGCCGGTGAAGACAATGTAAATTGTTAAGAAAATTGTTTTCTTTTAGTGCCTTCTGTAATGTTACATAATTTTTTCTTTAGCCATTATTGCCAGAATTCCTATCTTCATCCCAGTGCTGGTGAAGTCAAAGATAAAACCAATCTACAGCTTCTACAATAGCCATCACTGAACTGCTTGCAGAACTTGCCTGGACACATTGTGAGCTCACCTGTATGCATTGTGAACTATCTGTTGGTGCAGCGACTTGTGGTAGTGTTGGGGTATTTTTGCTGATGATGTCACCGGTGGTACAATTTTTCAAAGGAGCCCTCAATTGGCTTAATGTCATGGCATTTTGCATCCTCCTCTACTAGTGATGGTCTAAAATTTGGGGGCCAACAGAGGTGAGGCAAAGAACCTCACCCCCCCACAGGTGCAAAGGCCTATCCACAAGTATGGCTGTATGCTGGACCGGTAGTCAGTGACGGGTATGATCCAATTGCAGTGGTACCAACCTAAGACAGGAGGCTGACGCCTAGAGGTCAGTTCATCTGATGACGGGTAAGGACCATATGTTGAATTGGACTGCCTAACAGGCACGGTCCCTAAGCCACATGCTTGTTGTTTAAACAGAGAGGGGGAGATGTTGAGAGCCACAGCCAAAGGGGCCCCAGCAAACTTCCAGCTGCCAGCAAACTTCCAGCTGCTGGCTGATGATTGGCTCACAGCGGCCCCAGCAACATCTAGCTGATTGGCTCCTCGGCCCCAGCAACATCTAGCTGATTGGCTCCTCTGCGGTGATGCTCATTGGACTGTTTCCCTGCCCTTTCAGACCACGGAGCTGCTCATTGGGGGACTTTTTTGGCTCCGCCCACGTGACCCAGCCAATCGGCCTCAAGAGCAGGAGGATTGTGGGAGGTGGAGAGAAGCTTGTGTGGGAGAGAGAGGCTTGGGGAAAGCCGGTGGTGGCAGTTGAGGCTCTGAGGGTTTTTCCTGAGAGACTATTTTGTTTGTCGTGTGTGGTTCTAAAAATAAAGTTAGTTTCTTTTGACAAGTGGCTCCTGATTGTGCCCAGCCAGACTGCGGCACATCAGTTCCCTTTAGGGACTCCAGTATGTTCCTTGTGAAAGTAGGCCTAAGTTTAAGTATGCAAAAACAACTATATTCAACGGCCTTTTAGGAGAAAACAGGGAAATATGCATGTACTGAAATACCTCCCATAATAATTTGGTCAGATTTGTTTGATGCTGTGTAGGATTGATTACTTAGCTTGCCCCAAAAGGCTCCCAAAGTGGGACTTCTAGGATCAATGATTCTTTAATCAGATTAGGGTTAGGGTTAGGTTTAGGGCTAGGGCTTGGGCTAGGGTTATAGGTAATGTTAGGGTGATAATTAGTTTTGTTCAAATTTCTTTGATACTGGGAATGAGTCATATTTTATCTAGCCTTAGTATGCTGCCAAGGTATGTTCTTCTCAATTCAATGGTTTACTATCATTAACACTTTCCATTTCAAGGTTTCATTTCATTTTTACACCTATGAGTAAGTGGAAATCAAACAGGCACCCCTTTCCCTAAACCTAACCCTAAACCTAACCATAAACATAGCCCTCATCCTAGGCCTAAGCTTAACACTAACCCTAGACCTATTCCTAGCCCTAATTTAGCCCTAACCCTAAACCTAACTTTATCCATAAGATTATCTCTAACTCTTTCCATAGCCCTATTCCTAGTTCTAACCCTATCCTTTACCATAACCCAAACACTAGCCCTAATCTTAGCTCTACCAGTTGTCATAGCCCTAACCCTAGAATTAACCATAACTGTAAATCTACTCCTAAGCCTATACTCACCCTATCAGTAGAAATAACACTAATGCTAATCATAAAACTACCCTTAACTTTAGCCTTAATCCTAAAACAATATCGAGGCATAGCACTAGCCCTAACCCTTAACCTAAATCAAATCCTAACCCTACATCTAACCCTAAGCCTACCCCTAATTCGAGTCCTATCCCTAACCCTAAAATAAACCGTTACCCTGACTTGGACACTTACACTATCCCTAGTTCAAAACATCACCCTTAACCTAAACCTAATCCTAAAACTAGACCTAGTCCTAAATGTAACCTTAAAACTAGCCCTAATCATAACCTTAGTTCTTACATTAGCCATATCCCTAAGAAGAAACCTAACAAAATCCAAAACCTAGCCCTAATCCAGACTCAACCCTAGCTTTAAAGCTAACTCAAAAACTAAACCTAGCCCTAACCCTTACCCTAAACCTAACTCTAACTTTAATCCTTGCAATAAACCTAAACCTAACCCTAACCCTAGCCCTAACTCTAACCATAACCCTAGCCCTAACCCTAAATCTAACCCTGTCCATTACCCTAACCCTAACCCTAACCCTAATGCTAATCCTCAGCATGGCCCGAGTGCTATCGCTATCCTTAATCTACCCATTATCCTAAACCTAACCTGAACCCTAACCCTAACTATATCATTACCCTAACTCTAACCTTAACCCAAATGTTAATTCAAGCCCTAATTCTAAACCTTTACCTAAACCAAACCCTAACCCTGACCCTGACCATAATAATACCCCTAACTCTAAACCTGACCCTAACCCACATCCTAACCCTTATATTATACATAGTCAAAAACCTATCCCCCAAACTATCCATAACCATAAACCTATACCTGACATTAGCCCTAGCACTAATGCTAACCTAATTCGAACACTCTCCCTAGTCCTAATCCTAAGCCTAACACTAGCTTTAATCCTAACCTTACACTTAACCCTATACCTAACCCTAATTTTAAACCTCACCCTAGCACTAAACCTAGCTGTAACATCATTCCTTAACCTTACCCTAACCCTACCCCTAACACTAGCTGTAACCCTATCCATAACCATAAGCAAAACCCTAACCCTAATGGTAATCCTAGACTTATCCCTAATCCTTAGGATAATCAAACACTAATCCTATAAATAGTCTTAATGCTAGCCCTCATTCTAGCTCTAACCCTATACCAAACCATACCCTAACCCTAAACCTTATTCTGACCATAACACTATCCGTAGGTCTAAACATGACCCTAACCCAAGACAAAACCCTAACATTAACCTACCAGTAACCTTATACCTAAACCTGACCCTACCACTAGCCCTAGACCTAAACCTAATCTTAAATCTAGCCTTAATTATAGCCTTAGAACTAAACAAAAACCTATCCCTTGCCCTAAAATAAACCTTAACTTAACACAAAGACTAACCATACCCTAGACATAAACCTAGTCCTAATTCTGGCTTTAACCTTAACTCTAACTCTAACCTGAACACTGACCCTGCATTTAACACTAAGCTATCTATAAACCTGATCGTAACTGAAAACCTAAACCTAACACTAGACCTAGCCATTACCCTAACCCTACAACTAGCCCTAATCATAATCCTAGTTCTTACATTACCCATAGCCCAAACCCTATGCCTTAACCTAACACAAAACCTAGAGTGAATCCTAGCGTTAAACCTATCCCTAAGCATGAACCTAATCCTAACCTTAGCCCTTATCCTAACTCTAACCATAACCTTAGTCCTAAACCTTACTCAAAGCCTAACTCTTACCTTACATATAAACTTAGACATATCCCTAACTCTAATCCTAACTCTAGCCCTTACCCTAAACTTAAGCCTATCCCTAAAACTCGCTCTAAACCTACACATTACCCTAACCGTAAACTTAACCCTATTTATAACCCTAACAATAACTCTAACTATAACTGGAAAACTAACCCTACAACTAACTCTAAACCTACCACTCGTCATAGCCCTAACCCTAGCTCAAACTGTAACCCATAAAATCAACCTAAACATAACCATAGCCTTCACACTAACCCTAAAATAAATCTAACCCTAATACTAAACCTAAACCTATATCTAAACATATCTAATACCCTAACCCTTATCCTAACCATAATGATAAGCGTAGCCCTAACCCTAACCCTAACCTTAAACCTACCATAATCCTATCACTAAACCAAATGCTGAACCTAAACCTTGACATAAGCATTAGCCCTAAATCTAGCACAAACTCTAACCCATAACCTAACCATAACCCTAGGCCAAACCCTAACCCTCATCCTTGCCCTAATTCTAACTGTAACCATAGCCCCCACCCTAGCTTAAACTCTATCCATTTCCCTAACCATAACCCAAAACCCAATACTACACATACCCATAACCCTAACACTAACATTATCCCTAGCCCTGATTCTCACCTGAAGCCTCAAACAAGGCCTAACACTTACTCAATCCCTGAATCTTACCCTTTACCTAATCCTAACTTAAAGCCAAACCATAAACAAAACCCTAAACCTAGCCCTAAACCTAAACTTAACCCTAGCCTTAACCCTAGCTGTAACCCCACCCATTAACCTAAATATAACCATAAACCTCATGGTAACCCTATCCCTATCCCTAAACCTACTCTAACCCTAACAGAATACCTAAATCAAGACCTAACCATAAACCTAACACTTACCATAGTCCTAACCCTAGCTCAAACCATAACAGCTAAGCTAAACCTAACAGTAACCCTAGTCCTAAACCTAAACCTAACCCTAACTCGACATCTAACCCTGTCCTCTACCCTTACTCTAATGATAAAACTAGCCTTAACACTATTCCTAACCCTAATCCTAGATCTAACTCTAAATCTAACCATAGCCTTAGCACTAACCCTAGCTCAAACCCTAACACATACCCTAAAACTAACACTAGCCTAAACCCTAACACTAACCCAACTCTAGCCCTAATCCTAAACATAATTCTAGCCCTAACCATATCCATTACTCTAATGATAACCATAAACCTAATGCTAACCCTAGGCCTAAATCTAAACCTATCCATTACCCTAAACCTAAACTGAACCCTAAAACTAACCTGAAGCCTAAACCTAACCCTATTCATTACCCTAACCCTAACTCTAAGCCTAAAGATAATTTGAGCGCTAATCCTAAACCTCAATCTAACCCAAACCCAAAACCTGACCCTGACCATTTTAATATCCCTAGCTCTAAACCTGAACCTTACCCTAAAACCAACTCTGACAATAGACCTAGCCATAAACAGTACTATAAAACTATCCCTAACCATAACCCTAGACCTGATATTAGCCCTATCCCTAATTCTTGCCATAACGCTAACACAAATGCAAGCCCTCATCCTACCTTAAACCTAGCCTTGATCCTAACCCAAACCCTAACTCTAGCCCTATCCCTAATTTTTTCTCTCACCCTAGTCCTGAACATTGCTATTACCACATCCCTTCCCCTAAATTTAACCCTAACTCTCACCCTTGACTTAATCCTTACACTAATCCTAGACCTACCTCATCCTAGCCCTAATTTACCCCTAACCCTAACCCTAACATTAGCACTACGACTAACTCTAACTCTAGCCCTAGCCCTATTCCTGGATCTAACCCTATCCCTTACCATAACCCTAACACTTACCTAACCTTCTTCCTAACACTAGCCCTAGCCCTAACCCTAGATCTAACCATAACTCCAAATCTAACCCTACCCTAAGCCTAAACCTCACACTAACACTAGCCCTAACACTAACACTAATCCTAAAACTAGCCCTAACCTAGTCCTAGCCCTAAATAAAAACCGAGCCATAGCCCTAACCCTAACTCTTAACCTAAACCGAAACCTAACCCTGTACCTAGCCTAATTTTAGCCCTAGTTCCAGTCCTACCCTTACCCTAAAACTAACGTTAACCCTGACTCTGACCCTAACACTAACCCTAGCTCCAATATCACCCTAAAAGTATACTTAACCCTAAAACTAGACATAGCCCTAATTTTTAAACTAAAATTAGCACTAATAATAACTCGAGTTCTTACATTAACCTTTGCCCTAATTTTAGCCATAACCTAACCCAAAAACCTAGCCCTAATCCAAGACCTACACCTCTTTTTAATCCTAACCTTAACCATAGCCCTAAGCATTACCGTAAACCTTACCCTAACCCTAAAATTTCCCTAAACCTAAACCTAACATATCCATAATCCTAACCATAATCCTAGGGTTGGATTAGTGCTAGCATCATCATTAGGGGTAGGTTTAGGGATAGAGTAATGGATATGGTTAGATGTAGGGCAAAGGATTAGGGTTAGGGCTAGAGTTAGGGTTAGGGTTATGGTTAAATCTAGGATTAGGGCTCAGATTAGGGCTAATTTTTGTGTTAGGGTTAGGGCTTATGTTATGGCAATGGATAATGTAAGGACTAGGTTTACAATGGTTAGTGTTAGATTGAGATTTAGGTTTAGGGTTAGGGCTATGGTTATGTTTAGGTTTATGGTAAGGGTTAGAGTTTGAGCTAGAGTTAGGTCTATGGCAAGTGTGAAGTTTAGGGTTAGGTTAGTTTTCTGGTTAGGTTTAGGATTAGTGTTAGGCCCAGGGATATCAATAGTTTTATGGTTAGTTTTAGGGTAATGGGTAGTTTTAAACCTAGGTTTAGGGCTAAGGTTAAGTTTAGGATTAGGGCTAGTGATAAGGGTATATTTAGGGATAGGTGTAAGTTTGTGTTTAGGGTAAGGGTTAGGCTTTGAGCTATGTTTAGGACTAATCAAGTGTTAGGTTAGGGTTAGGGTTAGGGTTATGCTTAGGCCTAGGATTAGCTCTTGGTTTTGTGTTAGGTTTAGGCCTAGGGTTAACTCTGTGGGTAATGTAAGAGCTAGGGTTATGATTAGAGCTAGTTTTAGGGTTAGGATTATGGCTAGGTCTAGTACTAGGTTTAGATTTTTGGTTAGGGTCAGGTTTAGAGGTAGGTTTAGTCAGTGTTTGTGTTAGACTTAGAGTTAGGCAGGGTCAGTGTTGGTGTTAGAGTTAGAGTTAGGGTTATAGCCAGAATTAGAACTAGGTTTAAATCTAGTGGTAGGGTTTGTGTTTGTTTTAGGTTAAGGGTTACTTTAAGGGATAGGGATAGGTTTTTGTTTAGGTCTAGGGCTAGAGTTAATGCTAGATTTAGGATTTGTTTTCGGTCTAGTCTAGTTTTGTGGTTTGGTCTAGGTTTAGGGCCAGGTTTAGACCTAGGTTTAGTGTTAGGGTCAAAATAATGGTCAGGGTTAAAATTAGGGTTTGGAATAGGGTTAGAGCTAGAGTGAGGGTAGGGTTATGACTACTAATAGGGTTAGGGATTTGGTTAACTTAAGGATTAGGGATAGATCTAGGGTTACCATTAGGGTTAGGGTTTCACTTTGGGTAAGGGATAGGCTTAAAGTTAGGGTTAGGGCTAGAGTTAGGGTTACCGGTTATGGTTAAATCTAGGTTTAGGGCTCAGATTAGGACTATTTTTGTGTTAGGGTTAGGGCTTATGATATGGCAATGGATAATGTAAGAACTAGGTTTACAATTAGGGTGAAGGGTAGAGGTAGGTCTAGTGTTAGGGTTTGGTTTAATGTTAGGGTGATATTTATAGCTAGGTTAGTATTAGGATATAATTCAGAGACAGTGTTAGTTTTAGGGTTAGGGTTAGGACTCAAATAAGGGCTTAGATTACTGTTAGGGTTCAGTTTAAGGTGAGGTTGGTCTTTAGAGCTAGGATGACTGTTATAATATGAGTCAGCATCAGGGTTAGTTTTAAGGTTATGGTTATGACTTGAATTAAGGCTAGGGTTACTCTTAGGGTTCGGTTTAAGTTTAGGGTGGTGTTTAGATCTAGGGTGAATGTTAGGATATGATTCGGGGTCAGGGTTCATTTAAGGTTATGGTTAGGACTCGAATTAGGGCTAGGGATAGGTGTAGGTGTAGTGTTAGGGTTTGGTTTTAGTTAAGGTTTAAGGTTAGGACTATTGCTCAGTTTTCTTTTGAGAAAGAGAGAGAGAGAGAGAGAGAGAGAGAGAGAGAGAGAGAGAGAGAGAGAGAGAGAGAGAGAGAGAGAATTTTTAAATATATTCTTTATTTTTTTAGTTTTTGGTGGACACAACATCTTTTTTTAAATTATATTTTTATTGAAGCTGAGGATCGAACCCAGCACCCTGCGCATGCCAGGCGAATGCGCTACTGCTTGAGCCACATCCTCAGCCCCTATTGCTCAGTTTTGTTTTAGTCCTAGGTAGTGTTAGGGCTAGTTATCTGATTAGCCTTAGGGTTATGACTAGTGTTTGTGTTAGGATTAGGCTTAGGATTGGGTTAAGATTTGCTGTTAGGGTTAGATCTAGGTTGAGGGCTAGTTCTAAGGATAGGGCTAGGTATAGAGTTATGGTAAATGATAGGGATAGAACTAGGGATAAGGCTAGGTTGAGAGTTAGAGTTAGTCTTAGGGCTAGGGTTATGGTTAGTTTTAGGGATAGGGCTAAATAAGAGCAAAGATTAGAACTAGGGTTAGTGGTCAGCTTAGGCCTAGCATTAGGGATAGGTTTAGGGTTACATTTAGGGTAAGGGATGTGTTATAGGTAGGTGTAGAGGTAGAGTGAGGGTTAGAATTAGGGTTAGGGTTACGGTTATGAATAAGGCTAGGTAGGTTTAGGGCTAGGATGAGGGCTAGGGTTTGTTGTAGGGTTAGTTCTAGAATTAGGGCTAGGGATAATGTCAGGTCTAGTGTTACAGTTAGGAGTAGATTTAGGATTAGGTCTATGTCTTAGTCTAGTGTAAGTGTTAAGTTTAGGGTAAGGGCCAGTTTTACAGCTAGGGGTATTTTTAGGTTCAGGGTTAGGGTTGCAGTTTGTATTACGTTAAGATTTAGGGATAGGGCTCAAATGAGCATTAGAGTAGGAGTTGGATTTAGGGTAATAAATAGAGTCAGGTTTAGGATTCAGGGTAGGTTTAGGGTAATGGAGAGACTTAGGGTTTGTGAGAGGGTTAAGGTTAGGCCTAAGGTTAGCATTAGGAATAGGGTTATCATAATGGTAATATATAGGTTTAGGGTTAGGGTTAGGGTTATTGTTAGGGATAAGGCTAGGGTTTTGTTTAGGCCAAAGGTAAGCCTTTGAGCTATGCTTAGGTCTAAGATGAGGGTTAGGCTTAGGGTTAGGGATAGATTTATGGTTAGGGTTATGCTTATGGAAGGTTTAGGCCTTAGATTAGAACTAGGTTTTGTGTTAGGTTTAGGTCTAGGGTTAGTGCTTTGGGTAATGTAAGATCCAGGGTTCTAATTAGGGCTAGTTTTAGAGTTAGGGTTATGGATAGGACTAGTGTTAGGTTTAGATTTTGGTTTAGAGTCAGTTTTAGAGCTAGGTTTAGTGTTAGTGTCAAGGTCAGTGTTCAGCTTAGAGTTAAGGTGAAAGCCAGAATCAGTAGTAGGGTTAGGTCTAGGGGTAGTGCTATTGTTTGGTTTAGGTGAATGGTTATTGTTAGGGCAAGGACTAAGTTGTTGTTTAGGTCTAGGGCTAGAGTTATCACTAGATTTAGGATTAGGTTTAGGTCTAGGGGTAGTGTTAGGGTTAGGTTTAGGTAAGTTTACTGGTAGGGCTAGTTTCAGAGTTCAGTTTAGGGTTAGGGTAAGGTTTAGACCTATAATTAGTGTTATGGTCAGAATAAGGGTGAAGGTTAGGGTTAGGTTTTGGGTTAAATTTAGAACTAGAATGAGAGCTAGGGTTTGGACTAGTAATAGGGTTAGTGTGTGATTTAGGCTAAGGGTTATGATTAGGACTAGGGTTAGCATTATGGATAGGTTTTGACTTAGGATTATTGATAGACTTACAGCTAGGCTTAGAGTTAGGGTTAGGGTTAGATTTAGGGCTACGGTTAGGGAAGAGTTAAATCTAGTTTTAGGGCTCAGATTAGGGCTATTTTTGTTTTGGGGCTAGGGCTAGGGTTAGGACTCAGGCTAATGTAAGAACTAGGGTTATTTTCAGGGTTCGATTTAGGGTTCAGGTTTGGGCTAGGAATGGTGTTAGCTTTATAGTTAGGGTGATATAGAGAGCTAGATTTAGTGTTTGGATATGAGTCAGGGTAAGGGTTTTTTTTTTTTTGTCTTAGGACTCGAATTTGAGCTAGGGTTATGGCTAGTTATAGGGTTAAGGTTTGGTTTAGCTTAGTTTTAGGGTTAGGGTAATGGCTCGTTTTTTTTGGAGGGGCTAGGTCTAGCGTTAGGGTGAGTTTTATTATTAACAATAGTGTTCAGCTAGTGGTAGGGTGAGGTTTAGGCTTAAGGTTAGGGTTAGACTTAGAGTTATGTTTAGTTCTAGGGTTAGGTCTAAGGTTAGGGCTAGTGTTAGGGTTACAGTAACAGAGAGGTTAAAAATATAAATAGGGCTAGGTTGAGAGAGTTATTCTTAGGGCTAGAGTTAGGGGTTTGCTTAGGGTTCGGGCTAATTTAGGGCTAGATTAGTGCTATTTTTAATGTTAGGGGGTTAGGCCCATGGTTAGGGCTAGAATTAGGGTTAGCGTTAGTGTTAGGGTTATGGTTAGTTTTAGGGGAAGGGATGAGGTTATGGCTAGGTTCAGGGCTAGGGCAAGGGTTACAATTAGGTATAGGATAGGGTGAGTGTTCAGGTTAGGATTAAGGGTAGGTTTAGGACCAGGATGAGGGCTAGGGTTTGTGTTAGGGTTAGAGCTAGGATTAGGGCTAGGGCTAATGTCAGGTCTAGGATTATGGTTAGGAATAATGTTAACTTTAGGTTTATGGCTAGGTCTAGTGAAAAGTTAGGTTTAGGGTAAATGTCAGGTTTAGAGCCAGGTGTATTATTATGGTCAGAGTCCGGTTTAGGGTTTGGTTTAGGATAAGGTTTAGGGTTAGGGCTCAAGTTAGCATTAGGGTTAGGGTTAAAGTAATGGATAGTGTTAGGTTTAGAGTTCAGGTTAGTTTTATAGTAATAGGGTTAGTGTTAGCAATAGGATTAGGGTTAGGCCTAGGGTTAGCATTTGGGTTAGGTTTATGTTTTGGGTAAAGGATAGAGTTAGTGCTAGTGTTAGGGCTTGTGTTAATGTTAGGATTTTGGCTAGGTTTAGAGATAGGCCTAGGGTTAGTGTTAGTGTTAGGTTTAGGAGAAGTGTCAGGGTTTGAGCTAGGGTTAGGGCTAGGGTGAGTGTTAGGGTTAGAGTCAGGGCTATGGTTAGGGTTAGGGTTATAGTTATGGCTTGGGTTAGCATTAGAGTTAGGGTTATGTTTAAGGTAATTGATAGAGATTGTGCTAGGTTTTGTGATATGGTTACAGTTAGGATTCGGGCTAGGTTTAGGGTTAGCTTGAGGGTTAGGGCTATTGTTATGTTTAGGGTAAGGATTAGAGTTTGAGTAGGGTTAGGGCCAGGGCCAGTGTTAGGGTTAAAGTAGGGTTATAGTTATGCTTAGGTCTAGGTTTAGGGCTAGGATTAGGGCTAAGATATGTGTTAGATTTAGGGCTACTGTTATGTGTATGGGTAATGTAAGAGCTAGGGTTATGATTATAGGTATATTTTATGGTTTTTCTAGTGTTAGGGTTAATTTTTCAGCTAGGATAAGGTTTAGAGCTAGGGTTTGTGTTAGGGTAAGTGTCTAGGGTTAAGTTTATGGTTATGGTTAGGGATAAATTTAGGGTTGTTTATGGTTAGGTCTAGTGTAAGGGTTAGATTTAGGTAAGGGTCAAGTTTAGAGCTAGATGTATTATTAAGGTCAGGTTATGGCTTACGGTTTAGTTTAGGTTAAGGTTTAGGTTTAGGGCTTTAATTAGCATTGGTTTTAGATTTAGGGTTAGGGTAATGAATAGGCTTATGATTAGGGTATAAGTTAGTTTTAGGGTAATGGATAGGTTTAGGGATTGTGATAGGGTGTTAAGCCTAGGGTTAAAATTAGGGTTAGGATAATGGTTAGGGTAATGGATAGTATTAGAGCTAGGGTTTAGGCTAGGGTTATGGTTAGGATTAGGGCTAGGGTTAGGGTAGTGTATAGAATTAGAATTGTGGTTAAGGCTATGGTTAAGGTTAGAATTAGGGCTAGGGTTAGGTTAGTGTTTGTGATAAGGCTATGGTTATGTTTAGGGTAAAGGTTAGGCTTTGAGCTAGGGTTAGGTATAAGGGGAGGGTTAGGGTTAGGGTTAGTGCTACGGTTATTTAAGGTTTACACTTAGGGCTAGGTTTTTTGTTATTTTAGGCCTAGGGTTAGGGCCATGGGTAGTTAAGAGCTAGGGTTATGATTAGGGCTAGTTTTAGGGTTAGGTTTATGGGTAGGTGTAGTGTTATGATTAGGTTTTGATTTAGGGGGATCCTTGGAGCTGAGCTTATGTTAGGGTCAGGGTCAGTGTTCAGGTTAGAGTGAGTGTTGGGGTTAGTGCCAGAATTAGGACTAGGGTTAGGTGTAGAAGTAGGGTTAGTGTTTGGGTTATGTTAAGGGTGATTGCTAGGGCTAGGGCAAGGTTGTTGTTCAGGTCTAGGGCTAGAGTTATGGTTAGATTTCGGATTAGTTTTAGGTCTAGAACTAGTGTTAGGTTTAGGTTTAGATATAGGATTACCAGTAGGGCTAATGTTAGGATTTGGATTCCGGTTAGGGTCAGGTTTAGACCTACGGTTAGTGTTATTATCAGTATAAGTTTCAGGGTTGGGAATAGGGTTTGGGTTATGGTTAGAGCTAGAATGAGGACTAGGTTTAAGACTAGTAAAAGGGTTAGGATTTGGGTTAGGGTATGGATTAGGGCTAGGACTAGGGTTAGCATTAGGTTTAGGATTTGGCTTAAGGTAACAAATAGGATAAGAGGTAGGATTAGGGCAAGGGTTAGGGATTGCTTTATGGCTAGGATTAATGTTAGGGGTAAAGCTAGGTTTAGCACTCAGGATTAGGGCCATGATTTGGGTTAGGTTAGGGCTAGTGTTAGGGATACAGCTAATGTATGAACTAGGGTTATAATTAGGGCCAGTTTGGGGGTTAGTGTTATGGCTAGGTCAAGTGTTAGGGTTAGGGTTAGTGTTAGCGTGATGTTTAGAGCTAGAGTTAGTGTTAGGGTCAAGGTCAGTGTTCAGGTTAGAATTAGCTTTAGGGTTAAAGCCAGAATTATCACTAGGGTTAGGTCTAGGGATAGGGTTAGTGTTTGGGTTAGGTTAAGGTTTATTATTAGGGCTAGGGCTAGGTTTGTGTTTAGTTCTAGGGCTAGAGATATGGCTAGATTTAGGATTAAGTTTAGGTCTAGGGCTAGTGTTAGTGTTAGGTTTAGGAATCGGTTTATTTCTAGTGCTAGTGTTAGGTTTCAATATTGGGTTAGGGTCAGGTTAAGAGCTATGGTTACCATTAGGGTCAGAATAAGTTTCAAGTTTGAGTTATGGTTAGAGCTAGAATGAGGGCTACAGTTAAGACTAGTAATAGGATTAGGGTTAGGACTAGGGTTAGTAATAGGGTTAGGATTGGCTTAGGGTTGGGATAGGGTTAGACCTAGGGTTAGAGGTACATTTAGGGTAGGGTTATGGCTAGTGTTAGGATTAGGTTTATGGTTAAAGCTAGGGTTAGGTTTCAGATTAGGGCTAGGTTTTGGTTAGAGTTAGGTCTAGGTTTAGAGTTATGGCCAATGTTTTCCATAGAGTTATGATTTGGGCTAGTTAAAAGATTGTGGTTAGGACTAGTACTAGTGTTAGGGTTAGGTTTAACATTAGAGTGATGTTCAGAGCTAGGATTAGTATTAGGGTCAAAATTAAGGTCAGGGGTAGTTTTAGGGTTAGGGTTTGGACTCGAATTAGGGCTAGCATTAGGGCTAGGTGTAGGGTTAGTTTTGGTTTGGGTTAAGCTTTACAGTTAGGACTATGGCTCGGGTTTTGTTTTAGGGCTAAAGCTATGTTTAGGGCTACTTTTAAGATTAGCATTTGGTTTAAGACTAGTGTTAGGGTTAGGTTTAGTTTCCAGTTTAGAGTTAGATATAGAGTTAGGATTAGATCTAGTGTTAGGTCTAGAGCAAAGGATATGGCTAGTGTTAGTTCTAGGTTTATAGCTAGGATTAGGGTTATGATAAAAATAGGGTTAGAACTAGGGATAGGGCTAGGGCAAGAGTGAGAGTTATTCTTAGGTTTAGGCTTAGGGTTTGGTTTGGTATAGGGCTTAATTAGGGCTAGCAATAAAGCTAGGTTTATGTTTATGTTTAGGCCTAGATTTAGTTTTGTGCTTTGGGTTAGGTTTAGTGTAAATGATGGGGTTAGAGCTAGGTTTAGAGCTAGGACGAAGGTTAGAATTAGGGTTAGGGCTAGGGTTTCACTAGAGTTATGATTAAGGCTAGGTTAAGGGCTAGGATGTGGGCTAGAATTTGTGTTTTGGTTAGGGCTAGGATTAGTGTTAGGATGAATGTCAGTTCTAAGTTTACGGTTATGGATAGTTTTAGGGATAGGTTTATGGTTATGTTTAGTGTAAGGGTTAGATTTAGGGTAAGGGTCAAATTTAGAGCTAGGGGTATTATTAGGGTCAGAGTCAGGTTTAGGATTTTGTTTAGGTTAGGGTTTAGGGTTAGGGCTCAAATTAGCATTAGGATTTGGGTTAGGGTAATGATAGGGTTAGGTTTAGGATTCAGGTTAGGTTTAGCATAATGGATATGGTTACGGTTAGGCATAGGTTTAGATTTAGGCCTAGGGTTAGCAATAGAATTAGGGCAATGTTTACAGTAATTGATTGGGTTACAGCTAAGTTTAGGGCTAGGTTTGTGGGTAGGGTTAGGGTGAGGATTAGGGCTATGGTTTTTGTTAAGGTTAGGGCCAGGTTTACAGCTAGAACAAATGTCAGGTCTATGGTTACATTAGGAATAGTTTTAGGATTAGGTTTATGGCTAGGTCTAGTATAAAGTTTAGGTTTAGGGGTAGGCTCAGGGTTAGAGCTAGGTATATTATTACAGGAAGGGTCAGAGTTAGGGTTTGGCTTAGGTTAAGTTTAGGATTAGGGCTCAAATTAGCATTAGGGTTAGGATTAGGGTAATGATAGGATTAGGTTTAGGGTTCAGGTTAGGTTTAGGTTAATGAATAAGGTTATGGTTAGCGATAAGGTTAGGGTTAGGCAAAGGCTTACCATTAGGTTATGGTTATGGTTACTGTAATGGATAGGGTCAGAGCTAGTGATAAAGCTAAGGTTATGTTTAGGATTCTGGCTAGGGTGAGGCTAAGTTTTAGGGCTAGGTTTTGGGTTAGGTTTATTTTTAAAACTATGGTTAAGTCTCAAATAAGGGCTAGGTTTTGGGTTTCGTTTGGGCTAGGGTTAGGGTTTTGGCTAATGAATGAACTAGTGTACAATTAGTGCCAGTTTTAGGGTTAGGGTTAGGGTGATGTTTAGAGCAAGGGTTATATTTGGGGTCAGGGTCATGGTTCGTATTAGTGTTAGGTTTAGGACTCAAATTAGGGTTAAAGTTACTGCTAGGTGTAGGGTTAGGTTTTGGTTTAGGTTAAGGGTTATGGTTAGGGCTGTGGCTCAGTTTTGTTTTAGGGTAGGGCAGGGTAAAGGCTAGATTTTGGATTAGAGTCAAGGTTAGGGCTAGTGTTAGAGTGAAATTTAGGCTTAGGGTTTGATTTAGAGTTAGGGTTAATCAAGGGTTAGGGCTCGTGCTAGGGTTCGAGCTGGGGATAGGGTTATGGTAAGGAATATTTTTAGAACTAGGGATACGTCTAGGGTGAGAATTAGAGTTATTCTTAGGAGTAGGCTTAGGGTGAGTGTTAGGGTTAGGGATAAACTAGGGCTAGGATTAGGACTAGGGTTAGTGTTACGGTTAAGCCTAGGGTTTGGGCTAGGTTTAGGGTTAGCACGGGGGTTAAGGTTAAGTTTAGGGAAATGGGTGGGTTATAGCTAGGTTTAGGGCTAGGGTGAGGTTTAGAGTTAGTATTAAGCCTAGAGTTATGTTTCAGTTTAGATTAAGGCTAGGATTAGGGCTAGGATGAGGGGTATGTTTTCTGATAGGGTTAGGGCTAGGACTTGGGCTAGGGCTAATATCAAGTCTAGGGTTATGGTTAATGATAGTTTTAGGGTTAGGTTATGGCTAGATCTAGTGTAAGGGTTAGGTTTGGGTTAAAGGTCAGATTTAGAACTAGAATTATTATTAGTGTCACGGTCAGGGTCAGGGTTAGCATTTGGTTTACATTAAGGTTAAGGGGTTAGGGCTTGAATTAGTGTTGGGGTTAGGTTTAAAGTTAAGGTAATGGAAGGGTTTATTTTAGGTTTTAGTTAAGGTTTAGGGTATTGGATGGATTAGGTTTCAGCAGTCGAGTTAGGGTTAGCATTAGGATTAAGGTTGTATTTAGTGTAATGGATAGTTTTAGGGCTAGGGTTAGGGCTAGATTATGGTTTGGATTAAGTCTAGGATTAGGGCTAGGTTTAGGGATAGAACTAGGGTTTGGTTTAGGGTAATTATTAGGATTAGGGTTAGTGTTAGTTTAGGGTTAAGGATATGGTTAAGTTAGGTTATGTGTTAGTGTTTGAGCTACAGTTAGGGCTAGTGCAAGGGTTAGGTTTAGGTTTAGTTCTAAGTTCAAGTTTATGGTTAGAGTTAGGTTTAGTGTTAGGAATAGGGTTTTAATTAGGGTTAGGGTTAGGGTTAGGGTAATGGATATGGTTAGAGCTAAAATTTGGGCTAGGGTTAAGGTTAGGATTAGGGCTAGGATTAGGATTAGGATTTAGGATAGGGCTAGGGTTATGTTTAGTATAAGAGTCAGGTTTTTTAAAGAGAGAGAGAGAGAGAGAGAGAGAGAGAGAGAGAGAGAGAGAGAGAATTTTTTTAATATTTATTTTTTAGTTTTCAGCGGACACAATATCTTTGTTTGTATGTGGTGCTGAGGTACGAACCCGGGCCACACGCAAGCCAGGCGAGCGTGCTACCGCTTGAGCCACATCCCCAGCCCAAGAGTTAGGTTTTGAGCTAAGTTTAGGTCTAAGTAGATGGTTAGTGTTAGAGTTAGGGTTAGGGTTAGGGCTAGGCTTAGGTTTATGCTTAGAACTAAGTTTAGGCCTAGGATTAACTCTAGGTTTTGTGTTAGGTTTAGGGCTAGGGTTAGGACTATGGGTAATGTAAAAGCTAGGGTTATGTTTAGGGATAGTTTTAGGTTTAGGATTATGGTTAAGTCTAGTATTAGGTCTAGGTTTCGGGTTACTGTCAAATTTAAAGGTAGTTTAAATGTTAGGATCAGGGTCAGTGTTTGGGATAGAGTTAGAGCCAGAATTAGGACTAGGTTTAGGGTAAGTGTTTGGTTTAGGTTAAGGGTTACTGTTAGGGCTAGTTCTAGGATTTTATTTTGATCAAGGGCTAGAGTTATAGCTATATTTAGGATTAGCTTTGGGTCTAGATGTAGTGTTAGGCTTAGGTATAAGTATAGGTTTACTGGTAGGTCTAGTGTTAGGTTTTGGTTTAGGTTTAGGGTCAGTTTTAGACCTAAGGTTACTATTAGCATCAGATGAAGGTCAGTGTTAGGTTTACAGGTAGAATTAGGGCTAGGGTTAGGACTAGTAATATAGTTAGAGTTGAAGTTAGGCTAAGGTTTAGGGTTAGGACTAGGGTTAGCATTTGGGTTAGGGTTTGGCTTAGGGTAAGGGATAGGGTTAGAGCTAGGTTTAGGGCTAGGGTTAGCATTAGGTTTAGGGCTAGTGTTAGGGTTAAGATTAGGATTAAAGGTAGATTTAGGCTTGTATCCAGGGTAGGATTTGTGTTAGGGTTAATGCTAGGGTTAGGATAATGACTAATGTACGAACTAGGGTTACTATTAAGGCTAGTTTTAGGGTTACGGTAAAGGCTAGGTCTAGTGTTAGGGTTAATTTAAGTTACCGTGATGAAGAGCTAGGATTAGTGTTAGGGTCAACGTCAGATCAGAGTGATTTTTAGGGTTAGGGTTAGGGCTAGGTTTAAGGTTTGGGTTTAGTTTAGTTTAAGGGTTTAGGTTAGGGATATTTCTTGGTTTTGTTTTATGGCTAGGGCCAGGACTAGGGCAAGTTTTGGGATTAGCATTATGGTTAGGGGTATTGTCAGGGTCTGGTGTGTCTTATGATTACAGTTAAATTTCGAGTTTGGTTTAGATTTAGAGTTAGGTTTAGATCTAGAGTTAGGACTCGGGCTAAGGTTAGAACTAGGGCTACGGCAAGAGTTATAGTTAGTCTTAGGGCTAGGGTTAGGGTTAGGATAGGATTACATTAGGGCTAGGATTAGTGCTAGGCTTAGTGTTAGTATTAGGCCTAGGGTTAGGCTGGGGATTAGGGTTAGATTTAGGGTTATGGTTAGGTTTATGGTAAGGGATGGGGTTATAGTTAGTTTTAGGGCTAGTGTGAGGGTTAAAATTAGGGTTAGGGCTTGGGTTATGATTCAGGTTAGGATTCAGGCTAGGTTTAGGGGTAGGATTATGGTTAGGGCTAATTTCAGGTCTAGGGTTATGGCTAAAGATAGTTTAAGTTTAGGTTTATGGCTATGCCTTGGCATTAGGTTTAGGGTTAGGGTCAGGTTTAGTGCTAAGGGTTTTATTAGGGTCATGGTCACGATTAGTGTTTTGGATAGATTAAGGATTAAAGTTAGGACTCAAATTAGCATCACGGTTAGGATCAGTGTAATGATAGGGTTAGGTTTAGGTTTCAGGTTAGATTAAGGCTAATGGATATGGTGAAGGTTAGGGATAGGGTAGGTTTAGGACTAGGGTTAGCATTAGGGTTAGGTTTAGGGTTAGGGTAATGGATAGAGTTAGAGCTAGGTTTACAGCTAGGGTTATTGTTAAAATTAATGATAGGGATAGAGTTAGGTTTAGGGTTAAAGCTAGGGTTAGGGCTCTGAATAGGGCTAGGATTTAGGTTAAGTTAGGGCTAGGGTTAGGGTTATGGGTAATGAAAGTTCTAGGGTTATGATTAGGGCTTATTTTAGTGTTAGGGGTGAGGATTAGGTCTAGTGTTAGGTTTAGGTTTAGGGTTAATGTGATGTTTGGAGCTAGTGTTAGTGTTAAAGTCAGAGTCAGGGTGAGGGTTAGTTTTAGGGTTCGAATTAAGACTCAAATTATTGCTAGAGTTAGGGTTAGGTGTAGGATTAGAGCTTGGTTTATGTTAAGGATTAGGGTTAAGTCTACGTCTTGGTTTTGTTTTAGAGCTAGGGATAGGGTTAGGGCTAGTTTTAGAATTAGCCTTAGGGTTAGGGCTAGGGTTAGGTTTAGGTTTAGGCTTATTGTTAGGGTTAGATTTAGAGTTAGGGTTAGATCTATGGCCAGGGATATGAATAGGGCTATGGTTAGACCTAAGGTTCGGGCTAGGATTATGCTTCCAGTAAACTATTGGGTTAGAACTATAGTTAGGGCTAGGTTGAGAGTTAGAGTTAGTCTTTGGGCTATGCTTAGGGTTAGGGTTAGGTAGAGGTCTAAATTAGGGCTAAGATTAGGGTTAGGGTTAGTGTTAGGTTTAGGCCTAGGGTTAGGGTTAGGGTTATAATTAAGTCTATGTTTAAGGCTAGGATAAAAACTAGGGTTTGTGCTAGGGTTAGGGGTAGGATTATGTCTGGGTTAAGTCAGGTATAGGGTTATGGTTAGGGATAGTTTTAGGGTTAGTTTTATGGCTAAATCTAGTGTAAGGGTTAGGTATAGGGTAATAGTCAGGTTTAGAGCTAGGGGAATTATTAATGTCAGGATCAGTGTTGCGCTTTGGTTTGGGTTTAAGTTTAGGGTTAGGGATCAAATTAGCATTAGGATTAGCATTAGGGTAATGATAAGGTTAGGTATAGGGTTCAGGTTAGGTTTAGGGTAATTGACAGTTTGGGGGATAGTGATAGGGTTAGGGTTAAGCGTAGGGTTTCATTAGCATAAGGGCAATGTTTAGGGTAATGGATACATTTAGAATTAAGTTTATGGCTAGGTTATGGTTAGGATTAGGTCTTGATTTAGGGTTAGGGTGAGGGTTAGAACTAGGGTTAGGTTTAGTGTTATGTTTAGCATAAGGGTTAGGTTCTGAGCTATGGTTAGGTCTAGGCTGGGAGTTAGCTTCAGGGTTAGGTCTAGGGATAGGATTACCATAGGTTTTAGGTGAGAGTTAGGGTTAGAGTTAGACCTAATATTAGTGGTAGTGTCAGTATAAGAGTCAGGGTTAGGTTTAGAATTTGGGATAGGGTTAGAGCTAGAATGAGAGCTTGGGTTAGGGCTATTTATAGAGTTAGGGTTTTGGTTAGCCTAAGGATTAGGGATAGGTCTAGAGTTACCCTTAGGTTTAGGGGTTTGTTTAGTGTAAGGGATTGGTTTAGAGCTAGGTTTAGGGCTATGATTAGGGTTATAGTTAGTGTTAAATCTAGGTTTAGGGGCTCAGATTAGGACTAGTGTTTGTGTTAGGGTTACAGATAGGATTAGGGCCATAGCTAATGTAAGAACTGGGGTTGAATTTAGGTTAGCTTTAGTGTTATGATGATGTTTAGTGTTAGGGTTAGGTTTAAGTTTAGGGTGATATTTATATACAGGGTTTGTGTTAGGATAAGAGTCAGGTCAGGGTTCATTTTAGGGCTAATTAAAGGGCTCGAATTATTGTTAGGGCTATTCTTAGAATTTGGTTTAAGGTGAGGGCGGTGTTTAGAGCTAGGTTGAATGTTAGGATATGAGTCAGGGTCAGTGTTTGTTTTAAAGTTAGTGTTAGAACTCGAATTAGAGCTAGGAATAGGTCTAGGTTTAGTGTTAGGATTTGGTTTAAGTTACTGTTTAGGGTTAGGGCTATTGCTTGGTTTTGGTTTAGTTTTAGGTTTAGGCTTAGGGATAGTGTAAGTGTTAAGCTTAACCTTAAGGTTAGGGTTAGATTTGGAGTTAAAGTTAGATCTAGAGTTAGGGCTGGGACTAAGGATAGGGCTAGGGTTAGGGCTAGGGATAGGGTTATGGTAAGGGATAAGTTTAGAACTAGGGATAGGTATAGGGCGAGAGTTAGAGTTAGTCTTAGGGCTAGGGTTAGTGTTTGGGTTAGAGATAGGGCTAAAATAGTGCTAGAATTATCACTAGATTTATTCTTTGGCTTAAGCCTAGAATTAGGGTTAGGGTTATGATTAAGTTTATGGTAAGAGATGGCATTACAGCTAGGTATATAGGTAGGGTGAGCGTTACAATTTGGGTAAGGGGTAGGGTTTGTTTTAGGATTATGATTAAAGCTAGGTTTAGGGCTAGGATGAGGGCTAGGTTTTTTTATTTTTTTTTAAGGTTTAGGACTAAGATTAGGGCTAGGACTAATTTCAGGTCCAGAATTATGGTTAAACATAGTTTTAGGGTTAAGATTATGGCTACGTCTAGAGTAAGGATTAGGTGTAGAATTATGTTCAAGTTTGGAGCTAGGGGTTTTATTAGAGTCAAGGTCAGGGTTAGGGTTTGGGATAGGTTAAGGTTTAAAGTTGGGGCTCGAATTAGTGTTAGGATTAGGGTAATAAAAGGGGTAGGGTTAGGTTCAGGTTAGATTCAGGGTAATGGATTGGGTTAAAATTAGGGATAGGATTATGTTCATGCCTAGGGTTAGCATTAGTGTTATCATTATGATTATGGTAATAGATAGATTTAGAGATCGGTTTAGGACTAGATTGATGGTTATGAATAGGGCTAGTGTTAAAGCCAGGATTAAGGCTAGGTTTTGGGTTAAGTTAGGGATAGGGTTAGGGTTAGGGTTCATGTAAGTACTATAGTGATGTTTAGGGCTCATTTTAGTGTTTTAGGGCCAGAGTTAGTGTTAGTGTTAGGTTTAGGGTTAGGGTGATGTTTAGAACTAGTGTTGTTAGGGTCAGTGTCAGGTTCAGGGTTAGTTTAAGGGTTCGGTTTACAACTCATATTAGGGCTAGGGTTAGGGCTAGGTTTATGGTTAAGGTTTTGTTTAGGTTAAGGGTTAGGGTTATAGCTATATCTCGGTTTTGTTTTGGGGCTAGGGCTAGTGTTAGTGCCAGTTTTAGGATTAGTGTTATGGTTTGGGCAAGTGTTAGGGTTTGGCTTAGTCTTTGGGATAGGGCTCCATTTAGAGTTAGGTTTTGTCTAAGGTTAGTACTAAGGCAAGGGTTATGACTAGGGTTAGGGCTAGGATTAGGGTTATGGTAAGAATTATGAGTGAAAGTCCTAATGTGAGAGTTGGAGTTAGTCCTAGGACTAGGGTTAGGGATAGGGCTAAATTAGGGCTAAGATTAGGGCCAGGGTTAGTGTCCGGGTTAGGCCGAGAGTTTTGATTAGGGTTATAATTAAGGCTATGTTTTGGGCTAGGATAAGGCCTAGGGTTTGTGTTAGGGTTAGGGCTAGAATTATGGCTAGGGCTAATGTCAGGTCTAGGGTTAGAGTTAGGTATAGTTTTAGGGAAAGATTTATGGCTAGGTCTAGTGTAAGGATTAGGTATAGGGTAATATTCAGGTTTAGAGCTAGGGGAATTTGTAGGGCCAGGGTCAGTGTTAGGGCTTGATTTAGGTTTGAGTTTAGGGTTATGGCTCGAATTAGAGTTAGGGTTAGCATTAGGGTAAAGATAGGGTTAGGTTTCGGGTTCAGATTATGTTTAGGGTAATTGATAGTTTTGGAACTAGTTCTATGGTTAGGGTTAGTCCTAGGGTTAGCATTAGGATAAAGGTTGTGTTTAGGGTAATGAATACAGTTAGAGTTAAAATTAGGGCTAGGGTTATGGTTAGGATTAGGTCTTGGTTTAGGGTTAGGGTGAGGGTTAGGATTAAGGGTATATTTACACCTCAGGTGAGGGTTTGTGTTAGGGCTAGAGCTAGGATTAAGGCTAGGGCTAATGTCAGGTCTAGCATTATGGTTAAGGGTAGTTGTAGCATTTGGTTATGAATAAGTCTACTGTAAGAGTTAGGTTTAGGGTAAAGGTCAGATTTAGCACTAGGTGTATTATTACGGTCAGGGTCAGGATTAGGGATTGGTTTAGGTTAAGGTTTATTGTGAAGGCTCAAATTAGTATTAGGTTTATGGTAATGGATATGGTTAGTTTTAGGGTTCAGGTTAGATTTATGTTTTGGAATAGCCTTAGGGATAGCTATACAGTTAGGTTTAGTCCTATTGTTAGTGTTTGAGTTAGCCTTATGTTTAGGTAAAAGATAGGGTTACAGCTAGGGTTAGGGCTATGTTTATGGTTAGGATTAGGGATAGGGTTAGGGTTAGGGTTATGATTAGGCCTAGGGTTAGGGTTAGGTTTACGGTAATTGGTATGGTTGGAGCTAGATTTAAGGCTAGGGAAAGGGTCAGGGTTAGAGTATGTCTAGGGGAAATGTTAGGGTTAGGGCTACGTTTAGCATTAGGGTTAGGGTTAGAGTTATGGTAATGGATAGAGTTAGAGCTAGAGTTTGAGCAATAGTTACAGTTAAACTTAGGGTTAAATTTAGGGTTAGGGATAGGGCTATGTTAAGGTTTAGAGTTAGGATTAGGGCTCAGTTTAGAGGTAGTGTTAGGGTTAGAGTTACTTTGTTCAAATTTCTTTGATACAATCCAGGACTCATCTTTAACTAACCTTACTCTGTTTCTCAGGTTTAGGCCTTTTTCTTCAACTGTTGGGTGTCAGGAAAAGTTAGTATTTTCATTTTACTTCATTTTGACCTATATGGGTAAATGTAAATGGACCTGGAAATCAAACAGGGTTAATGCTAGCTGCTTGAAACTGCACACACACCCTCAATTATTTGTGGGGACCCTCTGGTATGTTCCTTGTGAGTATTGACCTAAGCTGAAGCATGTAAAAACAACTTTATCCAAGAGCCCTTCAGGAGAAAGCAGGGACTATGCATGCACTGAAATTCCTCCCATAAGTATTTTGTCAGCTTTGTTTGAAACTGAGTAGGATTCATTATTTTGCTTGCCCCATAAAGCTCTCTAATTGTGGGACATCTAGGATCAATTGTTCTCTAATCAGGTTAGGGTTAGTGTTAGGTTTAGGTTTAGGGCTAGGGTTAGATGTAGTGTTAGGGTGAGAGTAAGTTTTGTAAATATGTATTTGATACTTGGAAGGAGTCATGTTTACCTAGCCTTAATATGTTCCTCAGGTGTGGGCCTTCTTATTTCAATGGTTTGCTAAAAGGGACACTCTGTATTTTAAGGTTTCATTTCATATTGACCTATACAGGTAAATGAAAATGGAGGTTGAAATCAAACCGGGTTGGTGCTAGATGTTTGAAACTTCAGACACTGAATCAGTTCTCTGTGGGAACTCTCTGGTTTCTTCCTTGTGAAAGTAGCTCTAAGATGAAGATGGCAAAAACAACTTTATCCAAGAGCCCTTTAGCAGAAAACAGAGAAATACGCATGAACTGAAATACCACCCTAATGATTTGGTGTTGTTTCTTTGATATTGCATAGGATTCATCTGATAGCTTAGCCCACTAGGCTTTCTAAGTTTGGGACTTCTAAGATCAACAGTTTTTTCAAACAGGTTAGGGTTTCTGTTACAGTTAGTGTTAGGGCTAGTGTTAGAGCTAGTATTAGGGTTACAGTTAGTTTTGTTCAAATTTTTTGATACTGGGCAGGATTCATTTTTCTCCTATCTTTACTATACTCCATACGTTTGGGCCTCTTAGGTTCAATGGTTCTCTGTAAGGAACGGTTTGTATTTTAAAGTTTCAGTTCATTTTTTTCTATACAGGTAAATGGAAATGGAGCTGGAAATCAAACAACATTGGTGCTAGCTGCTTGAAACTTCACACTCAATCAATTCTCTGTGAGGAATCTCTGGTTTGTTCTTGTGACAGTAGGCCTAAGCTGAAGCATGTAAAAACAACTTTATCCAAGAGTCCTTTAGCAGATAACAGGGAAATACACATGTTCTGATATACTCCATCAACTTTTTGGTCAGATTTCTTTGATACTGCACAGCATTCATCTCTTAGCTTGCTCCACTAGGCTGCCCAAGTTTGGAAATTCTATGGTCAAATGTTCCATAAAAATGTTAGGGTTAATTGAAGAGCTAGGGTTAGAGTTAGTGTTAGGGTTACAGTTAGTTTTATTCAAAATTCTTTGATACTTGGCAGGATTTAACTTTTAGCTAGATTTACTCCGTTCCCCAGGTTTAGGCTTTCTCTGTTCACAGGTTCACTGTCAGAAACAGTTTGTATTTTAAGATTTCACTTTATTTTGACCTATACGGGAAAGTTAATGGGGTTGAAAAAAAAACAAGTTTGTGCTAGCTGCTAGCTGCTTGAAACTTCACACACTCCATCAGTTCTCTCTAGGGACTCTGGTATGTTCTTTGTGAAAGTAGGCCTAAGCTTAAGCATGCAAAAACAACTATAAACAAGGGCCCTTGAAGAGAAAACAGGGAAATATGCATGTACTTAAATTTCTCCCATAATTATTTGGTCAGATTTCTTTGATGCTGTGTAGGATTCATTACATAGCTTGCCCCACAAGGCTCCCAATGTGGGACTTCTAGGATCAATGGTTCTCTAATCACGTTAGGGTTAGTGTTCGGTTTAGGGCTAGGGCTAGGGCTAGGGTTAGAGGTAATGTTAGGGTGAGAGTTAGTTTTGTTCAAATTTCTTTGATACTCGGCAGAAGTCATATTTTATCTAGCCTTAGTATGCTCCCAAGATATGTTCTTCTCAATTCAATGGTTCACTATCATGAACACTTTGTATTTTAAGGTTTCACTTCATTTTGACTCCTATGGGTAAGTGGAAATTAAACAGGCATCCCTTTCTCTAAACCTAACCCTAAACCTAACCATAAACATAGCCCTAGTCCTAGGCCTAAGCCTAACAATAATGCTAGACCTATTCCTAGCCCTAATTTGGCCCTAACCCTAACCCTAGCCATAAAACTAACTCTAACTTTTGCCATAATTCTAAACCTATCCTTTACCATAACCCAAACACTAGCCCTAAACTTAGCTCTACCAGTTGCCATAGCCCTAACCATAGAATTAACCATAACATTAAATATACTCCTTAACCGAACTCACCCTATCAGTAGCAATAACACTAATGCTAATCATAAAACTACCCTTAATTTTAGCCTTAGCCATAAAACAAAACCGAGTCATAGGACTAGCCCTAACCCTTAACCTAAACCAAATCCTAACCCTACAGCTGGCCCTAAGCCTATCCCTAATTCGAGTCTGATCCCTAACCCTAAAATGAACCGTTACCCTGACTCTGACACTAACACTAACTCTAGTTCAAAACATCACCCGAAACATAAACCTAATCCTAAAACCAGACTTAGTCCTAAATGTAACCCTAAAACTAGCCCTAATCATAACCTTAGTTCTTACATTAGCCATATCCCTAAGAAAAGCCCTAACGTAACCCAAACCTAGCCCTAATCCAAGACTCAACCTTAGCTTTAACCCTAACTCGAACCCTAAACATAGCCTTAACCCTTACCCTAAACCTAATCCTAACTTTAATCCTAGCACTAAACCTAAACCTTACCCTAAACCTAGCCCTAACCCTAGATCTAACCCTGTCCATTGTCCCAAACCTAACCCTAACCCTAATGCTAATCAGCCTGACCCTAGCACTATCCCTAACCCTAACCTATCCATTACCCTAAACCTAACCTGAACCCTAATCCTAACCATATCATTACCCTAATTCTAACCTTAATCCTAATGCTATCGACCCCTAATTCTAAACCTTAACCTAAACCAAACCCTAACTCTGACCCTGAGTGTAATAATACCCCTACCTCTAAACCTGACCCTAACCCTCACCCTTATGCTTATATTATACCTAGTCAAAAACCTATTCCAAAAACTATCCATATCCATAACGGTATACCTGACTTTAGCCCTAGCTCTAATGCTAACCTAACTATAACACAATCCCTAGTCCTAATCCTAGGCCTAACACTAGCTTTAATCCTAACCATACACTTAACACTAAACCTAACCCTAATTTTAACCCTCACCTAGCCCTAAACTAGCTGTAACATCATAACTTACCCTTACCCTAACCCTACCCGTAACACTAGCTCTAACCCTATCCCTAACCATAAGCCAAACCCTAACCCTAATGGTAACCCTAGACATATCCCTAATCCTTAGACTAAACAAAAGGCTAACCCCATAAATAGTCCTAATGCTAGCCCTCATTCTAGCTCTAACCCTATACCAAACCATACAATAACCCTGACCATTATTCTGACATAACACTATCCTTAGGTCTAAACCTGACCCTAACCCAAGACCAAACCCTAACACTATTCCTACCAGTAATCTTATACCTAAAACTGACCCTACCACCAGCCATAGACCTAAACCTAATCCTAAATCTAGCCTTAACTCTAGCCCTAGACCTAAAAAAAAAAACCCTAGCCCTAGCCCTAACAATAACCCTTAACTTAACACAAAGACTAACCTTAGCCTAGACATAAACCTAGTCCTAATTCTGGCTTTAACCTTAACTCTAACTCTAACCTTAACACTGACCCTGCATTTAACACTAAGCTATCTCTAAACCTGACCATAACTTAAAACCTAAACCTAACACTAACCTAGCCATAACCCTAGCCCTACAAGTAGCCCTAATCATAATCCTAGCTCTTACATTAACCATAGTCCTAACCCTATGTCTTAACCTAACACAAAACCTAGAGCAAATCCTAGGCCTAAACCTAGCCCTAAGCATAACCCTAACCCTAACCTTAGCCCTGATCCTAACCCTAACTCTAGCCTTAGTCCTAAACCTTACTCACAGCCTAACTCTTACCTTAAATATAAACTTAGACCTATCCTTAACTCTAACCGTAACCCTAGCCCTACCTCTAAACTTAAGCCTATCCCTAAAGCTAGCTCTAAAACTATACATTAGCCTAATTGTAAACCTAACCCTATTGATAACCCTAAACCTAACCATAACCATAACTGGAAAACTAACCCTAACCTAACTCTAAACCTACCACTCACCATAGCCCTAACCCTAGCTCTAACCGTAACCCATAAAATAAACCTAAACATAACCATAGCCTCCAAGCTAACACTAAAACAAATCTAACCTTAACCTTAAACCTAAACTTACATCTAAACATATCCATTACCCTAACCCTTATACTAACTCTAATGATAAGCCTAGCCCTAACCCTATCCCTAACCCTAACCCTAAACCTACCATAATCCTATCACTAAACCAAATGCTGAACCTAACCCTTGACCTAGCATTAACTTTAACTGCAGCTCAAACCCAAACCCTTAACCTAAACATAACCCTAGGCCAAACCCTAACCCTCATCCTAGCCCTAATCCTAACCGTAACACAACCAAAACCCTAGGTCATTTAGGTCATTTCCCTAAGCATAATCCTAAACCTAATACTAAACCTAGCCATAACCCAAACCCTAACTCTATCCCTAGCCCTGATTCTCACCTGAAGCCTCAACCAAGACCTAACACTTACTCAATCCCTGAATCTTACCCTTAAACCTAATCCTAGCTTAAAGCTGAACCATAAAACAAACCCTAAACCTAGCCCTAATCCTAAACTTATTCCTAGCCTTAACCGTAGCTGTAACCCCACCCATTTACCTAACTCTAACCGTAAACTCATGGTAATCCTATCCCTATCCCTAAACCTACCCTAACCCTAACTGAATACCTAACTCTAGACCTAACCATAAACCTAATACTTACCATAGTCCTAACCCTAGCTTAAACCCTAACAACTACACTAAACCTAACAGTAACCCTAGTCCTAAACCTAAACCTAACCCTAACTTGACATCTAATCCTGTCCACTACCCTTACTCAAATGATAACCCTTATCCTAACCCTAATACTAACCCTAATCCTAGACCTAATGCTAAATCTAAGCATAACCTTAGCACTAACCCTAGCTCAAACCCTAACCCATACCCTAAACCTAACACTAGCCTAAACCCTAACACTAACCCTAACTCTAGCCCTAATCCTAAACCTAATCCTAGCCCTAATCCTATCCATTACTCTAATAATAATCATAAACCTAATGCTAACCCTAGGCCTAAATCTAAACCTATCCATTACCCTAAACCTAAACTGAACCCTAAAACTAACCTGAAGCCTAAACCCAACCCTATTCATTACCCTAACCTTAACTCTAAACCTAAAGTTATTTTGAGCCCTAACCCTGAACTTCAATCTAACCCAAACCCAAAACCTGACCCTGATCATTTTAATACCCCTAGCTCTAAACCTGAACCTTACCCTAAACCCAGCTCTGACACTAGACCTAGCCATAAACCTTACTCTAAAACTATCCCTAACCATAACCCTAGACCTGATATTAGCCCTAGCCCTAATTCTTGCCATAACCCTAACACAAATATAAGCCCTCATCCTACCCTAAACCTAGCCTTGATCCTAACCCAAACCCTAACTCTAGCCCTATCCCTAATTTTATCCCTCGCCCTGGTTCTGAACCTTGCTATTACCCCATCCCTTCCTCTAAATCTAACCCTAACTCTAATCCTTGACTTAATCCTTACACTAATCCTAGACCTACCTGATCCTAGCCCTAATTTATCCCTAACCTTAACCCTAAAACTAGCACTAAGACTAACTCTAACTCTTACCCTAGCCATATTCCTGGATCTAACCCTATCCATTACCATAACCCTAACACTTACCTGACATTATCCCTAACAATAGCCCCAGACCTAACCCTATATCTAACCATAACTCTAAATCTAACCCTAACCCTAAGCCTAAACCTCACACTAACACTAGCCCCAACACTAACGCTAATCCTAAAACTAACCCTAACCTAGTCCTAGCCTAAACAAACAGACAAAAAAACAAAAAACAAACAAACAACAACAACAACAAAAAGAAAAACGAGCCATAGTCCTAACCCTGACCCTTAACCTAATCCAAAACCTAACCCTACACCTAACTTAATTTTAGCCCTAATCCAGTCCTTCTCTTACCCTAAAACTAACCTTGACCCTGATTCTGACCCTAACACTAACCCTAGCTGTAACATCACCCTAAATGTATACCTAATCCTAAAACTAGACATAGCCCTAACTGTAACCCTAAAAGTAGCCCTAATTATAACTCTAGTTCTTACATTAACCTTAGCCCTAATCCTAGCCATAAGCTAACCCAAAACCTAGCCCTAATCCAAGCCCTACAACTCTTTTTAATCCTAACCCTAACCATAGGCCTAACCATTACCCTAAACTTAACCCTAAAAATTGCCCTACCCATAAACATAACCCTAGCCTTAATCCTAACCATAATCTTCGCCTAGCTCTAACACTATCCATTACCCTAACCATAACCCTAACCCTAATGCTAACCTAGGATAACACTAACCCTATCTCTAACTTAACTTTATCCATTATTCTAAACCTAACCTGAGCCCTAAACTTAAACATAAACATTACCTTAACCTTATCCCTAACCCTAACATTAATGAGTACCCTGACCCTAAATCTTAACCAAACCCAAACCTAAACCATGATTGTGACCCTAGTAATAACCCTATCTCTAAATATGACCCTAACCCTCAAACTAACCCTAAGAACTAGCTATAAACATAAACCAAAGTAACCCTAACTGTAAACCTACACCAGAAATTACCCCTGGTACTAATCATAGCCCTAACCCTAACACAAAACCTAGCCCTAATCCTAGCCTTAAACCTCGCCCTAATACTAGCCCTAAACCCAGGCTTAATCCTCATCCTAACCCTAACCCTAGCCCTAACCATATTTGGACCCTCGCCCTAAACCTATATATAACATCACACCTTACACTAATCCTAATGCAAACCCTAGCCCTAAACTTAGGTCTAGCCTGAAGACTAACCCTAGCATTAATCCTAGAATTAATTTAACCCTCACCCTAACGCTAACCCTAACTATCACCCTAACCCTAACCCTAGTTCTAAACCTATCCCTTCCCATAACCCAAACCCGAGCCCTAAACCTAGCCCCAACACTAGCCCAAAATTTGCCCTAGCTCTAAAACTAGACCTAACCCTAACTCTAAAGCAAACCCTAAACCTAAGCCTAAACCTCATCTTAACACTAGCCCTAATCTTAATGCTATTTGGAAAACTAGCCCAAACCCTAGGCCTAACATTCAAACTAAACTGAGTCATAGGCTTAACACTAATCCTTAACCTAAACAAAACCTTATACCTAGCCCTAACCTAGCCCTAATTTGAGTTCTAACCTTAACTCTAAAACTTAACCTGACCCTGACTCAGACCCTATCACTAACCCTAGCTCTAAACATCACACTAACCCTAAACCTAAACTGAACAGTAGACCTAGCCCTAACTCTAACCCTAAAACTAGCCCTAATTTTAATGCCAGTTCTTACATTAGCCATAGCTCTGTAATAACAGAAAACCTAGCCCTAATCAGAGACCTAAACCTAGCATTAAATCTAACCATAACCTTAAGCCTAGCCCTAATCCTAACCCTAAAACTAGCCCTAATCCTAGCTCTAAACTTATCCTTTACCCTAAGCCAAACCCTCAACCTAATGCTACCCTAGTCCTAACCCTAATCCGTAGCCTATCCCAAACCATAACTCTAATACTAATTCCTACCCTAGCCTTCATTCTAGCTCGAACCCTAACCCAAACCCTAACCCTAAACTTGACCCTTATTCTGAATAACTATAACCCTAGGTTGAAACCTGACCCTAACCCTAAACTGAACCCTAACACTAGCCAAACATGTAACCCTATGACTAACCCTAACCCTAACACTCGACCTAGACAAAAGCCTAATCCTAAATCTAGCTATATCTCTAGCACTAGCCCCAAACAAAAACCTATCCCTATCCCTAACAATAACCCTTAACCTAACCCAAACACTAACCCTACCTCTAGACATAAGACTAGCCCTAATTCTGGCCCCAACAATAAACGTAACCCTAACACAAACAAAAACCCTATCTCTAAACTTTATGATAACCCAACATCTAACCATAACCCTAACTCTAGACCTAATCATAATCCTAACCCTAGCTCTTACGTTACCCATAGCCTTAACGCTAGCCCTAAAACTCACACAAAACTTAGCCCTAATCCTAGTCCTAACCCTAGCCCTATGTGTAACCCTAACCCTAACTCTCACCTTAGCCCAAACCCTAGCCCTAACCCTAACCTTTCTCATAATCCTAAAAATAAACCTAGCCTTACACCTATCCATTACCCTAAATATAAGCCTAACCCAATGCTAACCTTAGGCCTAACCCTAAACCTATTGCTAACACTAACCCTATCCATTACCTAAACCTAACCTGAACACTAAAATTAAACCTATCAATTACTCTAACCGTAACCCTAGCCCTAATGCTAATTTGAGCCCTAAACTTAAACCATAACCTAAACCAAACTCTAAACAAGAAACTGACTCTAATAATACACCTAGCTCTAAACCTGGCCCTATCCCTAACAAAAACCATAGCCCTAAACCTGGCCCTAAATTTAGCTTTAATCCTAATCCTAATTCTAACACTAGCCCTAACCCTAAATTTACCCCTTTCCCTAGGCCAAAACCTTGCTATAACATCATACTATACCCTAACCCTAATCTTAACCCTAGCCCTAAACCAAGGCCTAACCCTAATACTAACCCTAACTCTAATCCTAGCCCTAATTTAGCCCTAACCTTAAACTTAATCATATCACTAGCCCTAAGACTAACTCTAACTCTTGCCCTAGCCCTAGCCCTAGTCCTAAACTTATTTCTTACCATAACCCAAAGCCTAGCCCTAACCCTAGCCCAAACCTAGCCAAAAATATAATCCTAGCCCTACATCTAAATCTAACACTAACTCGGGCTGGGGATGTGGCTCAAGCGGTAGCGCGCTCGCCTGCCATGTGTGCGGCCCGGGTTCAATCCTCAGCACCACATACAAACAAAGATGTTGTGTCCGCCAAAAACTTAAAAATAAATATTAAAAATTCTCTCTCTCTCTCTCTTTCCCTCCCTTTCTCACTCTATCAAAAAAAAAAAAAATCTAACACTAACTCTAAATCTAACTTTAACCCTAAACCTAAACTCACCCTAACACTAGCCCTAACCCTAATGCTAATTTGAAAACAGCCCTCAAACAAAACTAAGCTATAGCACTAATCCTAACCCTTAACCTAAACCAAATCCTAATGCTACACCTAGTCCTAACACTATCCGTACAACTAATAGTGACCCTGACTCTGACCCTAAAACTAAGCCTGGTTCTAAATATCACCTTACCCCTAAATGTAACCCAAACACTAGACCTAGCCCTAACCCTAACCATAAAACTAGCCTGAATTGTAAAGCCAGTTCTTACATTATCCATAGCTCTAACCCTAACACAAAACCTAACTCTAATCTGAGCCCTGACCCTAGCTTTAACCCAAACCCTAAATATAACCCTAGCCCTAACCCTAACCAAAACCCTAACCCTATCTCTAACCCTATCCCTGTCCTAAGCCAAACCTTCACCCTAGTTCTAACCCTAATCCTTAGCCTACCCAAACCCTAACCCTATTATTAGTCCTAACCCTAGCCCTCATTCTGTCTCTAACCCTATCCCAAAGCCTAAGCCTAACCCTGACCCTTATTCTGACCCTAACACTTACCCTAGGTCTAAGTCTGACCCTAATTCTAAACCGAACCCTAACACTAGCGCTACCGGTAAACCTATAGCTGACCTATCCATAATACTAGCACTAGACCTAAACCTAATTCTAAATATAGCCATAACTTTAGCCCTAGCCCTAAAAAACTCCTAGCCCTAGCCATAACAATAACCATTAACCTAACACAAAGACTAACCCTACCCCTAGACCTAACCCTAGTTCTAATTCTGGCCCTAACCCTAAAACCAATGCTATCCCAAACAATGAACCTTATCCTAACACAAATCCTAGCTCTAAACCTTATCTTAACACTAAACCTAAACCTAACTATAGACCTATCCATAACCCTAACTCTAAAACTAGCCATAACCATGAACCAGGCTCTTTCATTACACAAAACCCTATCACTAGACATAAATCTCACACAAAACGTAGCCCTAATCCTAGCCATATGCGTAAACCTAACCAAAACCCTAGCCCAAACCCTAACCCTAATGGTTGCCCTAGCCCTAACCCTAGCTGAAACTCTAACCCTTACCCTAAACATAATTCTAGCCCTAACCCTAACCCTAAACCTAACCCTAATCTTAACTGTAACCATAGCCCAAATCTTAGATCTAACTTTATTCACTACCTTAAACAGAGCCCTGAACCTAATGCTAATCCTAGCCCTAACCATAATCCTAACCCTAAACCTTGCCTTAGCCTTAACCCTAGCTCAACCCCTAACACTTACCCTAAACCTAACCTTAACTCTAACACTAACCCTATGCCTAACCATAACTCTAGCCCTAATCCTAAGCTTAACCCAAGCCCTAACACTAGCACTAACCCTATCCATTATCCTAAACATAAACCTAACCCAAATGCTAACCTTAGGCCAAACCTTAAACCTATCCCTAACACTTAACCCTATAAATTACTCTAAACCTAACCTGAATCCTGAACCTAACCCTGTCCATTACTCTAACCCTAAAACTCACCTTAACTTTAACCATAAAACTAACCCTAATTGTAAAGCCAGTTTTTAACCCTAATGATAATTTGAGCCCTAACTGTAAACCTTAACCCAAACCAAACCCTAACCCTACTGGGAACCTAATAATCCACCTGCTCTAAACATGACCCCTACACTAAACCTAACCCTTACACTAGACCTAGCCATAAACCTAACCCTAACACTGTCCCTAACCATAACCCTAGACCTGACATTAGCCCTATCCCTAATCCTAGACCTAAACCTAACACAAACCCTAGCCCTCATCCTAGAACTAACGTAGCCTTAATCCTATCCAAAACTTTCACCCTAGCCCTATCCTGAATTTTAAAGCTCGTCCTAGCCATGAACCTAGCTATAACCCCATAACTTCCCCTAAAAATAATTCTAAGCCTAACACTAACACTAACCCTATCCCTAGTCCTAACCACAGACCTAACCCTAACGCTGACCCAAACGCTAATCCTAGCCCTAGTTTAGCCCTAACCCTAACCCCACCCTAACCCTAGCCCTAAGACAAACATCACCCTAGCCCTATTTCTATTTCTAACCCTATCTGTTACCATAACCCTCACACTAGCCCAACTCTGAGCCCTTACTCTAGCCATAGCCCTAACACTAGATATAAACATAACTCTAAATATACCCTAACCTAAGCCTAAACCTCACCATACCACTAGCCCTAACCCTATTGGTAATCCTAAAACTAGGCCTAACCATAGCCACAGCCCTAAAACAAAACCGAGCCATTTCTCTAACCCTAAACCCAACCCTTATAACTAGCCATAACACTAGCTCTAACTCAAGTCCTAGGCAGAAAATTAACCCTGACTCTGACTCTTATCCAAACACTAACCCTAATTCTAAATATAACCCTAACCCTAAAGCTAATGCTAGCCCCATTCTTAGCCCCAAACCTAACCCTAAAACTAACCCTAATCATAACCCTAGTTCTTACATTGGCCATAGTCTTAACCCTAGCCCTAACCCTAAAAGAAAAATAGCACTAATCCAAGCCCTAACACTAGATTTAACCCTAACTCTAACCCTAACCCAAGGCCTAAACCTAACACTAACTCTAGCCCTAATTTAGCCCTATCCCTAACCACAACCCTAACTCTAGCCCTATGACTAAATCTAACTCTCACTCTAGCCCTATCACTAGTTCTAATCCTATTCCTTATCATAACCCCAAATCTAGCCCTAACACTAGTCCTAACCCTTGCCCTCTCCTTAGACCTAACCCTAAGCATAGATCAAAACCTAACTCTAAATCTAAACCTAACCCAAAGTCGAAGCCAAATCATTAAAAATACATTTATATATAGACTCTATGTCTACAGATGTTGGCTTCGATTATTATTTAGAATATAGTCATTAGTTTCATAAAAAGGATACCATTTCTGGAGGTATATAGAGAACAGATGGTCAGAGGTTGGATGCTATGTTAAGGGGAAAAGGAGTGAGTGTATGAGATTAATCTATCTTAGCAAATTTGAGGAGAACTGTAATGAATAGACAGGGATAATTTATGGAAGAATGTATCAATTCAAATTCCTTATCTGTATTCATAAAATTACCCTATGTATAAATAGTAAAAGTTAGAAGGTTGAAAGTGCAATAGAGGGAGGAAGAAAAAAGTAGAAAAAATAACAAGGAAATAAGGAAAGAGAGGGAGAAAGAATATAAGAGAAAGTAAAGGGAGGTGAGTTGGGGCCTATGCAATTCCTCTATATTTTACTATTCTGGTGATTCAGTTCTTTCATTTTAGAAAGAGAGAGAGAGAGAGAGAGAGAGAGAGAGAGAGAGAGAGAGAGAGAGAGAGAGAGAGAATTTTTAAAATATTTATTGTTTAGTTTTCAGAGGACACAACATCTTTATTTGTATACAGTGCTGAGGATTGAACCCAGCACCGGATTCAGTTCTTAAAGTCCAATTTTATGCAAAGTTCTTGGTTTCACATATGTTGAGGTTGTGAGGACAAGAGGCGGAAAGATAGAGGAGAATGGATGAGAAGAGTGAGAAAAGAAAAGTAAGAAAGAAAAAAAAGTATCTCAGAACTCTGTTTTCTTTTCTTGCAGTAATTGTAGTTGTCTATTCCTAGCTAGAGTCTCTGTGCTCTGGGTGATGAAGGTAGCCAGTGTGAGAGGGTTTGAGCTTCTACCGGTAGCCTCCCTATTCTTAGTCTCTGAGTTGGAAACCAGGTGTCTGTAAAGATGCTGTTCCACATTGACAGCTACGCCCCACAAAAAGCTTGTGAGAAAAATCTTGATTTATCATAGCTGGAGGTAGGGAGTTGGAAACCAGGTACCTGAGCAGCCACGGAACTGAGCTGGTAGCCATGCCCACTGATAGATGTTGAGTAAAGTTTTGAAAGATGGATTCCATCTGTTACCTGTGTAGGGTGTTTGGTGAATTGGGTGGTTCTTGGGTGACCTTGTGCCAAGTCCAGAACTTGGTCTGGTGACCCCCAAGCAAAACCTCTGTGTTCTGTGCTGCCTACCCTCTGTGCAGAGAGCGCCCGCCTATCTGAGACTTCCCTCTGAGCCCAGAGCCCACATGAGGCTGAGACTTCCATCTGAGCCTTGAGCGAATGCACAGGGGAGACTTCTGTCTGCACTGAGAACAACCACATGGTGGAGCCTTCTGTCTGTGCTGAGAGCACCCGTGTGGCCCTAGTTTTCTTCAAATTTTTATGATACTGGGCAGGATTCATCTTTTACCAACTTTACTATGCTCCACAGGTTTGGGCCTTGTCGGTTCAATGGTTCACTGTCAGGAACAGTTTGTATTATTTTAAGGTTTCCATTCATCATGGCTTATTGATGTGAATGAAAATTGAGCTGGAAATCAAACAGTGTTGGTAGGAGGTGCTTGAAACAGCTGTCAGGAACAGTTTAAATTTTTAGGTGTCACTTCACACAATCAGTTCTCAGTGGGCACTTTCTGTTTTCTTTCTTTGGAAGGTAGGCCAAAGATGAAGCATGCAAAAGCAACTGTATCCAAGAGCCCTTGAGGAGAAAACAGAGAAATATGTATGTACTGAAATAAGTCTCCCAATGGTTTTGTCAGATTTATTTGATACTGCACAGTATTCATCTTTTAGCCTTCCCCACTAGACTCCCTAAATTTGGGACTTCTAGTATCATTGGTTCTCTATACAGGTAAGAGTTAGGGTTACAGTTACTGTTAGGATTAGGTTTAGAGCTAGTGTTAGAGTTCTTTTTGTTCAAATTTCTTTGATACTGGGCTGGATTAATCTTTTCCTTAGCCTTACTATGCTTACCAGGTTTGGGCCTTCTGGATTCAGTGGTTTACTGTCAGTAACAGTTTGTATTTTAAAGTTTCACTTCATTTTGACCTACATGGGTAAATGAAAATAGAGCTTAAAATCAAACAGAGGTGGTTTGAAAGTTTGCTTGAAATTTCACACACTCAGTCAGTTCTCAGTGTGCATTCTCTGGTTTGTTTCTTGAGGAAGTAGCCCTAAGCTGAAATAGAAAGAAATATCTTCATCTGTGAGTGCTTTAGGAGCAATCTTCAATATTTTTGGTCAAATTACTTTGATACTGTACAGGATTCATCCTTTACCTAGCCTTAGTACAAACTCCAATTTGGGGCCTTTAATTTCAACGTTCACTGTCAGGAACAGTTTGAATTTTTAGGTGTCATTCATTATGGCCTACAGGTGTGAATGAGAATGAAGCTGGAAATCAAACAGGGTTGGTACTATCTGCTTGGTACATCACACACTCAATTAGTTCTCTGTGGGCACTCTCTTCTTTCTTTCTATTGAATATAAGCCCAAGAAGAAGCATGCAAAAACAACTTTATCCAAGAGCACTTTAGGGGACAACAGGGAAATAAGAATATAGTGAATTAGCTCCCACAATTATTTGTTCAGGTTTCTTGATATTGTGCATGAGTCATCTCTTAGCTTGCCCCAATATGTTTCACAATTTTGGGACTTCTGTGATCAAAAGTTATCTAAACATGTTACGGTTAAGGTTACAGTTAGGATTACGGCTAGGTTTAGACCTAGTGTTAGATTTAGAGTTAGTTTTGTTCAAATTTCTTTGATACTGGGCAGGATTCATCTTTTACCTAGCCTTTGTATGTTCCCCAGGTTTGGGCCCCCTCAGTTCAATGGTTCTCTGACAGTAATAGTTTGTATTTTGAGGTTTCACTTCACTTTGACCTATATGGTAAATGGAAATGGAGCTCAAAATTCAAATTGGGTTGGTGCTAGCTACTTCAAATTTCACACACTCAATCAGGTCTCTCTGTGCTCTCTCTGATTTCTTCCTTTTGAAAGTAGCCTAAGCTGAAGCATACAAAAACAACTCTATCCAAAAGCACTTTAGAATGAAACAGGGAAATATGCATGGACTAAACTACCTCAACCAATTATTTGATCAAACATTTTGATCCTGCACTGTAATCATTTGATATTTTGCCCCACTAGGCTCCCCAAGTTTGGGCTTTATATGACCAAAGGCTCTTAGTGTTAGGACTATGGTTAGAGAAAATGTTAGGATTAGAGTTACTTTTGTTCAAATATCTTTGATACTGGGCAGGATTCATCTTCGAACTAGCCTTACTTTGTTACCCAGGTTTGGGCCTTCTTGGTTCAGCAGATCGCTGTCAGGAACAGTTTGTATTTTAAGGTTTCACTGTATGTTGACCTATATGGGTAAATGGAAATGGAGCTGGAAATCAAACAGGGTTGATGCTAGGGGCTTAAAACTTCACAAACTCAATCAGTAATCTGTGGGAACTCTTTGGTCTCTTCCTCGTGAATGTTTTCCCAAGCTGAAGCATGCAAAGAAACTTTATCAGACTGCACCTTAGGAGGAAACAGGACAATATAAATGTACGGAAATACCTCCCCCAATTACTTAGTAAAATATTTTGGATACTGGGCAGGATTCATCTGTTACTTTCCCCTACTAGAAGCCCCACATTTGGAACTTTTATGACAAAGGTTGTCTAAACAGGTTAGTTTAGATTTAGGGTTAGGGTTAGAGGTAGGTTTACAGCTAGTCTTAGGGTAAGAGTTAGTTTTGTTCAAATTTCTTTGATACTGGGCAAGTTTAGTCATTTATGTAGCCTTACTATTTTCCAGAGATTTGTGCCTTGATTCAATGGTTCACTGTAAAAAACAATTTGTATTTTACGGTTTCACTTCAATTTGACCTATATGGATAAATAGAAATGGAGCTGGAAATCAAACAGGGTTTGTGCTAGCTGCTTGAAACTTTACACACTCAATTAGTTCTCAGTGAGCATTCTCAGGTTTGTTTCCAGTGGAAGTAGCCCTCGCTGAAGTAGAAAGAAACAGGTTTCTCTTTGAGTGCTTTAGGAGCAAGCAGAATTCCCGTGTACTGAAAGAGAATTGAATTTAGTTGGTTGGATTACTTTGATACTGTACAGGATTCATCCTTGACCTAACCTTAGTAAGCTCCCCAAGTTTGGGCCTTCAAGATTCAATGGTTCACTTTCAGGAACAATTGGATTTTTAGCTTTTACTTCATTATGGCCAATAGTTGTGAATGGAAATGGAGCTGGAAATCAAACATAGTTAGTGCTAGCTGCTTGAAATTTCACTCAATCTGTTCTCTGTGGGCACTCTCTGGTTTCTTCCTAGTGAAAGTTTTCCAAAGCTGAGACATGCAAAAGACATTATCCAAGAGCACTTTAGGAGAAAACAGGGAAATATGCATGTACTGAACTACCACCCCAAATTATTTGGTAAGATTTTTTTCTTATGCTCGGCAGAATTTATCTGTCATCTTGCCCTATTAGGCTCCCCCAAGTTTGGGAATTCTATGATGAAATGTTCTTTATACAGGTTAGGGTTAGGGTTAGGGTTAGGGCTATGTTTAGAGCTAGTGTTAGAATTAGAGTTAGTTTTGTTCAAATTTCTTTGATACTTGGCAGGATTCATCTTTAACTAGCTTACTATGTTCAGTTCAATGGTTTGCTGTCAGGAACAGTTTTTATTTTAAGGTTTTACTTCATTTTGACCTATATTGGTAAATGGATTTGGAGCTGGAAGTCAAACAGAGCTGGTGCTAGATGCTTCAAACTTCACACACTCAATCAGTTCTGTTGGCACTCTCTGTTTAGTTCCTTGTGAATGTAGCCCTAAGCTGAAGCATGCAAAGCAATTTTATCTGAGATCAGTTTGGGAGAAAAGAGGGAAATATGAATATACTGAAATATATCCCCCAATTATTTGGTCATATTTCTTTGATACTATGAAGAATTCATCTGCTAGCTTGCCCCACTAGGATCACCAATTTTGGGACTTCTATGATCATAGGTTCTCAAAACAGCTTAGGGTTAGGGTTAGGGACAGAGTAAGATGCAGCATTACAGATACAGTTAGATTTGTTCAAATTTATTTGATAGTGGGCAGTATTCATCTTTTCCTTACCCTTTTTATAGATGCCAGGTTTGGACCTTCTCAATTCAATTGCTCAATGTCAGGTAAAGTGTATATTTTAAGGGTTCACTTCAT
This sequence comes from Marmota monax, assembly GCF_021218885.2. Classification (NCBI taxonomy): domain Eukaryota; kingdom Metazoa; phylum Chordata; class Mammalia; order Rodentia; family Sciuridae; genus Marmota; species Marmota monax. Next base: position 177,847 of record NW_026693044.1, on the reverse strand, counting down.
TTTGACCTCTTTGGGTAAATGGAAATGGAGCTCGAAATCAAACAGCGTTGGTGCCCAGCTGTTTGAAACTTCACATACTCAATCAATTATCTGTTGGTACTCTGATTTCTTCCTTGCAAAATTATCCCAAAGCTGAAGCATGCAAAAACAATGTTATCCAAGAGGGCTTTAGGAGACAACAGGAAAATATGCATGTACTGAACTACCTCCCCCAATCATTTTGTCAGATTTCTTTGATACTGCAAAGGATTCATCTGTTAGCTTGCCCCACTTGTCTCCACAAATTTGGGACTTCTATGATGAAAGGTTCTCTAAACAGGTTATGGTTACTATTAGGGTTAGGGTTTGGGCAAGTGTTAGAGTGAGTGTTAGGGTTAGAATTAGTTTTGGTCAAATTCCTTGACACTGGGCAGGATTCAACTTTACCTAGTCTTACTATATGTACCAGTGTTGGGCCTTCTTGGTTCAAGGTTCACTGTCAGGAACAGTTTGCATTTTAAGGTTTCACTTCATTAGAACTATACGTGCAAATAAAAATGGAGCTGGAAATCAAACAGGCTTGGTGCTAGCTGCTTGAAATTTCACACATTCAATCAGTTTTCTGTGGGCACTCTCTGGTTTCTTCCTAGTAAAGTTTTCCAAAGCTATGGGATGAAAAAGAACATTATCCAAGAGAATTTTAGGAAAAAAAAAACAGGGGAAATAGGCATGTACTGAAACACCTATCCCAATTGTTTTGTCAGATCTTTTTTTTTTTTTTTTGATATTGGTTAGGATTCATCGGTCCCTACTAGGCACACCAAGTTTCAGACTTCTATGATCAAAGGTTCTCTAAACAGCTTAGGGTTAGGGTTAGGTTTAGGGCTAGGGTTAGAAATAGTGTTAGGGTTAGTGTTAGTTTTGTTCAAATTTCTTTGATACCAGGCAGGATTCACCTTTTACCTAGCCTTACAATGTTCCCCAGGTTTGGCCCTTCTCTGTTCAATGGTACACTGTCAGGAACAGTTTGAATTTTAAGGCTTAACTTTATCTTGACTTATATGGGTAATTGGAAATGGAGCTAGATAACAAACAGAGTTGGTGTTAGCTGCTTGAAACTTCACACACTCAATCAGTTCTCTGTGGGCACTCTCTGCTTTGTTCCTTGTGAATATAGCCCTACGCTGAAGATTGCAAAACATAGGTTAATGTTTAGGGTGATGTTTAGAGCTAGGTTTAGTGTTAGGGTAAGAGTCAGGGTCAGGGTTAGTTTTAGGGTTAGAGTTAGGACTTGAATTAGGGCTTAAGTTAGGGCTAGATGTAGGCTTAGGGTTTGGTTTAAGCTAAGGGTTAGGGTTAGGGCTATGGCTCATTTTTTTTTATGGTTAGGGCTTGTTTTAGGCCTGGATTTGGGATTAGTTTTAGGTTTAGGGCTAGAGTTAGGGTGAGGTTTAGGCTTAGGGTTAGGGTTAGATTTAGAGTTAGGGTTAGATCTAGGGCTAGGGTTACGGCTAGGGCTAGGTTTCTGATAAGGGATAGGATTAGAACTAGGGATATGGCTAGGACGAGACTTAGAGTTAGATTTAGGACTAGGCTTAGTGTTAGGTTTAGGGTTACAGTTAAATTAGGGTTAGGATTAGGGCTAGGGTTAGTGTTAGGTTTAGGCCCAGGATTAGGGCTAGGGTTAGGTTTAGCGTAGGGATTAGGGTTAATTTTAGGGGAATTTGTGGCATATAGCTAGATTTAGGGCTAGGGTGAGGTTTAGACTTAAGATTAGGGCTAGGGTTAGTGTTTGGGTTAGGATTAGGCTAGTTTTAGGGCTAGGGTTTCTGTTAGGGTTAAGGCTAGGGCTAATGTCAGGTCTAGGGTTATGGTTAGGGATAGTTTTAGGGTTAGGTTATGTTAAGTCTAATGTAAGGGTTATATTTATGGTAACGTTCAAGTTTAGACCTGGGGTTATTATTAGGGTTAGGGTCAGGGTTAGCGTTCGATTTAGGTTAAAGTTTAAGGTTAGTGCTTGAATTAGTGTTAGGGTTAGGCTTAGGGTTAGGGTAATGGATAGGGTTAATTTTAGGTTACAGTTAAGTTTTAGGGTAATGGATGGGTTAGGTTTAGTGATAGGGTTAGGGTTAGCATTAGGTTTAGCATTATGTTTAGTGTAATGGATAGATTTAGAGCTAGAGTTAGGGCTAGGTTATGGTTTGGATTAAGTCTATGATTGGATTAAGTCTATGGTTTATAAATAGGGCTAGGGTTTGGTTTAGGGTAAGTGTTAGGTTTAGGGCTAGGGTTATGGTTAGGTTAGGGTGAAGGGTTAGTGTTTGAGCTAGGCTTAGGGCTACGGTGAGAGTTAGGTTTATTTTTAGGTCTAGGATAATGTTTATTGTTAGGGTTTGGTTTAGGGTTAGGATTATGGCTAGAGTTTTCATTAGGTTTACCATTAGTTTTAGGGTAATGAATAATGTTAGATTTAGGATTAGGGTTAGGGTTAGGGTATGGGTTAGGGCTAGTGCTAGGATTAGGTTTAGTGTAAGGCTTAATGTTTCAGCTAGCGTTAGGGCTATGGTGATGTTTAGCTGTAGGGTTAGGTCTAGGTTTACATTTATGTGTAGGGTTAGGTTAGTGTTAGGGATAAGGTTATAATTAAGGCTAGGCTTAGGGTTAGGGTAATTGATAGGGTTAGAGCTAAAGTTCAGGCTAGGATTAAGGTTAGAATTAGAGCTAGGCATATGGTTATGGTTAAGGTTAGGGCTAGGTTTATGTTTAGGGTAAGGGTTTGACTTTGAACTAGGGTTAGGTCTAAAGCTAGGGTTAGTGTTAGGACTAGGGTTAGGGTTAGGTTTATGCTTAGGGCTAAGTTTAGGCCTAGGATTAGGGCTAGGTTTTGTGTTAGGTTGAGTGCTAGTGTTAGGACTATGTGTAATATAAGAGCTAGGGTTATGCTTAGTGCTAGTTTTAGGGTTAGGGTTATGTCTAGGTCTAGGGTTAGGACTAGGTTTTAGGTTAGGGTCAGGTTTAGAGCTAAGTTTAGCGTTAGGGTTGGGGTCAGTGTTCAGGATAGGGTTAGGGTTAGAATTAAAGCCAGAATTAGGACTAGTGTTAGGTCTAGGGGTAGGATAAGTGTTTGGTTTGGTTAAGGGTTATTGTTAGGGCTAGAGCTAGGTTTTTGTTTAAGTCTAGGGCTAGACTTATAGCTATATTTAGGATTAGCTTTTCGTCTAGGTCTAGTGTTAGGGATAGGGATAGGTATAGGTATAGGGTTACCAGTAGTGCTAATGTTAGGATTTGGTTTAGGGTTAGGGTCAGGATTATACCTAGGGTTACTGTTAGGGTCAGAATAACAGTCAGGGTTAGAGTTAGAGCTAGAATGAGGGCTAGGGTTAGGACTAGTAAAACATTTAGAGTTTAAGTCAGGCTAAGGATTAGGGTTAGGACTAGTGTTAGCATTTGGGTTAGGGTTTGGCTTAGGGTAAGGGAAAGGGCTAGAGCTAGGGTAGGGCTAGGTTTAGGTTTAGGGTTAGGGCTAGGGTTAGGGCTCAGATTATGGGTAGGATTTGTGTTAGGGTTAGGGCTAGTGTTATGAAAACGACTAATGTATGAACTAGGGTTATGATTAGGGCTAGTTTTAGGGTTAGAGTTAAGGCTAGGTCTCTAGTTATGGTTAATTTAAGGTTAGGGTTAATTTAAGGTTAAGGTTAGGAATAATGTTAGGGTCAGTGTCAGGGTCAGGGTTAATTTTAGAGTTAGGATTAGGGCTATGTGTAGGGTTAAGTTTTGGTTTAGGTTATGGGTTATGGTCAGGGATATGGCTTCATTTTCTTTTATGGCTAGGGCTAGGTGTAGGATAAGTTTAGGATTAGCATTAATGTTAGGGCTAGTGATAGGGTTTGGTATAAGATTATGGTTATGGTTAAATTTAGAGTTAGGTATAGAGTTAGGTTTAGATCTAGGGTTAGGGCTAGAGCTAAGGAAAAAACTAGGGATAGGGCTAGGGAAAGAATTAATTTTAGTCTTAGGGCTAGTGTTGGGGTTACAGTAGGACTAAATTAGGGCTAGGATTAGCATTAGCCTTAGTGTTATTGTTAGGCCTAGGGTTCAGTCTAGGGTTAGGTTTAGGTTTAGGGTTAGGCTTAGGTTTAGGGTTATGGTTAGGTTTAGGGTTATTGTTAGGTTTAGGGTAAGGGATTGGGTTTTAGCTAGGTTTAGGTCTAGAACGAGGGTTAGCATTATGGTTAAAGGCCAGGCTATGTTTTGGGTTAGGATTAAGGTAGGTTTAGGGCTAGGATTAGGTCTAGGGCCAATTTCAAGTTCAACATTAAAGTTAAAGATAGTTATGTGTTAGATTTATGGCTATGTCTAGTGTATAGTTTAGGTTTAGGGTTAGGTTCAGGTTTAGAGCTAAGGGTATTCTTAGGGTCAGGGTTGCGATTAGTGTGTGGGATAGGTTGAGTTTTAAATTGAGGGCTTGAATTAGCATAAGTTTAGGATTAAGGTAATGAAGGGTTATGTTTAGGTTTCAAGTTATATTTAGGGTAATGGATAAGTTTAGGATTAGGGATAAGGTTAAGTTTAGGCCTAGGGTTAGCATTAGGTTAGGGTTATGGTTAGGGTAATGGATAGGGTTAGATCTAGGGTTAGAGCTAAGGTTATGGTTATTATTATTTACAGGGTTAGGGTTAAGTTTGGGTTTAAAGTTAAAGCTCAGGTTAGGGCTCAGTTTAGGGCTAGGTTTGGGTTAAGTTAGGGCTAGGGTTAGGGTTACAGCTAATATAAATACTAGGGTTATAATTAGGGCTAGTTTTAGGGTTAGGGTTAGGGTTAGGTTTATGTTTAGGGTCAAGGTGATGTTTAAATCTAGGTTTAGTTTTAGGGTCAGAGTCAGTGTCAGTGTTTATATTAGGGTTAAGCTTAAAACTCAAATTAAGGCTAGGGTTATGGCTAGGTGTAGGGTTAGGGTTTTGTTTAGGTTAAGATTTAGGGTTCGGGCTATGGCTCTGTTTTGTGTTAGGGCTAGGGCTAGAGTTAGGGCTAGTTTTAGGAGTAGTGTTAGGGTTAGGGTAAGGGCTAGTGTAAGGTTTAGGTTTAGGCTTAGCATTGGGGTTAGATTTAGAGTTAGGATTAGATCTAGGGTTAGGTCTAGGTCTAAGGAAAGGGCTAGGGTTAGACCTAGGTTTAGGGTTCCGGTAAGGGATAGGGTTACAACTACTTTTATGGCTAGGGTGAGAGTTAGCCTTAGTCTTAGTGCTAGGGTTAGGGTTGGGGTTAGGAATAGGGCTAAGTTAGGTCTAAGATTAGGGCTAGGTTTAGGGTTATGACTAAGGCTATGTTTAGGGCTAGTATAAGGGCTAGGGTTTGTGTTAAGGTTAGGGCTAGGATTTTGTCTAGGGCTAATGTCAGGTCTAGGGTTATGGTTAGGGATAATTTTAAGGTTAGTTAATTGGCTAGGTCTAGTGAAAGAGTAAGGTTTAGAGTAGGGTCAGGTTTAGAGCTAGGGGAGTTATTAAGGTCAGGGTCAAGGTTGGGGTTTGGTTTAGGTTTGATTTTAGGGTTAGAGCTCAAATTAGCATAAAGGTTAGGGTTAAAGTAATAATAGGGTTAGATTTAGGGTTCAGGTTAGGTTTAGGGTAATTTATAGGTTTGCAGTTAGAGATAGGGTTAGTGTTAGGCCTAGGGTTAGCATTAGGGTAAGGTTTAAGTTTAGAGTAATGGATACAGTTACATTTAAGTTTAGGGCTAGGGTTATGGTTAGGATTAGGTTTTGAGTTAGGTTTAGGCCTAGGGTTAGCATTAGGGTAAGGGTTATTGTTAGGGTAATGGATACAGTTAGAGGTAAGATTAGAGATAGTGTTATGGTTAAGATTAGGTCTTGAGTTAGGGTTAAGGTGAGGGTTAGAACTAGAGTTATGGTTAGGATTATGTTTAGCTTAAGGGTTAGGTTCTGAGCTGTGGTTAGGGCTAGAACAAGGGTTAGGTTCAGGGTTAGATCCAGGGATAGAATTAGAGTAGGTTTAGAGTTAGGGTTAGGGTTAGGGCTAGGGCTATCGTTTCGGTTAGCATTAGGGTTATGGTAATGAATACAGTTAGATATAGGTTTAGGGTTAGGGATAGGGTTATATTTAAGTTTAGGGTTAGGGTTAGGGCTATGGTTATGTCTAGGTTTATGGTAAGGGTTAGGGTTTGAGCTATAGATAGATTATAGAGAATGTTAGGTTTAGGGTTAGTTCTAGGGTTATTTTTCTGTTTAGGTTAAGGGTTATGGTTAGGGTTAAGGCTCTTATTACCATTAGGCTTAGGTTTAGGGTTAGGGTAATGAGTATTTTTAGAGTTAGGGTTAGGGCTAGAGTTAAGTTTAGGATTAGGACTAGGGTTAGGTTTAGATTTAGGGATAGTTCTATGTTTATGTTTATGGTAAGGGTTAGGCTTTGAGCTAGGTTTCGAACTAAGGTGAGAGTTAAATTGGGTTAGGGCTAGGGTTAAGGATAGGGTTACACTTAGGGCTAGGTTAAGGCCTAGAATTAGCTCTAGGTATTGTGTTAGGTTTAGTCCTAGGGTTAGGGCTGTGGGTAATGTAAGTGCTAAGATCATGATTAGGGCTAGTTTTAGGGTTAGGGTATGGCTAGGTCTAATGATAGGTTTAGATTTTTGGTTAGGGTCAGGTTTAGAGGTAGGTTTACCCTTGAAGGCAGGGTCAGTGTTCGGATTACAGTTAGAGTTAGGGTTACAACCAGAATTAGGACTAGGATTAGGTCCTGGGGAAGGGTTAGTGTTTGGTATAGGGTATGGATTATTGTTAGAGATAGGATTAGATTTTTGTTTAGGTCTAGGGTTAGAGTTAAAGCTAGATTGAGGATTAGGTTTAGGTCTAGAACTAATTTTAGGGTTAGGTTTAGGTGTAAGGTTACAAGTAGGGCCAGTGTTAGGATTTGGTCTAGGGTGAGGGGTTGTTTTAGACCTAGGGTTAGTGTTAGGGTCAGAATAAGGGTCAGGTTTAGTGTTAAGGTTTGGGATAGGATTAGAGCTAGAATGAGGGCTAGGGTCTGGACTATTAATGGAATTAAGATTTTGGTTAGCCTAAGGATTAGAGATAGGTCTAGGGTTACCATTAGGTTTAGGATTTTGCTTACAATAAGGGATATACTTAGAGCTATGGTTAGGGATAGAGTTAGGATTAAGTTTATGGTTAAATCTAGGTTTAAGTCTCGGATTAGGGCTAGTTTTTGTGTTAGGGTTAGGACTAGGGTTAGGGCAATGGCTAATGTAAGAACTAGGGTTACATTTAGAGTTAGGGTTAGGAGTAGGTCTAGTGTCATGGTTAGGTTTACAGTTAAGGTGATATTTATAGCTAGGGATAGTGTTAGGATATGAGTCAGAGACACTGTTAGTTTTAGGGTTAGAGTTAGGACTCAAATAAGGGATAGGATTACTGTTAGGGTTCAGTTTAAGTTGAGGGCAGTGTTTAGAGCTAGGGTGACTATTAGGATATGGGTTGGGTCAGGGTTAGTTTTAAGGTTAGTGTTAGGAATTGAACTAAGGCTAGGGTAACTGTTCGGGTTCTGTTTAAGTTTAGGGTGGTGTTTAGAGCTAGGGTGAGTGTTAGGATATGAGTCAGGGTCAGGGTTAGTTTAAGGTTAGTGTTATGACTCCAATTAGGGCTAGGGTTAGGTCTAGTTGTGTGTTATGGTTTAGATTAAGTTAAGGTTTAAGGTTAGGGCTATTGCTCAATTTTGTTTTATTCTTAGGCTTAGGGTTAGGGCTAGGTATAAAACTAGTATTAGGGTTAGGTGTATTGTTAGTTTTAGGCTTACACTTAGGCTTAGGTTAAGTTTTGGAGTAAGGGTTAGATCTAGGATTAAAGTTAGGTTTAGGGTGATGGATAGGGTTAGGTTTAGGATTCAGTGTAGGTTTAGGATAGTGGAGAGATTTAGGGTTTGCAATAGGGTTAGGGTTAGGCCTAGGGTTAACATTAGTAACAGGGTTATCATACGGGTAATGTATATGTTAGAGCTAAGGTTATGGTTAGAATTAGGGCTAGAGTTAAGGTTAGGGTTTGGATTAGGGCTAGTAACCCTATCTTAGAGAAGGGTTATAATTAGGTTTAGGGTAAGGGTAAGGTTTTGAGCTAGGGTTAGTTCAATGGTGAGAATTAGGTTTAGTGTTAGGTCTAGGGTTAGGATTATAGTAATGGTTAGGGTTAGGTTAAGGGTTAGGGCTAGTGTTTTTATTAGAGTTAGGTTTAGATTTAGGGTAATAGATTGGATTATATATAAGGTCAGCTTTAGGGTTGAGTTTAGTTTTAAGGCTAGGTTTACTAATGGGTTTAGGGTAAGAGTTAGGGTTTGAGTTAGGGTGAGGTTTATGGCAAGGATTAGGTTTAGGGTTAGGTATAGGGTTAGATTTATGGTTTGGGTTAGGGTTTAGGTTAGGGTTAGAGCTAGGGTTATCATTAGGTTTAGGGTTAGAGTTAGGGTAATTATTAGGGTTAGGGCTAGGGTTAAGGTTAGGATGAGTACTAGGGTTAGGGTTATTGTTAGTGATAGGGCCAGGGTTTTGTATAAGCTAAGGTTTAGGCTATGAGCTAGGGTTAGGGTTAGGGTAGGACTAGGGTTAGGGTTAGGGTTATGTTTATGGTAAGTTTAGGCCTCTGATTAGGACTAGGTTTTGTGTTAGGTTTCGGCCTACGTTTAGTGCAATGGGTAATGTAAGATCTAGGGTTCTAATTGCGGTAGTTTTATGGATAGGGTTATGGCTAGGTCTAGTGTTAGGTTTAGATTTTGGTTTAGGGTCAGGTTTAGAGGTAGGTTTACCTTAAAGGCAGGGTCAGTGTTCAGATTAGAGTTAGAGTTAGGGTTACAACCAGAATTAGGACTAGGATTAGGTCCTGGGGTAGGGTTAGTGTTTGGGTTAGGGTAAGGATTATTGTTAGGGCTAGGACTAAATGTTTGTTTAGGTCTAGGGGTAGAGTTAAAGCTAGATTGAGGATTAGGTTTAGGTCTAGAACTAATTTTAGGGTTAGGTTTAGGTATAAAATTACCAGTAGGGCCAGTGTTAGGATTTGGTCTAGGGTGAGGGTCAGGTTTAGATCTATAATTAGTGTTAGGGTCAGAATAAGTGTGAAAGTTAGGATTAAGTTTTGGGTTATGGTTGGAGCTAGAATGAGGACTAGGGTTAAGACTAGTAATAGGGTTAGTGTTTGGTTTAGGCTAAGGATTAGGATTAGGACTAGGATTAGCTTTATGGATAGGGTTTGGCTTAGTGTAAGGGATAAGGCTAGAGCTAGGGTTAGGGCTAGTGTTAGGGTTAGATATAGGGCTAGGGTTAGGGTTAGGTTTAGATTTAAATCTAGTGTTAGGGCTCAGATTAGGGCTATTTTTGTGTTAGGATTAGAGCTAGGGTTAGGGCTATGACTAATGTAAGAATTAGGGTTATGATTAGGGTTACTTTTAGGGTTAGGGTTTGGGCTAGGTCTAGTGTTAGCATTAGCTTTAAGGTTAGGATGATATTTAGAGCTAGGTTTAGTGTTTGGATATGAGTCTGGGTCAGGGTTAGTTTTAGTCCTAGGACTCAAATTTGAGCTAGTGTTATGGCTAGTTGTAGGGGAAGGGTTTGATTTAGATTAAGGTTTAGGGTTAGAGCAATAGCTCGGTTTTGTTTTAGGGCTAGGGCTAAGGTTAGAACTAGTTGTGGGATATTTTTAGCAGTAGTGTTCAGCTAGTGGGTATGTTGAAGTTTAGGCTTAAGGTTAGGTTTAGATTTAGAGTTATGGTTAGATCTAGTGTTAGGGTTATGCCTGGGGTTAGGGCTAAGTTTAGGGCTAATGTTAGGTTTATGGTAATGGATAGGGTTACAAATAGAAATAGGGTTAGTTTGAGAGTTAGAGTTAGTCTTAGGGCAAGGGTTAGGAGTTCCCTTAGGGTAGCGCTAAATTAGGGCTAGGATTAGTGTTAGGGTTAGGCCTATGGTTACGGCTATGGTTAGGGTTAGTGTTAGTGTTAGTGTTAGTGTTAGTTTTAGTCTTAGGGTTCTGGTTTCTGTTACAGTTAGGGTTAGGTTTAGGTTCTGTGTTGGTGGTATTGTTAGGGTTAGGGTTAGAATTACGGATAGGATTCGGGTTAAATTTAGGGTTACGTTTAGGGTTAGGATTATGATTAGGTTTAGGGTTAATGTTATGGTTAGGGTTACGGTTTTAGGGTTAGTGTTAGGTTTAGGGTTATGGTTTGTCTTAGAGTTAGGGTTAGTGTTATAGGTAGGGTTAAAGTTAAGGTTAGAATTAGTTTTAATGTTAGGGTTAGGGTTAGATTTAGGGTTAGGGATCATGTTAGGTTTATGAATAGGTTGAAGGTTAATGTTACGGTTAGGGTTAAGGTTAGTTTTAGGGTTAGGGTTACCGTTAAGGTTAGTGTTAGATAAGGTTTAGGGATAGGTTTAGGTTTATGGTTAGTTTTATTTTAGGGTTTGGTTTAGAATTGGAGTTAGGATTAGGGTTAGGGTTTGTGTTAGGTTTAGGGTTATGGTTAGGATTAGGATAGGGTTAGGATTACTGTTACTGTTAATTTTTGCATTAAATTTAGATATAGGGTTAATGTTAGGGTTAAGGTTAGGGTTAGCGTTAGGGTTAGTTTTAGGGATAGGTTTAGCTTTAAGTTTAGTGTCAGTGTTAGGTTTAAGGTAAAGGTTAGTGTTAAGGTTAGAATTAGGGTTCGTATTAGGTTTAGAGTTATGGTGAGTGCTAAAGTTAGGGTTAGGTTTAGGGTAGGGTTAGGGTTTGGGTTAGGTTTAGTGTTAGTTTTATGGTTATGATTATGGTTAGTGTTACGGTGAGTGATAGGGTTAGGTTTAGGGTTAAAGTTAGTGTTAGGTTAAAAGGAAGTGTTAATTATAGTGGTAGGTAGGGATAGGTTTAGAGTTAGTGTTAGGTTAAGGGTTAGGTTTAGGGTTAGTGTTATCATTATGGTTATGGTTATGGTTATGTTTAGGGTTAAGGTTAGTGATAGGGTTAAGTTTAGGATGAAGTTTAGTGTTAGGGTAAGGGTTAAAGTTAGGGTTAGGTTTAGTGTTAGGGTTAGGTTTAGGGTTTGAGTTAGGATTAGGTTTAGGGTTATTGTTAGGGTTAGGGTTACAGTTAGGATTAGGTTAGGGGTAGGGTTAATGTTAGTGTTAAATTTTGTGTTAGGGTTAGTGTTAGGATTAGGTTTAGGGTTAGGTATAGGGTTAGTGTTAGAATTACGGTAAGGGTTATTTTAGGGTTAGGGTAAAAATTAAGTTTAGGGTTAGTGTTAATGTTAAGGAAAGGGTTAGGATTAGGTTTAGGGTTAGTGCTAGGTTTAGATTTAGGGTTTGTGTTAGGATTAGGGTTAAGGTGAGTGTTAGTTTTATTGTTAGGGTTAGGGTAAGGTTTGTGTTAGTGTTTGTGTTAGGGTTAGGGTTACGGTTAATTATAGCATTTGGGTTCAGGATAGGTTTAGAGTTAGTGTTAGTGTTAGGGTTAGAGTTAGGGTTATCGTTAGGGTTAAATTTAGGTTTATGGTTAGTGTTAGTTTTAGGGTAAGGGTTAGGGTTAGGGTATGGGTTAGGTTTAGGGTTAGCGTTATGTTTAGTGTTAGGCTTAGGGTTCGTATTAGAGTTAGGGTTACACTTAGGTTTTTGGTTAGGGTTAGGGTGAGTTTTAGAGTAAGTGTTCAGTCTGTGTTAGTGTTAGGGTTAGTTTTACAGTTAAGATTAGGGTTAGTCTTAGGGTTTGGGTTAGAGTTAGGATTAGGATTAGGTTTAGGGTTATGGTTAGGGTGAGACTTATTGTTATGGTTAGGTTTATTGTTAGGTTTAGAATTAGGTTTTGTGTTAGGATTAGGGTTAAAGTTATCGTTAGGGCTACAGTTACTGTTAAAATTAGAGTTAGATTTAGGGTTATTGTTAGGGTTAGTGTTAGGATTAAGGTTAGGATTAGGGTTAGTGTTGGGTTAGGTTTAGGAGTATGGTTAGGGTTAGGGTAACATTTATGGTTAGGTTTATGGTTAGTGTTAGAGTTAGGGTTGGGGTTAGTTTTTGTGTTAGGGTAAAAGGTAGGGATAGGATTATGGTTAGGGTTAGTGTTAGTGTTAAGGTTAGGATTAGGGTTAGTTTTAGAGTTAGGTTTAGTGTTAGGATTGTGGTTAGGTTTAGGATTAGGGTTAGTGCTAGGTTTCCATTTAGGGTTAGGTTTAGGGTTAGTGATAGGGTTATATTTTGATTAGGGTTAGTGTTAGAGTTAGGGTTAGTGTTAGTGTTAGGGTTAGAGTTAGTGTCAAGGTTAGTGTTTGGTTTAGGGTTATGGTTAGGGTTCATGTTAGGGTTAGGGTTAGAGTCAGGGTAAGTGTTAGGGTTATGGTTAGAGTCAGGGTAAGTGTTAGTATTAGGGTTAGGGTTAGGGTGTTAGGGTTAGGAATAGGATTAGGGTAAGTGTTAGGTTTAGGGTTAGTTTTAGTGTTAGGGTTAGTGTTAGGATTAGGGTTAGGATTAGGGTTAGGTTTAGATTAGTGTTAGGGTTAGGGCTAGGGTTGGCGTTAGGGTTAAGGTTAGGTTTAGAGATAGTGTAAGGGTTAGGTATAGTATTAGGGTTAGTGTTATGGTTATGGGTTAGGATTAAGTTGAGTGTTTGGTTTAGGGTAAGTTTTAGGGTTAGGGTAAGGGTTTGGGTTAAGTTTAGGGTTAGGGTTATTTTTAGTGTTAGGACTAGTGTTAGTGTTAAGGTTTGTGTTCGGGTTAGTGTTAGTGTTAGGGCTATGTTTAGTGTTAGGGTTAGGGTTAGTGTTAGGGTTAGTCTTATGGTTAGGTCTAGGGTTAGGGTAAGGTTTATTGTTAGGTTTTGGGTTAGGTTCGTCTTAGGGTTAGGTTTAGGTTTAGTATAAGGGCTAGGTTTAGGGTTAAGTTTAGAATTAGTGTTAGTGTTACAGTTACTGTAAGGGTTAGGTTAGGGATCATGTTAGGTTTAGGAATAGGTATGGGTTAGTGTTAGGGTTAGGGTTAGGGTTATGGTTAGTGTTAAGATTGGTGTTAGGGTTAGGGTTGCGGTTAAGGTTAGTGTTAGGGTAAGGGTTAGGATTAGGGTTAGGCTTAGGTTTATGTTAGTTTTAGAGTTAAGTTTAGAATTTGAGTTAGGATTAGGATTAGGTTTAGTGTTAGTGTTAAAGTTATGGTTAGGATTACATTAGGGTTAGTGTTAGTATTAGTGTTAAATTTGTATTAGCTTTAGGGTTAGGGTTAATGCTGGTTTAGGGTTATGGTTAGGGTTAGTTTTAGTGTTAGGGTTAAGGTTAAGTTTAGTGTTAGAGTTATGGTTAATTTAAGGGTTAGGATTAGGTTTAGGGTTAGTGTTAGGTTTAGAATTAGGCTTCATGTTAAGGTTAGTGTTAGTGTGAGTGTTAGGGTTATGGTTAGGTATAGGGTGAGGATTAGGGTTAGGGTTAGGTTTAGTGTTAGTGATTGCTCACCCCCAAATTCGTTCTTCTAGGTTGAAGCGTTCGTTTGCAGTAACAGTTGAATATTTACGTTTCACTCTGTTTTCTCCAATATTGATAGATGAATTTGGAACCGTAAATCAAACACGGTGTTTGCTAGGTGTTTGAAAAGTGGTACAATGAAGTGGTTCTCAGTGCTGTCTCTATGCTTTGTTTCCTCTTGAAGTAGCCTAGGTAGAGGGTGTGGAAAATCACTTGCATTTGAAAGCATTTGACAAGTTTCCCCAAAATTACGAGTTTCCTGAATATGAGCAAACATGTTTTCATCCAATCTTGCTGATACTTGCTGGTAATGATCAGTACACAAATCACACTTGCACCCCCAAATTCGTTCTTCTAGGTTGAAGCGTTCGTTTGCAGCAACAGTTGAATATTTACGTTTCACTCTGTTTTCTCCAATATTGATAGATGTATTTGGAACCCTAAATCAAACACGTTGTTTGCTAGGTGTTTGAAAAGTGGTACAATGAAGTGGTTCTCAGTGCTGTCTCTATGGTTTCTTTCCTCTTGAAGTAGCCTAAGTAGAGCCTGGGGAAAAACACTTGAATTTGAAAGCCTTTGACAAGTTTCCCCAAAACTACGAGTCTCCTGAAATATCAGAAAACTTCATTTCATCCAATCTTGCTGATATTTGGCGGTAATTATCAGTACACAAATCCCACTTGGACCCCCAAATTTCGTTCTTCAAGGTTGAATCATTCCTTTGCATTAACAGTGGATCATTTAGGTTTTACTCTGTTTTCTGCTTTATTGATAGATGTAGTTGGAACCCTAAATCAAACACGGTTTTTGATAGCTATTTGAAACTTCAAACAAGAAAGGAGTTCTCAGTGCTATCTCTATGCTTTGTTTCCTCTTGAAGTAGCCTAGGTAGAGGGTGTGGAAAATCACTTGCATTTGAAAGCGTTTGAAAAGTTTCCCCAAAATTACGCATTTCCTGAATATGAGCAAACATTTTTTCATCCAATCTTGTGATATTTGGCGGTAATTATCAGTACACAAATCACACTTGCACCCCCAAATTCGTTCTTCTAGGTTGAAGCGTTCGTTTGCAGCAACAGTTGAATATTTACGTTTCACTCTGTTTTCTCCAATATTGATAGATGTATTTGGAACCCTAAATCAAACACGGTGTTTGCTAGGTGTTTGAAAAGTGACACAATAAAGTGGTTCTCAGTGCTGTCTCTATGGTTTCTTTCCTCTTGAAGTAGCCTAAGTAGAGACTGGGGAAAAACACTTGAATTTGAAAGCCTTTGACAAGCTTCCAAAATCTACGAGGTTCCTGAAATCTCAGAAAACATTTTTTCCCCCAATCTTGCTGATACTTGGCGGTAATGATCAGTACACAAATCCCACTTCGCCTCCCAAATTTCGTTCTTCTCGGTTGAAGCGTTCGTTTTCAGTAACAGTTAAATTTTTAGGTTTCACTCTGTTTTCTGCTATATTAATAGATGTAGTTGGTACATCAAACACGCATGAAACTTCACACAATAAAGTAGTTCTCAGTGCTATCTCTATGCTTGGCCTCTCAAATTTCATCGTTCTAGGTTGAAGCGTTCATTTGCAGTAACATTGGAATATTTAGGTTTCACTTTGTTTCACTCTGTTTTCTGCTATATTGATAAATGTAGTTGGAACCCTAAATCAAACACCGTTTTTGCTAGCTGTTTGAATCTTCACACAATAAAGTAGTTCTCAGTGCTGTCTCTATGGTTTGTTTCCTCTTGAAGTAGCCATCGTAGAGACTGAGGGAAAACAGTAGCATTTGAAAGCCTTTGACAAGCTTTCAGAAAACTACGAGTTTCCTGAAACCTCAAAAAACATTTTTTCACCCAATCTTGCTGATATTTGGCGGTAATGATCAGTACACAAATCCCACTTGGCCCTCTACATTTCGTTCTTCTAGGTTGAAGCATTCGTTTGCAGTAACAGTTTGAATTTTTAGTTTTCACTCTGTTTTCTCCTATATTGATAGTAGTAATTGGAACTCTAAATCAAAAACTGTTTTTGCTAGCTGCTTGAAACTTGACACAATAAAGTAGTTTTCACGGGTATCTCTATGCTTTTTTCCCTTTTGAAGTAGCCCTAAACAGAGTCTGGGGAAAAACACTTTCATTTGAAGACGTTTGTTAGTCTTCCACAAAACTACCCTAACATTAAACCTGACCTCAACCCTAACCCTAACACTAAACCTATCTCTAACATTAACACTAACACTAACCATAAACCTAAATCTAACACTAACTCTTACCCTTGACCTAACCCTAATCGTAACCATAACACTAATCATAATACTAACCTTAACACTAACTCTTAACCTTTCACTAACCCTAACATTATCCTTAACCCTAACCCTAACCCAAACACTAACAGCAAACTTAAATCTAACCCTAACCCTAACACTCACGCTAAACCAAACACTCTCATGAACCCTAACCCGAACCCTAACACTAACCCTAAACTTATTACTAAACCTAATTCAACACTAACCATAATCATATACCTAACCCTAACACTTACCCTAATATTAACTCTAATGCAAAGTTTTATACTAACACTAAGTCTAACCCAAACCCTAATCCTACCTGGAACTCTAGCCCTAATCCTCACCCAAACCATATCACTAATTCAAACTCTAAGTGTAATCCTAACACTAACCCTATCTCTAACACGTACCCTAACATTAAACACAACCCTAACCCTAACACTAACCCTAACTCTAACCATAAATATAACACTAACGCTAAACCTAACGCTAACAATAACACTAACCCTAAACTTATATCTAACCCTAACCCTAACCTCACACTAACCCTAACCTTAACCCTAACATTAATCCTAACTCTAACCCTAACACTATGATGAACCTTAACCCTAACCCTAATACTAACCCTACCACTACCCATAACTCTAACCCTAATCCTAATCCTAACACGAATCCTAACAGTATCACTTACCTCACTCTAACCCTAGCAGAAAATCTAACCCTATCCCTAACACTAACAATCTCACTAACCCTAACACTAAACCTAATGCAAACCCTAATACTAAAACTAATCCTAACACTAACCCTAAACATAAAGGTCACCCTAAAACTAACACTAACCCTAATTCTAAACCTAACACAATGTTTAAACCAAACTCTAACACTAAACCTAACTCTAAA
Source organism: Marmota monax (assembly GCF_021218885.2). NCBI lineage: Eukaryota > Metazoa > Chordata > Mammalia > Rodentia > Sciuridae > Marmota > Marmota monax. The sequence continues at coordinate 161,212 of NW_026693044.1, read as the reverse complement.
CCTAAGCCCAAATTTAATCCTAATCCTAACTGTAACCCTAAATAACAATAACCCTAAACCTAACACAAACCCTAACACCAACCCTTACCCTAACACTAACCTTAAACCAAACCCTAACACTAACTCTAATCCTAATCTTAAATCTAAACCTTATACAAACACTAAACCTAATGTTAAACCTTAACCTGACCCTAAACCTTACCCTAACCTGAACACTAACTCTAACCCTAAATATAACACTAACCCTAATACTGACTGAACCTAAACTTAGCCATAACCCACACATTAACAATAACCTTTATCCTCACAGTATCCCTAAAACTAACCCTAAACCTAACCATAATGCTAATTCTAACACTAAACCTAAACCTTATCCTATCCCTAAACCTAAGCCTAAACATAATACTAACCCTAACCCTAACCCTAACACTAAAATTAAATGTATCCTTAACCCTAACACTATTGCTAAACCTAACCCTAACCCTAACACTAACACTAACCTAAAACTAACCCTAAACCTAACCCTAAGCCTAACACTAGTCCTAAATCTAATCCTAACCCTAACAATAACCCTAACACAAACCCTAACCCTTACACTAACACTAACCCAACCCTAACCTAACCCCAATAAAACCCTAACACTAATCCTAATGCAAACCTAACACTAACACTAACCCAAACCCTAACCCTAATCCTACCTGTAAACCTAACCTTACACTTATTGTAAGCCTAACGCTAACACTAACCGTAACCCTATCTATAACCCAAACCCCAACAATAAACTTAACACTAAACTTACACTAACCCTAACAATAACCCTAACTCTAAGGCAAACCCTATCCTTAACCAGAACCTAACCCTAACGCTAACTCTCACACTAAAACCCAGCTCTAACACTAACCCTAAACCTAACCCAAACCCTAACACCAACCCTAACCCTAACCTTAACCCTAACACTAACCATAACCCTAACCCTAATGCTAATCCTAACCATAATCACAATCCTAACCTAACATTAACCCTAACACAAACCCTAACCCTAACCATAACACTAAATCTAATTCTAACTGTAACCTTAACCCTAACCCTAACACTTACCATAAATTGAAGACAAACTTTAACCTAAACCATAATTCTAAACATAACCCTAACCCTAAATGTTAACTAACACTAAACCTAACCCTAACCTAACACTAATCCTAACCCTAACCCCCTAACCCTAATCCTAACCCAAAGAATAACCCTAACTCCAAACCTAAGTCTATCACTGAACCTAAACTTAAATGTAACCCTAAACATAACACGAACCCTAAACCTAACATTAACTCTAACCTTAACACAAACCCTAACCCTAACCCGAAACCTAAACCTAACACTAACATAACCCTAACCATAACCCTAATACATACCCTAACCCTAACCTAACCCTAATTCTAACCCTAATCCTAACCCTACATCTTACCCTAACACTAAAACTAACCCTAACCCTAACTCAAACACTAACCATAAACCTAACCATAAATGTTACCCTAACCCTAACCATAGTCCTAAACCTAACCCAACATTCACCATAATCCTAACTTTAATCCTAACACTAACCCTAACACTAACCCTAAATCTAACCCTAATTTTAACAGTAACTGTAGCCCTAACATAACCTTAACCCTAATCCTAACACAAAACCTAATTCTAAACCTAACAATAAACCTAACCATAACAATAAGTCTCACCCTAACCATAACCTTAAACCTAATCCTAACTCTAACCCAAACCCTAACACTAACCCTAATCTTAACTGTAACCCTAACCCTAATGCTAACACAGACCGAACACTTAGTCTAAAACTCACCCTAACCCTAACCAAAAACCTAATTGTAACCCTAACTCTAAAACGAACCCTAAGCCTAACACTAACCATAACGCTAACCCTAAACCTAACCCATATCCTAACCTTAACCCTTACCCTAAAACTAACACTAACCATAAACCTAAATTTAACCCTAACCATAACCCTAACCCTAACCCTAACACTAACACTAACACTAACTCTAAACTTATCCTGAACCCAAACGCTATAATTAACCGTAACCCTAACCCTAACACAAACACTAACACAAACCTTACCCTAACCTTAACAATAAAACTAACACTCACCTTAACCCGAATCCTAACACAAACCCTAATTCTAAACCTAGCACTAACCCTAACCCTAATCCTAACCCTTTCCTTAACCCTAATACTAACCCTAAACTTAATTTTTACACTAACCCTAAACTAACCCTAACCCTAACCCTAAACCTAATCCTAACACTAACCCTAACACAAAATTTAACACTAACATTAACCGTAACCCTACCTAATCCTAACTGTAACCCTAAACCTAACAATAATCATAAACCTAATCCTAACTCAAACCCTATACCTAACCCAAACACTAAACCTAACCCTAACTTTAACCCTTACCCTAACACTAACCTTCATCCTAAACCTAACCCTATCACTAACCTTAGCCCTAAACATAACCATAACCATAACCATAACACTAACCCTAAACCTAACCCTTACCCTAACACTAACTCTAAACCTATCCCTAACTGCCACTATAATTAACACTTCCTTTTACCCTAACTTTAACTTTAACCCTAAACCTAACCCTATCACTAACCTTAACACTAACCATAATCATAACCATAACACTAACACTAAACCTAACTCAAACCCTAACCCTCACCCTAAACCTAACCCTAAATTTAGCACTCACCATAACTCTAAACCTAATTCTAACCTTAACACTAACCTTTTCCTTAAAACTAACACTGCTACTAAACTTAACCTTAAACCTATCCCTAAAACTAACCCTAACGCTAACCCTAACCTTAACCCTAAAATTAACCCTAAACCTAAATTTAATGCAAAATTTAACACTAACAGTAATCCTAACCTTATCCTAATCCTAACCCTAACCCTAACCCTAACACAAACCCTAACCCTAATCCTAACTCCAATTCTAAACCAAACCCTAAAATAAAACTTATCATAACCCTAAACCTATCCCTAAACCTTATCTAACACTAACCTTAACGGTAACCCTAACCCTAAAACTAACCTTAACCCTAACCCGAACATTAACCTTCAACCTATTCATAAACCTAACATGATCCCTAACCATAAATCTAACCCTAACCCTAACACTAAAACTAATTCTAACCTTAACTTTAACCCTACCTATAACACTAACCCTAACTCTAAGACAAACCATAACCCTAAAACTAACACTAACCCTAAAACCGTAACCCTAACCATAACATTAACCCTAAACCTAATCATAATCCTAACCCTAAACATAACCCTAAATTTAACCCGAATCCTACCTGTAATTCTAACCCTAACCCTAACAATACCATCAACACAGAACATAAACCTAACCCTAACTCTAACACAAACCCTAACCCTAAGACTAAAACTAACACTAACACTAACACTAACTCTAACAATAATTCTAAAACTAACCCTAACACTAACCCTAACCCTAACACTAACCGTAAACATAACCCTAACCCTAATCCTTACCTTAATACTAACACTAACCCTAACTCTAACCTTAACACTAACCCTAAACCTAACTCTAACATTAACACTAACACTAATGTTACACCTAACCCTAACCCTAACACTATACCTAACCCTAAACCTAACCTTAATTCTAAAACTAATCCTAACACTTACCCTAACACAAACCCTAACACTAACACTAAATCTAACCCTAACCCTAATCTTAACCATAACCATAACCCTAACATTAACCCTAACCCTAATCCTAACACAAATCCTAACCCTAAATGTAACACTAATCATTACCCTAACCTAACACTAAACCTAACCCTAACCCTAAACCTAAACCCAATCCTAACTGTAACCCTAACCCTAACACTAATCCTAACGCTAACACAAACTCTAACACTTACCCTAACACTAACTCTAAACCTAATCCAAACCCTAACCCTAACCTTAACACTAAATCTAACCCTAACTTTAATACTAACCATAACCCTTAACTTAAACCTAAAGCTAACCCAAACACTAAACCTAACCCTAAACCTAAATGTAAAACTAACCCTAACACTAACCGTATACCTATCCCTAAACCTAACACTAACCCTAACCCTAAACCTAATCCTAACACTAACCCTAACTGAAAAGATAACCCTAGGCATAAAATCACAAGCCACTCAAGCAGGAACAAACTTTATTTCTGAACTCCACCAGCACACTCCACACACGCTCCCGGGAAATATGCTGAACGCCTTGACACAAGGCTCCTCCCGGGACACACTACTCCAACAGGACATCCCTCCTCTGGAAATCCCTCCTACCGCACTTCCCCAACCAGTGGGAACTCTCCAGGAGTCCCTTGAGAGCTCCAAAGTAGCAGGCTGAGGTGGACAGCAGGGGTCTAATATCCAATTGAATGCAGATCTTAACATTATCATTATCATCTCAATGGCTTGCTGGTGTCACCTTTCAACCAAAAATGCCTTGCCTCATTCCTACTTGGCTATGGCTCTCAGCATCTCCCCCCTTCTGTTTAATTAAACAACAAGCAATGTGGCTTAGGGACCTTGCCTGTTAGATTGTCCAATAAAACATATGGTCCTTACCTTTCATCAGATGAGCTGACCTCTAGGCATCAACCTCCTCTCTTAGGTTGGTACCACTGAAATTGAATCATACCCGTCAAAACTACCAGTCCAGCATACAGCCATACTTGTGGATAGGCCTATGAACCAGTGTGTGGGGGGGTGAGGTTCTTTGCCTCACCTCTGTTGGCCCCCAAATTTTAGACCATCACTAGCAGAAGGGAGGAGGATACAGAAATGCCATGTCACCAAGCCACTTGATGCTCCTTTGGAAAAATTGTATCACCGGTGACACCATCAGCAAAGATACGCCAGCACTACTACAATTCGCTGCACCAACAGATAGTTCACAATGCATACAAGTGATACATAGTACAGGCAAGTTCTGCAAGCAGTTCAAAGCAAAGGAATCTATCAATATTTCCATTTTCTCCCAAAGTAAATCAATTCCTTGATGGAGCATTGCTTGTTGAGTTATTATTCATTGACGTATCAGTTTATACAGTTTGTTTTGATAACTATCGAAGAAGCTGTAGTCTGGTTTTATCTTTGTCTTCACCGGCACTGGGATGAAGATAGGAATTCTGGAAATAATGGCTAAAAAATATATGTAACATTCCAACAGGTACTAAGAAAACAATTTTCTGAACAATTTACATTATCCTGAACAGAATTATTAAACATAATGAAAAGGAATGGTGAAAGTAAACAGACAGATCTGTTAACCTCCTTATTTGTACACATATTAAAACAATCCTTAACAGCTGTTTACCCAATTTAAATTAAACCATTTAAATCACGTGAATAAGAAAAAAAAATTCGGATCCATTTTTTCATGAGCACTCCTCGTATATGATATATGGACATATGCATACACAGACATACAACACAAAACACAAGTGTGCACACAAACGTACAACACATAAGACAATAGTAAAGGCCTTGGAGCTTTACACAGGTGAAATCTCCATTGCAATATTTAAAAACTCCACAGTCAAAAAATAAAACTGATCAGAAAAACATTAACCTAGGTCTGTATGAGCTCAAAAAATAAAATAGAACTTTATGATGTGGAAAAAATGCAATAATAAAATAGATATTGAAGAAAGCATCCTGGTTAATCACTGTCATAGATGTAAGAATAGCCAAGCTGGAGCTCTGGATATCAGCTGTTATGTATTTCAGTCAAATCATCTTCTTTTTGGTCTGTAGAAATCACTTTGGTTAGTCTCTCTGGAATCCAAATCAGATGATGTTCTCCCTGCAGAAACACACAAACAGAACCCCGACTCCAGACAATCACTGGGTCAGGACCTTTCCATTGTCCTGTTAGAATATCCTTCCAAAGTACCTTAGGCTTATGTACATTTTTTTGGATACATATGCCTTTCCGCAACACTAAGCCCTGATGAATCCAAATTTTAAAAGTTTAGAGTAAAAAGGGTTATTTTAAGTTTATCTTTGGGGGATATATACCCCTTTCCAATTCCCTCTTTTTGCTTTAATAAGTACATTTTATAGTTTGATGAGCTCTTTCAACTCTGCCTTGTCCCTGAGGATTGTATGGAATTCCTGTTATGTGAGTATTGCTAAATGATGAGCAAAATTGTTAAAAAGAGGTGGAAGTATAACCAGGACCAGTATCTGTTTTTAACTGTTTTGGAACGCCCACAGTGGCAAAATTTTGTAAGCAATGAGCTATAATATCTTTAGTTTTTTCTCCAGCATGAAGGGAGCCCATCAAAAACCCAGAAGAAGTATCAACTGTAACATGCAAATACTTTAAGTTTCCAAATTTTGGCAAGTGTGTGACGTCCATCTGCCAAATATAGTTAGGTATCAATCCTCTAGGATTGACTCCAAGATTAACTTGTGGTAAATAGTTCACAAAATTTTGAAATTTTTTATTATACATCTGGCTTGTTCCTTAGTTATTTTAAAGTGCTTTTGTAAAGTATTAGCATTGACATGGAACCTTTTATGAAAATTTGTAGCTTCTTCTTGTGTAGAGAAAATATGAATGTCATGTGTAGTTTTATCTGCTAAATCATTGCCCAAACTAAGGGCTCCAGGCAATCCTGTATGTGCCCTGATATGTCCTATAAAGAATGGATCTTTTCTGTTCCATTAGTAGTGGAAAACAAAGAGAAAACAGTAGAGGAAGGAGAAATCCTACCAGCATCTTCACGGGATACTATAGCATTAACTATATACTGACTATCTGAAAATAAATACAGAAACTTTAAACATCACAAAAGCTTGTAAAACTGCATTAAGCTCTACCTTTTGAGCTGATTGTTTGGGTACTAAAAATGAAAAGTTTGATCAGGGGTAACTACTGCTGCTGTACCATTATTTGACCCATCAGTGAATATATTTGGAGCACCGTGTTTGATTTAGAGTTCTAAATGGGAATATACATATAGGAGAAAAGGAATTGAAACCTAAAAAAGTGTTCCTGAAAACGAATCCTTTAACCAAGAACTACGAAATTTAGGCATCCAAGGGCCACTGGAGTACCCATCATTACCACCAAGTATCAAAATGATCGGGTGAAAAAAAAATATTTGCTGGGAATTCCGTAAATTTGAAGTTCTGTGGAAGCTTGGCAAACACTTTCAAATGAAAAATAATATTTCCTTGACTGATGAGTGCCTCTGCTTAGGGATACTTTCAAGAAGGGAAAAAAACATAGAGAGGACACTGAGAACTAATTGAGTGTGTCACCTTTTAAGCAGCTAGCACAAATTATGTTTGATTTAGAGTTCCAACTGCATCTATCTGTATAGGGGAAAATGAAGTGAAACCTAAAAATTCAAACTGCTCCTGCAAAGGAACGCTTCAACCTTAAGGAACGAAATCTGGGGGGCAAAGTTCTACTGAAGTATTGATTATTATTGCAAAGTATCATCAAGATCGGTTGAAAAATATTTGCTAGGATTTCAGGAAAATCGGAGTTCTGTAGAAGCGTGGCAAACGATTTCAAGTGAAAATGATATTTTCATGGCTGAAAAGTGCCTCTGCTTAAGTCTACTTGAAGAGGAAACAAAGCATATAGAGGGCACTGAGAACTAATTAAGTGTTTAAAGTTTCAACCAGCTAGCAAAAATTGTGTTTGATTTAGAGTTCCAACTGCATCTATCTGTATAGGGGAAAATGAAGAGAAACCTATAAATTAAAAGTGTTTCTGCAAATGAATGGTTTAACCTAGAAGTACCAAATTTGGGGAGCCAAGTGTGGCTGGAGTACTGATGATTCCTGCAACGTATCAACAAGATCAGTGGAAAAATATTTGCTGGGATTTCAGTAAATTCGGAATTCTCTGGAAGCTTGGCAAACGCTTCCAAATGAAATTGATTTTTCCTGCCTCTCCTTCAGGCTACTTCAAGAGGGAAAAATGAAAGAGTTCGCACTGAGAACTAATTGAGTGTGTCAAGTTTCAAGAAGCTAGCACAAAGCGTGTTTGATTTAGAGTTCCAACTGGGAATATACTTATAGGGAAAAGGAATGAAACCTAAAAATTCCAAGTGTTCCTGCAAATGAAAGTTTTTACCTAGAAGTACTAATTTTGGAGAGCTAAGTGCGGCGGGTGTACTGATGATTCCTGCAAAGTATCAACAAGATCGGGTGAAAAAATATTTGCTGAGATTTCGGGAAACTTGGAGTTCTGTGGAAGCTTGGCAAACCTTTTCAAATGAAAGTGTTCTTTCCTTGCCTCTGCTTAGGTCTACCGCAAAAAGGAACAAAACATAAAGAGTGCACTGAGAATTAATTCAGTATGTGGAATTTCAAGCAGCTAGCAGAAACCATGTTTAATTTAGAGTTCAAACTGCATCTCTACCTATAGGGGAAAATGAAATCTAAATTTCAAAGTGTTCCTGTAAAGAACGCATCAACCTAGTAGAATGAAATTTGGGGGACAAAGTGCAACTGCAAAACTGTTCATTCTTGCCAGGTATCAAAATGATCAGATCAAAAACTTATTTTCTTGGATTTCAGTAAACTTGGAGATTTGTGGAAGCTTGGCAAATGCTTTCAAATAAAATTGGTTTTTCCTTGCCTCTCCTTTGAGCTAGTTCAAGGCAGAACAAAGCCCAGAGAGTGCATTGAGAACCAATTTATTGTGTCAAGTTTCAAGCAGCTAGCACAAACCGTGTTTGATTTAGAGTTCCAACTGCATCTATCTGTATAGGAAAAAATGAAGTGAAACCTAAAATTTCAATGTGTTCCTGCAAACAAACGCTTCAACCTAGATGAACACAATTTAAGGGTCCAATTGATACTGGAGTATCGATCATTACACCCATGTATCATCATGATTGGGTGAAAAAAATATTTGCTATGATTTCAGGAAACTCGGCGTTCTGTGGAAGCGTGGCATACACATTCAAATGAAAGTAATGTTTCCTTGACTGACAAGTTCCTCTGCTTAGGGCTACTTCAAGAGGGAACAATGCACAGAGAGTTCAGGGAGAACTAATTCAGTGTGTCAAATTTCAAGCGGGTAGCAGAAACCGTGTTTGATTTAGAGTTCCAAATCCGTGTAGGGAAAAACGAAGTGAATCTTAAAAATTCAAACTTTTCTTGCAAACGAACGCTTCAACCTAGAAGAACGAAATGTGGGGAACTAAGTGCAACTGCAATACTGAACATTCCTGACAAATATCAAAAAGATAGGGTGTAAAAATGTTTTCTGATATTACAATAAACTTGGAGTTATGTGGAAGCTTCACAAATTATCTTAAATGAAAGTTATTTTTCCTTGACTAACAAGTGCCTATGCTAAAGGCTACTGCAAGATTGAACAAAGCATAGGTTAGAATGTTCTGAGAAGTAATTGAGAGTGTCATGTTTCAGGCAGCTTGCACAAACCATGCTTAATTTAGAGTTCCAACTGCATCTATCACTATAGAGAAAAACGAAGTGAAATGTAAAATGTCAAAGTGCTCCTGCAAATGAACGTTTCAACCTAGAAGAATGAAGTTTGGGGGGGGCAAGTGTGACTGGAGTACCTATGATTCCTGCAATGCATCAACAAGATCTGGTGAAAAAAAATATTTGCTGGGATTTCAATAAACTCGGAGTTCTGTGGAAGCTTGGCAAACCGTGTCAAATGAAAGTGTTCTTTCCTTGCCTCCACTTTGTGCTACGGTAAGAGGGAACAGCACACTGAGTGAATACTGAGAAATAATTCAGTTTGTCAAGTTTCAAGCAGGTAGCACAAACCGTGTTTGATTTACATTTCCAACTGGGAGTATACCTATAGTGGAAAAGGAAGTGAAACCTAACATTTCAAAGTGTTCCTGCAAACAAATGTTTTAACCTAGAAGGACGAAATTTGGGGAGCCAAGTGAGGCTGGATACTGATGATTCCTGCAGTGTATCAACAAGATCAGGTGAAAAAATATTTGCTGAGATTTCAGTAAACTCAGTGTTCTGTGGAAGCTTTGCAAATGCTTTCCAATGAAAATCTTCTTTCTTTACCTCTGCTTAGGGCTACTGTAAGAAGGAACAAAGGATAGAGAATGCACTGAGACTAATTCATTATGTGGAAATTCACTCAGCTAGCAGATACAGTGTTTGATTTAGAGTTCCAACTGCATCTCTCTATAGGGGTAAACGAAACCTAAATTTCAAAGGGTTCTTGCAAACAAACGCTTCAACCTAGATGAACAAAATTTGGGGGTTTAATTGAGACTGGAATATTGATCATTACCACCATGTATCATGAAGATCGGTTAAAAAATATTTCCTGGGGTTTCAGAAAACTCAGAGTTCTGTGGAAGCTTGGCAAATGCTTTGAAATGAAAGTGATTTTTTCCTTGACTGACAAGTGCCTCTGCTTAAGGCTGCTCGAAGAGGGAAGAAAGTATAGAGAGCACACTGAGAACTAATTCAGTGTGTCAAGTTTCAAGCAGCTAGCACAAACCATGTTTCATTTAGTGTACAAACTGCATCTATCTGTATAGGGGAAAACAAAGTGAAACCTAAAATTTCAAAGTGGTCCTGCAAACGAACGCTTCACCTAGATACAATAACCCTAACTGTAACACTAACCCTAACCTTAACCATGAACCTACACCTTACCCTAACACTTACCCCAAACCTAACCTTAAGGCGAACCATAAACCTAACCTTAACTGTAACACAAACACTAACCCACTCCCAAAAATAACCCTAAAACAAACCCTAAATTTAACCCTAACCCTAACACAAACCCTAACCCTAATCCTAACTTAACTCGAACTCTTAGCCTTGCCTAACCCTAAACCTAAACCTAACCCTAACTCTGACCATAACACTAACATTAACCCTAACCAAACACTAACCCTAACCCTAATCCTAACACAAATCTAACCCTAATGCTAACCCAAAACCTAACCCTAATACAAACCCTAACCCTAAATCTAACAATAACTCTAACACTAAACCTAAAAATAACCCTAAACCTAACTCTAAAACTAACCCTAACCCTAATGATAACCCAAACCCTAACCCTAACACAAACCCTAACCCTAAACAAAACATTAAACCAAACACTAAACCTAAACCTAACCCTAACCCTAACTCTAAAACTAACCCTAACCCTATCGTGAACCCTAACACTAACCCTTACCCTTGTGATAGGTTTAGGGTTCACGAAAACAACACTAACCATAAACCTAACCCTAACCCAAACCCTAAGACTAACCCTACCCTAAACCTAACCCTAAATGTAACCCTAATCTTAACTGTAACCCTGACTGTAACCCAAACTCTAATCCTAACACAAACCCTAACACTAACCCTAACTCTATCCATAACCCTAAACCTAACCCTAAACCTAACACTGATGCTAACCCTAATGTTAACCCTAACAATAAACCTAACACTAACCCTAACCCTAACACAAACCTAATAACCCTAAAACTAATCATAAACCTAACCCTAACCCTAACCCTAACTCTAATCCTAACTCTAACATTAACCCTAACAATAAACCTAACCTTAACCCTAACCATAACACAAACACAAACCTAACCCTAAACCTAAACCTGTCATAACCCTAACCCTAACCCTAACACTAACCCTAACCCTCACCCTAACCCTAATCCTAACATTTACCCTAACCCTGACCCTAACCCTACACTCACCTAATCCTAACCCTAAACCTAACACTAACCCTATCCCTAACCCTAACACTAACCCTTAACCTAAGTATAACCCAAACTCAAACACTAATGCTAACAATAACCCTAACTCTAACCCTAACCCTTACCCTAACCCTAGCCCTACGTTTAACCCTATCCCTTACCTTAAGCCAAAACCTCACCCTAATGTTACCCTAGTCGTAACACTAATCTTTATCCTACCTCAAACCCTCTCTATTACTAGTAGTAAACCAACCCTCATTCTAGCTCTAACCCTAATCCTATCCTTGACCCTTATTCTGACCCAAACACTAACCCTATATCTAAACCTGATCCTATCCCTAAAGCGAACCCTAACACTACCTTTACGAGTAAACCTATACCTAAACCTAAAAGTAATGCTAGCACTAGACAAACTTTATTTTAAATAGAGTCATAAATTTAGCCCTAGCCCTAAACAAAAACCTAGCACTAGCCCTAACAACAACCCTTAACCTAACGTAAAGACTAAACATCTCACTAGACCAAACGTTAGTCCTAATTGTGGCTCTAAACCTAAAACCAACCCTAACCCTACAATGACCATTAATCTAACAGAAACCCTAGCTCTAAACCTTATCCTAAACCAAAACCTAACCCTAACACTAGACTTTCCATAACCTTTACCTTAAAAGTAGCCATAACCATATCCCTTTCTCTTACATTACCCAAGCCCTAATGTTAGCCCTAAACATCACACAAAACCTAGCCCTATCCTAGCCCTAAACCTAGCCCTAATCATAACCCTAACCATAACCTTAGACCTAACCCCAATGCTAACCCTCACCCTAGCCCTAACCCTACCTCAAAATCTAATCCTTAGCATAAATATAACTCTAACCCTAAACCTAACATTAGTCTTGACTCAAAACCTAACCCTTGCCCTAGTCCTAGCCCTAGCTCACATGCCTACACTTACCCTAACCCAAACTAACACTAACCCTAATTCTAACCTTAACCCTAGCCCTAACCTTAGCTCTAACCCTAACAATTACCCTAAAGAAATGCCTAACCAAATGCTAACCCTAGGCCTAACGATAACCCTATCTATTACCTTAAACCTAACCAGAACCATAAACCTAATTCTATCCTTTACACTAACCCTAACCCGAACCCACCTCTATTTCAAGCATTAACACTAAATCTTAAACTAACCAAACCCTACCCGGACACTGACCCTAATAATACACCTAGCTCTATACTTGACCCTTAGCCTCTACCATAACCTTACAAGAGACATAGGCATAACCTAACACTAAAACTAATACTAACCATAAACCAGGACTTGCCGTTATCCCTACACCTAATCCTAGCTGTAGTCCTAACACAAACCGTCAGCCTAGCCCTAAACCTAGTTTTAATCGTAACCCAAACCCTAACCTTAGTCCTAACCCTAATTCTAACCCTCGCCCTAGAATTAAACCAAGCTATAACCCTATCCCTTCCCCTAAACCTAATCCTAACCCTAACACTAACCCTAACCCTAGAGCTAATCCTAGCCCTAATTTAGCCCTAAACCTAAACCTACCCCTAACCTTAGCCCAAAGACTAACTCGAATTCTCAACCTAGCCCTATTTCTAGTTCTAACCCTATCTGTTACCATAACCCTAACAGTAGCCCTAAACTTAGCCCTAACCCTAGCCATAGCCCTAAATCTAGATCTAACCATAACAATAAATCTAATCCTAAACTTCAACCTACCATTAGCCCTAACACTATCAGTAATCCTAAAACTAGCCCTAACCCTAGGCCTAGTTCTAAAACAAAACATAGACCTATCCCTAACACTACCTAACCTTAACCCTAGACCTGACATTATCCCTATGCCTAGCCCTAATACTAGTTCTAAGCCCAACCTTAATCCTTACCCTGATCTTAACGCCATCCCCATCCCAAATTTTATCCCTTGTCCTAGCACTAAACATAGCTGTAACATCATACCTTACCATAACACTAACGCTAACCTTAACCCTGGCCCTAAACCTAGGCCTAAACATAACACTAACCCTAGCACTAATCCTAGCCCTAATTTAAGCCTAACACTAAACCTAACCCTATCCCTAGCCCTAAGACTAACTCTAACTCTCACCCTTGCCATATCCCTAGTTCTAAACTTATCCTTTACAATAACCCAAAACCTAGCTCTATCCCTAGCCCCAACCTTAGCCGTAAAATTTGCCTTAGCCCTAATCCTGAATCAAACACTAACCTTAAGCCTAAATCTCACCCTAAAACTAGCACTAACAGCAATGTTAATTGGAAAACTAGCCCTAACCCTAACCTAGCCCTAAAACAAAACTGAGCCACAAACCTAACCTCAACCCTTAACCTAAACCAAACACTAACCCTAAACATAGCCCTAAACCTTGACATAATTTGAGTGCTAAACCTAACACTAGAAGTAACCCTCACCCTGACTCGGATCCTAACACTAACCCTAGCTCTAATCATTGCCTTAATACTAAACCAAGTATTATCATAATCAGAAACCAAGATTTTCATTAGCCATAGCCCTAACGCTATCACATATCCTAGCACGAATCCGAGCACTAACCCTAGGTTTAATTCTAAGACTAATCCTAACCCTAACCGTAACCCTAAGCCTATCCCTAATCCTAACCCTACCTCTAATTCTATCCCTTACCCTAAGCCAAACCCTGACCCTAAAGGTACTCCAGTCCTAACACTAATGCTTAGCCTATACCAAACCCTAACTCTATTACTAGTCCTAACCCTAGGCCTCATTCTAGCTCTAGCTCTAACCCAGACCTTGACACTTATTCTGACCCTAACACTAACCCTAGATCTAAACCTGACCCTAACCCTAAACCGGACCCTAACTCTACCCCTACAGGTAAACCTATACTTAAACTTAACAGTAACACTAGCACTAGACCAAACCTAATCCTAAATAGAGTCATAAATCTAGCCCTAGCCCTAAACAAAAACCTTGAACTAGCCCTAACAATAACCCTTAACCTAACACAAAGACTAACCTATCCCTAGACCCAACGGTATTCCTAATTCTGACCCTAACCCTAACCCAAATACTGATGCTTACCCTATCATAAACCCTACCTCTAAACCTTATCCTAACCCAAATCCTAACCCTACCACTAGATTTATCCATAGCCCTAACCCTAAAACTAGCCACAACCATAACCCGAGCTCTTACATTACCCATAGCCCTAATGCTAGCTATAAATATCACACAAACCTAGCCCTTATCTAGCCCTAAACCTAGCCCTAATTGTAACCCTAACCATAAACCTAGACCTAACCCTAACCTTAACCCTCGATCTAGTCCTAAACCTAGTAACAATTTCCCTAATCATAACACTAAACCTAACCCTAACCCTAGCCCTGACTCTAACCCTAAGCCTAGCCCTATATCTAACCCTAGCTCAAACCCTAATACTTAACCTAAACCAAAACCTGACACTAACCCTGGGCCTAACCCTAAGCCTAGCCATAAACTTAACCTTAACCCTAGCCCTAACCTTAGTTCTAACCCTATCCATTATCCTAAAGATAAGCCTAAACCAAAGGCTAAGCCTAGGCCTACCTCTAATCCTATTGTTAACAATAACCATACCCATTACTCTAAACCTAACCTGAATCATAAACCTAACCCTATCCATTACCCTAATCCTAAACCGAACCCTAATGCTAATACGAGACTTAACCCTAAACCTTAACCAAAACCAAACTATAACCAGACCCTAACCCTAATAAAATACCTAGCTCTAAACCTGACCCCTACCATAAACCTAACCCATACACTGGACCTAGCCATAACCTAAACATAAAACTTCCACTTACTTTGAACATAGACCTGAAATTAGCCCTAGCCCTAGTCTTAGCCCTAGCCCTAACAAATACCCTCATCCTGGTACTAAACCTACCCTTAATCCTAACCCGAACTCTAACCCTAGCCCTAAATCAAATTCTAACCCAAACCTTAGCTCTAAACCTAGCTGTAACCACATTCTTCCCCTAAATCTAACCTTAACCTTAACCCTAACACTAACACTAACCATAACCCTACCCCTAACCCTAGGCCTGACCCTAACACTAACCCTAGCGCTAATCCTAGCCCTAATTTAGCCCTAACCCTAAACCTACCCCTAACCCTAGACCAAAGAATAACTCTACTCACACCCCAGTCTTATTTCTAGTTCTAACCCTATCCATTACCATAACACTAGCCCTAACCTTAATCCTAATGCAGGTCCTAACCCTAAACCTAGATCTAACGATAACAATAAATCTAAGTCTAAACTTCATCCTACTATTAGCCATAACACTATTGCTAATCTTAAAACTAGCCATAACCCTAGACCTAGCTCTAAAACAAAACTGAGCCATGGAACTAACTCTAACCCTAGCCTAATGTCAGGTAGACCTGACATTAGCCTTATCCTTAATTCTTACCCTAACCCTAACAACAAATCAAACCCTACACCTAGCCTTAATCCTAGCCCTAATTAGAGTCCTATCCCTTACCCTGATCAATAACACTGATCCTGACTCTGACCCTAACACTAACCCTATCTCTAATCATCTCCTTAAACCTAAACCTAATCTAAACACTAGTTCTTGACCTAGAACTAATGCTATCTCTAAAACTAACCTTAATCTTAACTCTAGTTCTTACAATAGCCATAGTCCTCCCTTATCCCTAACCTAAACCAAAACCTAGCCCTAATCTGATCCCTAACCCTAGCTTTAACCCTATCCCTAAACCTCACCCTAGACCTATAACTTCACCTAAACATAACCCAAAAACTAAACCTTGAACTAACCAGAATCATGGCCTTAATCCTAACCATAACCCTAGCCCTAACTCTAGCTCTAATCTTATTTATTACCCTAACCATAACCCTAACCGAATTCAAACCCTAGGCCTAAAACTAACCATAGCTCTAACCTAACAATAACCCTAGCTTTAACTGTAGCTCTAATCCTATCCATTACCCTATCCATAACCCTAACTGAATTCTATCCCTAGGCCTAACCTTAACACTATCCCTAACCCTAAGGCTGTCCATTACCCTAAACCTAAACGGAACCCTAAACCACACCATATCCATTACCCTAACCCTAACACTAACTCTAATGCTAATTTGAGCTCTAGCCCTAAACCTTAACCTAACACATACCCTAAACCTGATTCCAACAATAATATTACTCTAGCTGCAAAGATGAACCTAACACTCAACCTAACCCTTACAATAGATCTAGCTATAAACCTAACCCTAAAAGTATTCCTAACCATAACCCTAGACCATATATTAGCCCTAGCCATAATCCTAGTCCTAACCCTAACACAAATTCTAGCCCTATTTCTAGCACTAAGCCTAGCTTTAATCCTAACCATGACCTTAACCCTAGCCCTAACCCTAATTTTACCACTTGACCTAGCCCAAAACATAGCTGTAACATCATACCTTACACTACCTTAGCCCTAAAACTAGGCCTAAACCTAACACTAATCCTAGCATTAATCCTAGCCCTAATTTAGCCCTAACCCTAAACCTAACCCTAAGACTAACTCTAACTCTTGCCCTATCCTGAGTTCTAAACCTATCCCTTACCATAACCCAAACTCTAGCCCTATCCCTAGCCCCAACCTTAGCCCTAAACTTTGCCCTAGCCCTAATTCTGGATCAAACCCTAAGCTTAAGCCTAAATCTCACCCTAACACTAGCCCTAACAGCAATGCTAATTGGAAAACTAGCCCTAACCCTAACATAGCCCTAAAACAAAACTGAGCCATAAACCTAACCCCAACCCTTAACCTAAACCAAACACTAACCCTAAACTTAGCCCTAACCCTTGATATAATTTGAGTGCTAAATCTAACCCTAGAAGTAACCCTGGCCCTGACACGGATCCTAACACTAACCCTAGCTCTATATATTGCCCTAACGCTAAACCTAGAACTAGCCCTAATCAGAAACCAAGGTTTTTCATTAGCCATAGCCCTAAAACTAACACAAATCCTAGCACTAATTCAAGCTCTAAACCTAGGTTTAACCCTAAGACTAACCCTAACCCTAACACTAGCCTTAAATCTATCCCTAACCCTCATCCTCCCTCTAAACCCCTCCCTTTCCCTAAGCCAAACCCTCACCTTAATGCTACCCTAGTCCTAACACTAATCCTTAGCCTACCCCAATCCCCAACTCTATTACTAGTCCTAACCCTAGCCTTCATTCTAGTTGTAACTCTAACCTAAACCTTGACCCTTATTCTGACTATAACACTAACCCTAGAACTAAACCTAAACGGGACCCTAACTGTACCCCTACCAGTTAGCCTGTACCTAAACGTAACAGTAACACTAGCACTAGACCAAACCTAATCCTAAATATAGTCATAAATCTAGCCCTAGCCCTAAACAAAAACTTTGCACTAGCCCTAAAAATAACCTTTAATCTAACCCAAAGACTAACCCTATCCCTAGACCCAACATTAGTCCTAATTCTGGCTCTATCTCTAACTCTAACCCTAATCCTAACCGATAGCCCTAATGATAGCCATGAACACCACACAAACCTAGCCTTATCCTAGCCCTTAACATAGCCCTAATCGTAATCCTAAGCATAACCCTAGCCCTGAATCTAACCCTAACCATTGCCCTAGCGCTAACCCTAGCTCATATCCAAACACTTACCTTAAACCTAACCCTGACACTAACCCTAGGCCTAAACCTAACCCTAGCCCTAATCCTAACCTTAACCATATACCTAACCTTAGCTCTAACCCTATCCATTACCCTAAAGAAAGGCCTAACCCAAATGCTAACCCTAGGCTTAATGCTAACCCTATCGCTAATACTAACCCTATCTATTACTCTAAACCTAACCACAACCATAAACATAATTCTATCCATTACCCTAACCCTAACCTGAACCCACTGCTAATTCAAGCATTAACCCTAAATCTTAAACTAAACAAAACCCCACACTGACCCTGACACCAACAACACACCTAGCTCTAAACTTGACCCTTACCCTACACCTAAACCTTACAATAGACATAGCCATAACCTAATACTTAAACTAATACTAACCATAAACCTAGGCCTGACATTAGCTCTAGCCCTAATCCTAGCCCTAATCCTAACACAAACCCTCAGCCTAGCCCTAAACCTAGCCTTGTTACACTTGTTAACACTGACATTAACAATAGCCCTAATTCAACTCTTAACTCTAACCCTAAAACTAACCCTGACCCTGACTCTTATCCTAACAAGAAACGTAGTTATAAATATCACCTTAACCTTAAACTTAACCCTAGCACTCAAACTACCTCAACCCTAAACCTAAAACTAACCCTAATGGTAACCCTAGTTCTTACATTAGCTGTTGTCCTAATCCTAGCCCTAACACTAACACAAAAACTAGCCCTAAACCGAGCCCTAAACCTAGCTTTAACTCTAACTCTAACCCTGACCATAGCCCTAACCGTAGATCTAAATCAATCCCTTACCCTAAGCGAAACCCTAAACCTAAGAGTAACCCTAGACTTATCCTAGACTTTAGACTAACCAAAACCCTAACCCTATTAATAGTCCTAACCCTAGCCTTCATTTTAGCTCTAACACTATACCAAAACCTAACCCTAACCTTGACCCTTATTCTGACCCTAACAGTAAACCTAGGTCTAACCCTAACCCCAGCCCTCACCCAAAATTTACCATAATCCTATCCCTAGACCTAACTCTGAACCTAACTCTCAGCCTAGCACTAACCATAGCTCAGAAACTAACCCTTATACTAAACATAACCCTAAACCTAATCCTAGTTCTAACCCTCACATTAACCCTAACACAAGACCTAATTTTAACCATAACCCTAGCCCTAACCTTAACTTTAACTGTATCCATTACCTTAAACATAACCCTTACCATAATGCCAACCCTAGGCTTAAACCTATCCCTATCGCTTTCTACAAATCTATCAATTACCCTAAAACTAAACCTATCATTATGCTACCCCTAACCCTAATGTTAATTCAAGCTCTAAACCTAACCTCAAATCTAAACCAAACCCTAACACTGACTGTGACCCTAATAATTCCCCTAGCTATAAACCTGACTCTTACCATACCTAACCCTTACACTACACCTAGCCATAAACCTAATCCTAAAACTATTCCTAACCTTAACCCTAGACCTGATATTAACCCTAGCTATAATCCTAGCCCTAAACCTAACACAAACCCTATCCTTTATCTTAGCTTTAATCATAACCTTAAATTTATCCCTAACCAAAACCCTAGGCCTGACTCTAACACTAATCCTAGCCCTAATCTTAGCCCTAATTTAGCCCAATTCCTAACCCTAACTCTAACCCTAGCCCTAGCCCAAAGACTAACTCTAACTCTCACCCTAACCCTAACTCTAGTTCTAACCCTATCTCTTACTAGAACCCTAATCCTAGCCCTAACCCTTGGTCTAACCCTAGCCCTATCAAAGCCCTGGCCATAACCCTAAATCTAAAACTAACTCTAAATCTAACCCTAACCCGAAGCCTAAACCTAAACCTAACACTAGCCCTAATGATAATGCTAATCCTAAAATTAGAGCTAACCCCAACCCTAGCCCTAAAACAAAGCCGAGCCATAGCCATAACCCTAACCCTTAACCTAAAGCAAACCCTAACCTTACACCTAGCCCTAACCATATCCCTAATTCTAGTCCTAACCTTAACCCGAAAACTGACCCTGACCCTGACTTTTACCCTAACACTAAATCTGGCTCTAAACATCATCATCAATGTAAACCACAACCTAACACTAGACCTAGCCCCAACTCTAACCCTATAACTAGCGCTTATCATAACCCTACTTCATACATTAGCCGTATCCTTAACCCTAGCCATAACCTAACCCAAAACCTAGCTTGAAGTGAGTCCTAAACCTACCTTTAACCCTAAACTTAAACATAACCCTAACCCCAAACCCACCCTAATCCTATACATAACCCTAGCCTTAATGTTAGGTCTAAACCTATCCATTACCCTAACAATAACCCTAACCCTTAAGCTAACCCTAGGCATAACCCTAACCCAATCCATTACACTAAACCAAACCCAAACCCTAAAACTAACCCTGTCATTACTCTAAACCTAAACTCTAACCTAACACAAACCCTAACCCTGACCCTGACCCTGACCCTAAAAATAACCCTAGATATAAACCTGAATCTTACCCTAAACCTAATCCTTACACTGAACAAAGACATAAACCTAAATATAGCCCTAAATATAACCCTAGACCTGACATTATCCAGAACCTTAATACTATTCCTAACCCTAACACAAACACTAAACCTCATCCTAGCCATAAACCTAGCCTTACTCATAAACCTAAACCTAACTAAGCCCTAACCCTAATACTAACCCTTGCTCTAGCCGTAAACCTAGCCGAAACCACATCTCTTACCCTAAACGTAACCCTAACTCTAACCCTAACCCTTTTTGTCACAATTACCCTATCCTTGGCCCTAGCTTTAAGACTAAATCGAAACCTAACTTTAAATCTAACCCTAACTCGATGCCTAAGCCTAAAACTAGCCCTAAACCTGACGATAATTCTAAAACTAGCCCTAACCCTAGCCCTAACACTAACCCTAGCCATAATTTAGCCCTATCCCTAAATGTAACCCTAACCCTAGCCCAAAGAATAACTCTAACTCACACATTGGCCCTATCACTCTTTCTAATCCTATCCCTTCCCATAAACGTAAACCTATCCCAAATCCTAGTCTTAACCCTTGCCCTATCCTAAGCCCTAGCACAAACCTTAGATAAAAACCTAACTCTAAATTTAACCAAAAACCTAAGACTAAGCCTAAATCTAAGACTAGCCCTAACCCTACCACTATTCTTAAAAATTTCACTAACCCTAACCCTAGCCCTAAAACCAAACTGAGCCAAAGCTTTAACTCTAATCCTTAACCTAAACCAAGCCATAACCCTACACCTAGCCCTAACCCCAGCCCTAATTCGAGTTTTAAGCCAAACCCTAAAATTAACCCTGAACCTTACTCTGACCATAGAACTAACTCGAGGTCTAAACATTACCCTAAACCTAAACCTAAAACTAACAGTAAACCTAGCCCTGAAACACGAAAATTAGCCATAATCATAACCCTAGTACTTACATTAGCCGTAACCCTAACCCTATATCTAACTTAACCCAAAACCTATCCCTAATCATAACCATAACCCTAGCCGTGAACTGATTTCTAACTCTATCCATTACCATAAACACAACCATAACCCTAATGCTAATTCGAGCCCTAACTTTAAACCTTAACCTACCACAAACCCTACCCCATAACTTGAACCTAATAATACCCCTAGCTCTAAACTTGATGATAACCCTAAACCTAACCCTTACACTAGATGTTCCCATAATCCTAATCCTAAAACTAATTTTAACCATAATTCTGGACCTAAAATTAGCCCTAACTGTAATCCTAGTACTAAACCTAAAACAAACCGTAGCCCTCATCCTAGCCCTAAACCTAGCTTTAATCATAACCCTAACCTAACCTTACCCCTAACCCAAATTGTAACCCTCACCCTACCTCTATACCTAGATATAATGCCATCTCTTAACCTAAACTTAACCCTAACCCTAACTCTAGAATTAACCCAAATAATCTAGCCCTAATCCTAGCACTAATTTTGCTAAATCTTTAACCCTAACATTAACCCTAGCCCTAAGACTCACTCTAACTCTTGCCCTATACCTATTCCTAGGTCTAACCCTATCTCTTACCATAACCCTAAACCTAGCAGTAACCGTTGCCCTATCCTTAGCCCCAGCCCTAACCCTAGATCTAACCCTAACTCCAAATCTAACATTAACCTAAGCCTAAGCTTAACACTTACACTATCCCTAAACCTAACCCTAAGACTTAACCAAAACCAAGCAATAGTGCTAACCCTAAACATTAACTTCAACCAAACCCTAACAGTAAACCTAGACCTATCCCTAGCCCTAATTCGCATTCTAACACTAACTTTAAAAACTAACACTGACCCTGATTCATATCCTAACACTCAACTTAGCTCTAAACACCGCCCTCACCTTAAATCAAATGCTAAAAATAACCCTAACAACAATTCCAGTCCGATCCCTAACTCTACAACAAACGCTGACCTGACTCTTATCCTAACACAAACCCTAGCTATAAATATCACCCTAAACTTAAACCTAACTCTAACACTAAACCTAACCATAACACTAAATCTAACCTAATTTTAACCCTAGATCTTATATTAGCCGTGGCCCTAATCCTATCCCTAACCCTAAAACAAACTCTAGCCCTAATCCGAACCCTAAACCTAGATTTAACCCTAACTCTAACCCTAACCATAGCCCTAAACCTAGCTCTAAACCAATCCCTTACCTTAAGCAAAACCCTAAACCTAAGGGTAACCCTAGAACTATCTCTAATCCTTAGGCTAACCCAAAACCCTAACTCTATTAATAGCCTTAAACTTAGCTCTCATTCTAAATCTAATCCTATCTCAAATTCTAACCCTAACCCTGATCCTTAAACTGACCCTACCACTTATCCTAGGTCTAACTCTAACCCTAACTCCAACCCAAAACCTATGGTCATCCTGTCCCTAGACTTGAAGCTAAATCCCAGCCTAACCCTAACCATAACTCAGAACTTAACCCTTATGCTAAACATAACCCTAAAACTAACCCTAGTTCTAACCCTCACCCTAACCCTAAATCAAGACCTAATCCTAACCATAACCCTAGCCATAAACTTAACTCTAACTGTGTCCATTACCCTAAACATAACCCTTACTCTAATGTAACACTAGGCCTAACCCTAACCCTATCACTATCCCCCAAACTGTCAGTTACCCTAAACTTAACCTGAACTCTAAACCTAACCTTATCATTACCCTAATGCTAACCCTAATGCTAATTTGAACCCTAACCCTAAACTCAAACCTAAACCAAAGCCCAACACTGACCCTGACATTAATAATTCCCCTAGCTCTAAACCTATTACCCTGTACCTAACCTTAGACTAGACTTAGCCATAAACCTTACCCTAAAACTATCCCTAACCATAGCCCTAGACCTCACTTTAGCCCTAGCCATAATCCTAGCCATAAACCTAGCACAAACCCTAGTCCTTATCCTAGCCCTAAACATAGCATTAATTATAACCGTAACTCTAACCCTAGGCCTAAACCTAACACTAAACATAGCCCTAATCTTAGCCCTAATTTAGCCCTATACCTAACCCTAAACCTAACCCTAGCCCAAAGACTAACTCTAACTCTCACCCTAGCCCTAACTCTAGTTCTAACCCTATACTTTACTGGAATCCTAATACTAGGCTGAACCATAGGTCTAACCCTAGCCCTATTCATATCCCTGGCCATAACCCTAGATCTAACCTTAAGTCTAAATCTAACCCTAAAAATAAGCATAAGCCTAAACCTAACCCTAGACCTAACCCTAAGGCTAATCCAGAAACTAGCCCTAACCCTAGCCCTGGCTCTAAAACAAAACTGAGCCATAGACCTATCCCTAATCCTTAACATAAACCAAGCCCTAATCCTACACCTAGCCCTAATGCTAGCAATATTTCGAGTCTTATGCAAAACCCTAAAACTAACCCTCACCCTGACTCTGACCTTAACACTAACCCTAGGTCTAATCATCACCATAACTCTAAACCTAAACATAACACTAGACCTAGTCCTAACCCCTAACACTAAAATTAGCCCTAATCATAACCCTCATACTTACATTAGCTGTAACCCTAACCCTAGCCCTAACTTAACCCAAATCCCAGCCCTATTCCAAGCCCTAACCGTAGCTTCAACCCTAAACCTAACTCTAAACCTATCACTAATTGTGACGATAACCCTAGCTGTAACCCTAGCTCTAAACCTATCCATTACCCTAACCATAACCCTAACCCTAATGCTAACCCCAGGCCTAAACCTAACCCTATCCCTATTCTTCACCCTATCCATTACCCTAAATCTAACCTGAATCCTAAACCTAATCCTATCATTATGCTGATCCTAACCTTAATGCTAATTCGAGTCCTAACTTTAAACCTTAACCTATCCAAAACACTAATCATGACCATGACCCTAATAATACCCTTAGCTCTAAACCTGTCCCTAACTCAAAACCTAAAGCTTACACCAGGTGTAGCCATAAGCCTAACCTCAAACTATCATTAACCATAAACCTAGAGCTGAAATTAGTCCTAACCATAATCCTAGCCTTAAAGCTACCTTAATCCTAACCTGAACCAGAACCCAAGCCCTAACCCTAATTCTAACCCTCATCGTAGCCCTAAATCTACCTATAACTGCATCCCTTACCATAAACCTAACCATAACCATAAACCTAACCCTAACTCCCGCCCTAAACCTAGGCCTAGTACTAACACTAAGCCTGGCACTAATCCTAGCCCTAATTTAATCATATCCTAACCCTAAACCTAGCCCTAAGACTAAGTATAACTCTTGCCCTAGGTCTAGCCTTTGTTCTATCCTTAGCCCTATCCTAACTCTAGATCTAAACCTAACTCTAAATTTAACTGTAATCATAAGCCAAACCAAACCCTAACACTACCCCTAACAATAATGCTAATCCTAAAACTTGCACCAGCCCTGGCCCTAGCCATAAAACAAAACTAAGCCATCTCCCTAACCCAAACCCTTAACCTAAACCAAACTCAAACCTTAGCCCTAAATCTAACTCTAAAAATTACTCTGACCCTGACGCTGACCCTAACACTAATCCTAGCTCTAATCATCACCCTAAATTAAATTAACCGTAACCCTAAAACTAGCCTTAATTGTAACCCTAGTGCATATGTTAGTTGTTTTCATAACCCTAGCCCTAAACCTAACACAAATCCTACCCCTAATTCTAGTCCTAACCCTAGCTTAAACCTTAATCTTAACCCTAACATTAGCCCTAACCCTAACCATAACCCAAGCCCTAACCCTAGTTCTAACCCTATCTTTTACCCTAAGCCAAACCCTAAACCAAATGCTAACACTAGTCCTATCCCTAATCCTTAGCCTAACTTAAACACTAACAATATTACTAGTCCTAACCCTGGCCCTCATTCTAGTTCTAACCCTAACCCTGACCCTCATCTGACACTAAAAGTAACCCTAGGTCTAAACCTGACCCTAAACCTAAACCAAAACCTAACAGTAGACCTACCGGTAACCCTATACATATACCTAAGCCTAACACTAGACATAGACCCAAAGCTATTCCTATATATAGCTATAACTCTAGCCCTAGACCTAAACAAATTCCTAGCTCTATCCCTAACAATAACCCTTAACCTAAACCAAAAACTTACCCTATCCCTAGACCTAACCCTAGTCCTAATTCTGGCTCTAAACCTAAACCTAACCCTATCCCAAACACTGACCCTGATCCTAACACTTAAACTAGCTTTAAAGTTGACACTAACCCAAACCCTAGACCTAACACTAGACCTAGCCATAACCCTAAAACTAAAACTAGCCCTAAACATAACCCTAGCTTTTACATTACTCATAGTCCAAACCTCAGTTCTAAAATTAAAACAAAACCTAGAGCTAATCCTAGGCCTAAACTTAGCTCTAAACATAAACCTAAGCCTAGCCCTAACCCTAACCCTAACTCTAACCCTAACCCTCTCCTTAGACCTAACCCTAGCTCAAAGCCTAACCCTTAAACTAAACATAAGCCTAGCCCTATCCTAAATCCTAATCCTAACCCTAGCCCTAATCCTAACTTTAACCATAGCCCAAACTTTAGCTCTAACCATTTCCATTACCCTAACTTAACCCTAACCCTACATAAACCCTATCCCTAATCCTAAACCTAACTCTAACCATAATCTTGAACTTAGAAGTAAACCTAAACCTAACCCTTGCATTAGCCCCAACCCTAGCTCAAACACTAACCCTTATCCTAACATAACCATAACCTTAACCCTAAACTAACACTTACCCTAACCCTACCACTTACCCTAAACCAAACCCTAGCACTATCCCTAAACCTACACCTACACCTAGACTTAATCCAAACCATAACCTAGCCCTAACCCAAGCTCTAAATCTATCCATTACACTAAACATAACCCTAATCCTAATGCTAACCCTAACCCGATCACTTAAAACTAACCCATCTGTTACCTTAAACCTTAACTAAAACCTAAAGTAAAACCTTCAATCACCTTAACTCTAAACTACTAACCCTAACACTAATTCAAGCCCTAACCCCTTAACCTTAACAGAAACCAAACGATAACCCTGACACTGACCGTGACACAAATAATAATTCTAGCTCTATAGCTGACCTTTAACGTAAACCTAACCCTTACACTAGGCCTATCCATAACCTAACCTTAAAACTATCCTTAATCATAACCCTAGACCTGATATTATCCCTAGCTCAAGTCGTAGCCCTAACCCTATTATAAAACCTACCCCCATCCTAGCCCTAATCCTAGCTTTATTCCTAAACTGAACCATAACCCTAGGCCTAATCCTAATTCTAACACCCTAGCCCTAAACTATCTATAACCCGACTCATTCCTCTAAACTTAATCCTAACCCCAGTGATAACACTAAACCTAGCCAAACCCCTAGGCTTAACCCTAACACTAATCCTAGTCCTAATCCTAGCCCTAATTTAGCCCTAACCCTAACCCTCACCCTAAGCCTACTCCTAAGAATAACTCTAAATCTCACCCTAGACATATCGCTAGTTCTAACCATATTCCTTACCATAACCCTAAACCTAGCACGAGCCCTAACTATAGATCAACCCTAACTCTAAATCTAACCCTAACCCTAAGCCTAAACTTCACTCTAACACTAGCCCTAACCCTGATGCTAGACTTAACCTAGCCCTAGCCATAAAACAAAACTGTGTCATAGCCCTAACCATAACCCTTAACTTAAACCAAAACCTAACCCTACACCTAGCACTAACTTTAACCCTAATTCGAGTCCTAAAACTAACAATAAAACTAACCCTGACCCTGACACTGACCCTGAATATAACCCTTGCTCTAAACATCACCCTAACCCTAAACCTAAAACTGACAATAATTTTAACACTAGTGCATACATTAGCCATAGCCCTAACCCTAGACCTAACCAAACCCAAAACCCAGCCCTTACTTGAGACTTAAGCCTAGTTTTAAACCTAACCCTAACCCAAAACCTAGCCCTAAACCTTACCCTAAACCTAGCGAGAATCCTAACCATAAGCCTAGCCTTATCAATAGCTCTAATCCTACTCATTACCCTAATCATAACAATAACCCTATTAATAACATTAGGCCTAACCCTAACCTTATCTCTAACCTTAACCTTATTCATTAACCTAAACCTAACCTTAACCATAATCCTGACACTATCATTACTCTAACCCTAACCCTAATGCTAATTTGAGCCCTAATCCTAAATTTAACCTAAGCCAAACCCTAACTCTGACCCTTCCCGTAATAATATACCTAGCTCTAACCCTGAGCCTACCCTGAAACCTCACCCTTATACTAGACCTAGCCATAAACCTAACCCTAAAACTATTCCTACCATAACCATAGACCTGACATTTGCCCTAGCTGTAATCCTAGACCTAACTGTAACACAAACCATAGCCCTAACCCTAACCCTAATCTAGTACTAATCCTATCCATAACCCTAGCCCTAAACATAGCTCTAACCCTATCAATTACTCTAAACATAGCCCTAATTCTAATGTTAACCCTAGGCCTACATCTAACCTTATGCCTAATTGTAACTCTATCCATTATGCTAAACCTAACCTGAACCCTAAATCTAACCCTATCATTACCCTAACGCAAACTCTAATGCTAATTTGAGCCTTAAACCTAAACCCTAACCTAAACAAAATCCTAAACATGACCCTGACCCTAATAATACCCCTAGCTCTAAATTTGACCCGTACCCTAAATCTAACGCTTACACTATACATAACCATAAACCTAACCCTAAAATTATCCCTAACTGTAACTATAGAACTGACATTTGCCCTAACACTATTCCTATCCCTAAACAAAACACAAACCCTAGCCCTCATCCTAGCCCTTAACCTGGCCTTAATCATAACTCTAACAAAACCCTAGCCCTAACCCTAATTCTAACTTCGTCCTAGCCCTAAACCTAGCTCTAAGCCCATTATTTACACTAAACCAAACCCTAAACCCAAAATTAACCCTAGGTCTAAAGAAAAATATAAACCTAGCCCTATTCCTAGACCTACTTAAGCCCTATACCTAACCAAACCCTAAGCCTAGCCCTACGACTAACTCTCACTCTCACCCTATCCCTTACCCTAGTTCTAACCTATTTTTAATAATAAACCTAATCATAGCTATACACCTAGGACTACTGCTAGCCATATCCTTAGCCTAGATCTAATCCTAACTCTAAATCTAACTCTAACCTAAGACTATTGTTAGGGTTAGGTTTAGGCATACGTTTATTTCTATTGCTAGTCTTAGGTTTAGAGTAAGATTTAAAGTTAGGATTACTACACTAGTCCTAAACCTAATGCTAATCTTAAAACTAGCCCTAACCATAGCCCTAGTCCTAAAACAAAACCAAGGCATAGCCCTAACTTTAAAGCTTAACCTAAACCAAAACTTTACTCTACACCTAGCCCTAAGCCTAGCCCTAATTCGAGTCCAAACTGTAACCCTAAAACTACCCCGACCTTAATTTTGACCCTAATACTAACCCTAGCTCTAAACATCACCCTAATGTTAAACCTAACCCTAAAAGTAGACCTAGTCCTAACTGCAATTTTATAACTAGCCCAAATTATTACTCTACTGCAAACATTGGCTGTAACTCTAAACCTAGTCCTAACTCTAACAAAAATTTAGCTTTAACTGAAACCTAACCCTAGCTTTAATACTAAACCTAATCCTAAATCTAGCCCTAACCCTACCTTAAATGTAGCCCTAATCCTATGTCTCACTCTATCTCTTGCCCTAAGCCAACCCTAAGCCTAATGCTAACCCTAGAGCTAACCCTAATCCTATTATTAGTCCTAACCCTAGCAATCTTTCTAAATCTAACCATAACTCAAACCTGACACTTATTCTGACTCTAATGGTAATTGTAGGTCTAAACCTGACCCTAACCCTATACTGAACCCTAACACTAGCACTAGAAATAAACCGATTCCTAAACCTAACCCTAACACTAGCCCTAGAACTAAACCTAATCCTAAATCTAGCCATATCTCTAGCCCTAGACATAAACAAAAACCTAGCCGTCGCCCTAATAATAAACCTTAACCTAACCCAAACACTAACCCTACCTTAGACCTAACCCTAGTTATAATTCTGGCTTTTACCATAAAGTGAACATTAACCTGAACACTGACCTGACCCTAACACAAATTCTAGCTCTAAACATCATGCTAACACTAACCCTAACCCTATCAGTTGACCTAGCCTTAACACTAACCTAAAAATTGGCCCTAATCATAACCCTAATTCGTACATTAGCTGTAGCCCTAACACTAGCCCTAACCTAACCCAAACCTGGCCCTAATCTGACCGCTAAACCTAGCTTTAACCCTAACACTAACCTTAGCCATAAGCCAATACCTAACACTTCCCTAACCCTAGCTCTTATCCTATTTGTTACCTTAAGCCAAACCATAAACCTAATGCTAATCCTAGGGCTAGGGTTAGCGTTAGTTTTATGATTAGCGATAGTGTTCAGCTAGTGGTAGGGTGAGGTTTAGGCTTAAGATTAAGTTAGATTTAGAGTTTATAACCATAATTTAAAGTTATGGTTAGATATAGGGTTAGGGCTAAGGTTATGGCTAGTGTTAGGGTTACAGTAATGGATAGGTTTAGATATAGAAATAGGGCTAGGTTGAGAGTTAAGAGTTATTCTTAGGGCTTGAGTTAGTGATTTGCTTAGGGTTAGGGCTAAATTAGGGCTATATTAGCACTAGGTTTAGTGTTAGGGTTAGGCCTGTGGTTAGGGATAGAATTAGGTTTAGTGTTAGTGTTAGGGTTATGGTTAGTTTTAGGGGAAGGGATGAGGTTATGGCTAGGTTCAGGGCTAGGGCTAGGGTTAAAATTAGGTATAGGAATAGGGTTGTGTTCGGGTTAGGATTAAGGCTAGGTTTAGGGCTAGGATGGGGGCTAGGGTTTGTGTTAGGGTTAGAGCTAGGATTAGAGCTAGGGCTAATGTGAGGTCTAAGGTTTATGGTTAGGAATAGTGTTAACTTTAGGTTTATGGCTACGTCTAGTGGAAAGTTAGGTTTAGGGTAAAAGTCAGGTTTAGAGCTAGGTGTATTATTATGGTCAGAGTCTGGTTTAGGGTTTAGTTTAAGATAAAGTTTAGGGTTAGTGCTCAAATTAGCATTAGGGTTAGGGTTAAAGTAATTGATAGTGTTAGGTTTAGGGTTTAGGTTATACTTAGAATAATAGATAGGGTTAGTGTTACTGACAGGATTAGGGTTAGACCTAGGGTTAGCATTTGGGTTAGGTTTATGTTTAGGGTAAAGGGTAGGGTTAGTGCTAGTCTTAGGGCTTGTGTTAATGTTGCAATTTTGGCTAGGTTTAGAGATAGGCCTAGGGTTAGTGATAGTGTTAGGTTTAGCTGAAGTGTTAGGGTTTGAGCTAGGGTTAGGGCTAGGGTGAGGGTTAGAGTCAGGGCTACAGTTAGGGTTAGGTTTAGGATTATGGCTTTCATTAGAATTAGTGTTAGGGTTATGTTTAAGGTAATAGAGTTGTGCTAGTATTTCTTCTATGGTTACAGTTAGGATTAGGACTAGGTTTAGGGTTAGATTGAGGTTTAGGGCTATTGTTAATGTTTATGGTAAGGATTAGAGTTTGAGTAGGGTTAGGGTCAGGGCCAGTGTTAGGGTTTAGGTTAGTGCTCGGGATAGGGTTAGGGTTACACTTGCATCTAGGTTTAGGGCTAGGATTAGTGCTAGGTTTTGTGTGAGGTTTAGGGCTAGTGTTAGGTGTATGGGTAATGTAAGAACTAGTATTATGGTTATGGAGAGATTTAGGGTTTGTCTAGTGTTAGGGTTAGTTTTTCAATTAGGATAAGGTTTAAAGCTAGGGTTTGTGTTAGGGTAAATGTCTAGGGTTAAGACTAGAGTTAAAGTTAGGGATAGATTTAGGGTTATAGGAGCAAGCAGAATACACATGTACTGAAAGAGCTTTGAATATTTTTGGTCAGATTATTTGATACTGTACAGGATTCATCCTTGACCTAGCCTTAGGCTCCCCACGTTTGGGCCTTCAAGATTCAATGGTTTGCTTTCAGGAACAGTTTCTATTTTAAAGTTTCACTTCATTTTGACCTAAATCAATTGGAGCTAGAAATCAAACAGGGTGGGTGCTAGCTGCTTCAAAATTGACACACTCAATCAATTCTCTGTGGGCACTCTCTGGTTTGTTCCTTGTGAATATAGCTCTAAACGGAAGCATGTAAAGCAAGTTTATCCGAGAGCACTTTAGGAGAAAGGAGGGAAATATAAGTTGAAATTCCTTCCCCAATTATTTGGTCATATTTATTTAATACTGTGCAGGATTTATCTACTAGATTGCCCCACTATGATCCCGAATTTGGGGACTTCTATGATCATACGGTGTCTAAACAGCTTAGGGTTAGGGTTGGGGATAGAGTCAAATCTAGCATTAGAGTTACAGTTAGATTTGTTCAAATTTATTTGATACTGGGCAGTATTCATATTTTTCTTATCCTTGTTAAGTTCCCCAGTTTTGGACTTTCTCAGTTAAACTGTGCACTGTCAGGAACACTGTATATTTTAAGGGTTCACTTTATTTTGATCTCTATGGGTAAATGGAAATGGAGCTCGAAATCAAACAGTGTTGGTGCTAGCTGCTTGAAACTTCACATACTCAATCAATCCCCTGTTGGTACTCTATGAGTTCTTCCTTGTGAAAGTATCCCAAAGCTGAAGCATGCAAAAAAAAACTTTTATCTGAGAGTACATTAGGAGACAACAGGAAAATATGCATGTACTGAAATACGTCCCCCAGTCATTTGGTCAGATTTCTTTGATACTGCACAGGAATCATCTTTAGCTTGTCCCACTAATCTCCACATATAAGGAACTTCTATGATCAAATGTTCTCTAAACAGGTTAAGGTAAGTTTTAGGGTTAGGGTTAGGGCTAGTTTTAGAGCAAGTGTTAGCGTTAGAGATAGTTTTGTTCAAATTTCTTTGATATTGGGCAGTAGTCATCTTTTACCTAGCCTTACTATGTTCACCAGTTTGGAGCCTTCTTGGTTCAAGGTTCACTGTCAGGAATAGTTTGAGTTTAAGGTTTCACTTCATTTGAACCTATACAGATAAATGGAAATGGAGCTAGAAATCAAATAGGGCTTGTGCTAGCTGCTTGAAACTTCACACACTCAATCTGTTCTTTGTGGGCACTCTGTGGTTTCTTCCTTGTGAAAGAAGCTCTAAGCATAAGCATGCAAGAACAACTTTATCCAACAGCACTTTATGAGAAATCATGGAAATATGCATGTCCTGATCTACCTCCCCCCAAATATTTTGTCATATTTGTTTGATACTGCACAGGATTCATCTGCTAGCTTGCTGCCCTGGGTTCCCCAAGTTTTGGACTTGTATGATCACAGCTCTATAAACAGGGTATGTTTTGGATTAGTGTTAGAGTTAGGACTCGAGTTAGAACTAGTGTTAGAGTTAGACTTATTTTTGTTCAAATTTCTTTGATACTGGGCAGGATTTCAGTTTTACCTAGTTTTATTATGTTCCTCAGTTTTGAACCTTCTAATTTCAATTGTTCACTTCCAGGAACAGTTTGTATTTTAAAGTTTTACTTCAAGTTGTCCTATATGGATAAATGGAATGGAGCTGGTAATCAAACAGGGTTGGTTCTAGCTGCTTGAAATTTCACACACTCAATCAGTTCTCTGTGGGCACTCTCTGGTTTCTTCCTAGTGAAAATTTTCCAAAGATATGGCAATGAAAAGAATATTATCCAAGAGCACATTAGGAAAAAAAAAACAGGGAAAAGAGGCATGTACTGAAACACCTCCCCCAATTATTTTGTCAGACTTTTTTTAATACTGGGCAGGATTCATCTGTTACCTTGCCCTACTAGGCACTCCAAGTTTCGGTCTTCTATGATCAAAGGTTCTCTATACATGTTAGGGTTAGGGTTAGGGTTAGGTTTAGGGCTAGGGTTAGAATTAGTGTTGGGGTTAGAGTTAGTTTTGTTCAAATTTCTTTGATACCAGGGAGAATTCATCTTTTACCTAGCCTTACTATGTTCCCCATGTTTGGGCCTTCTCGGTTCATGGTTCACTGTCAGGAACAGTTTGAGTTTTAAGGTTTCACTTCATCTTGACTTATATGTGTAATTGGAAATTGAGCTGGATAACAAACAGGGTTGTTGGTGTTAGCTGCTTGAAACTTCACACAATCAATCAGTTCTCTGTGGGCACTCTCTGATTTGTTCCTTGTGAATGCAGCCCTATGCTGATGCATGCAAAGCATAGGTTTAGGGTGAGGGCGATGTATAGCACTAGGTTTAGTGTTAGGGTCAGAGTCAGAGTAAGGGTTAGTTTTAGGGTTAGGGTTAGGACTCTATTTAGGGCTAAAGTTAGGTGCTAGTTGTAGGGTTAGGGTTTGGTTTAAGTTAATGTTTAGGGTTAGGGCTATGGCTTGGTTTTGTTTTAGGGCTAGGGCTAGTGTTAGAGCTAGATTTTGGATTAGTGTTAGAGTTAGGGCTAGTGTTAGGATTAGGGTTACGGTTAGATTTAGATTTAGGTTTAGATCTAGGACTAGGGTTAGGGCTAGTTTAGGGTTCTCAAAGGGATAGGGTTAGAACTAGGGATACAGCTATTAAGAGAGTTAGTTTTAGACTTAGTACCAGGCTTAGGATAGAGTTTATGTTACATCTAAATTAGGGCTAGGATTCGGGCTAGGGTTAGTGTTAGGGTTTGGCCTAGGAGTAGGGATAGGTTTAGGGTTAGCATTGGGGTCAAGGTTAAGTTTAGGGGATTGGTTGGTGTTATAGCTAGTCTTAGGTCTAGGATGAGCGTTAGAAGTAGGATTAAAGTTAGGGTTAGTTTTCAGGGTAGGATTAAGGTAAGTTTAGGGCTATAATGATGGCTAGGGTTTCTGTTAGATTAGGGCTAGGACTAAGGCTAAGACAAATGTCAGGTCTAGGGTTATGGTTAGGGATAATTTTAGGATTAGGTTATGCCTAGTTCTAGTGAGCTACATTTAGTGTAAAGGTCAGGTTTAGAGCTAGGGGTTTTATTAGGGTTAGAGTCAGGGTTGGCATTTGATTTAGGTTAAAGTTTACAGTTAAGGCTTGAGTTAGTGGTAGGTTTATGTTTAGGGTCAGGGTAATTGATAGGGTTAGCTTTAGGTTTCAGTGAAGGTTTAGGGTAAAGAATGGGTTAGGTTTCTTGATAGGGTTAGGTTTAACAATAGGGTTCGGTTTATGTTTAGTGTAATGGATAGGTTTAGAGCTCAGGTTCGTGCAAGGTTATGGTTTGGATTAAGTTTAGGATTAGGGTTAGGTTTAGGGATTGGGCTAAGGTTTTGTTTAGGGTAAGTATTAGGGTTAGGGTAAGTGTTAGGTTTAGGGCTAGGGTTATGGTTAGGTTAGAGTAAAGGTTAGCATTTGAGCTAGCGTTAGAGCTAGGGCGAGGATTAGGTTTAAGTTTAGGTCTAGGATTATGTTTAAGATTATGGTTTGGTTTAGGGTTAAGGTTATGGCTAGGGTTTAATTAGGGTTTGGGTTAAGTTTAGGGTAATGGATAATATTAAAAGTAGGGTTAGGGTTAGGGTATGGGTTAGGGCTAGTGTTAGGATTAGGTTTAGTGTAAGGCTTAATGTTTCAGCTAAGTTTAGGGCTATTGCAAGGGTTAGGTTTGGGGTTAGTTCTAGGGTTACATTTATATTTAAGGTTAGGTTTAGTGTTAGGGATAGAGTTATAATTAGGGTTACTGTAAGGGCAATGGATAAGGTTAGAGCTAAAGTTTAAGCTAGGATTAAAGTTAGGATTAGAGCTAGGATTAATGTTAGGTTTTAGGATGGGGCTAGTTCTATGTTTAGTGAAAGGGTTTTCCTTGAACTAGGGTTAGGTTTAAGACATGGGTTAGGGTTAGGGTTAGTGTCAGGGCTATGATTAAGGTTACGGTTATGTTTAGGACTAAGTTTAGGCCTAGGATTAGGGCTAGGTTTTATTTTAGATTTAGGGTTAGGGTTAGAACTATGGGTAATGTAAGAGCTAGGGTTATGTTTAGGGTCATTGCTAGGGTTTTAATTAGGTTTAGGTTTAAGTTTAGGGTCATGGATAATATTAGAGGTAGGGTTAGGGTTAGGGTTAGGGTTTGGGTTAGGGCTAGTGTTAGGATTAGGTGTAGTGTAAGGCTTAATATTTAAGTTAAGGTTAGGGCTATTGCAAGGATTAGGTTGTGGGTTAGTTCTAGGGTTACATTTATGTTTAAGGTTAGGTTTAGTGTTAGGGATAGGATTATAATTAGGATTAGGGTAATGGTAATGGATAGGGTTAGAGCTAAAGGTTGGGCTAGGATTGAAGTTAGGATTAAAGGTAGGATTAGGGTGAGGGTTTAAGATGGGGCTAGTGTTATGTTTAGTGAAAGGGTTTTCCCTGAGCTAGGGTTAGGTCTAAGGTATGGGTTAGGGTTATGGTTAGTGTTAGGGCTATGATTAGGGTTAGGGTTATGTTTAGGACTAAGTTTAGGCCTAGGATTAGTGCTAGGTTTTATGTTAGGTTTAGGGCTAGGGTTAGAACTATGGGTAATGTAAGAGCTAGGATTATGTTTAGGACTAGTTTTAGGGTTAGGTTTATGGCTAGGTCTAGTGTTAGATCTAGGTTTTGGGTTAGGGTCAGGTTTTGAGCTAGGTTTATTGTTAGGTCAGTGTTCAGGATAGGATTTGGGTTAGGGTTATAGCCAGAATTAGGACTAGGTTTAGGTCTAGGCATAGGGTTAGTGTTTGGTTTAGGTTAAGGGTTATTGTGAGGGCTATGTCTAGGTTATTTTTTATGTCTAGTGCTGGAGTTATAGCTACTTTTAGCATTAGATTTAGGTCTAGGGCTAGTGTTAGTGTTAAGTATAGATATAGGGTTACCGGTAGGGCTAGAATTAGGGTTTGGTTTAGGGATAGGATCAGGTTTAGACCCAGAGTTAGTGTTAGGGTCAGAATAAGGGTCAGAGTTAGGGTTAGAGCTGGAATGAGTGCTAGGATTAGGACTAGTAATATGGTTAGAGTATAAGTTTGGCTAAGAATTAGAGTTAGTACTAGTGATAGCATTTGGGTTCGGGTTTGGCTTTGGGTAAGGGTAAGGGTTAGGGCTAGGTTTAGAAAAATGACTAATATATGAACTAGGGTTATGATTAGGGCTAGTTTAATGGTTAGGGTTAAAGCTAGGTTTAGTGCTAGGCTTAATATAAGGTTAGGGTAATGTTTAGAGCTAGGATTAGTGTTAGGGTCAGCGTCAGGTTCAGGATTAATTTTAGAGTTAGGATTAGGGCTAATTGTAGGGTTAGAGTTTGGTTTAGAAAAAGTTTAGTGTTAGGGCTATGGCTTGGTTTTGTTTTATGACTAGGGCCAGGGGTAGTTCAAATTTTAGGATTAGCATTATTGTTAAGACTATGTTAGCATTTGGTTTAGGCTTATGGTTACATTTAAATTTAGAGTTAGGTTTATATTTAGAGTTAGGATTAGGACTAGGACTAAGGATGGAACTAGCAATAGGGCTAGGGCAATTGTAGTCTTAGTGCTAAGGTTAGAATTTGGATAGGACTAAATTAGGGCTAGGATTAGTGCTAGCCTTAGTGTTATTGTTAGGCCTAGGTTTAGCGCAATGGGTTAGGGTTAGGTTTAGGTAAGGGATGGAGTTATAACTAGGTTTAAGGCTAGGAAAAGAGTTAGAATTAGGGTTAAAACTTGGGTTATGGTTTGGGTTAGGGCTAGGGCTAATTTCAAGTCTAGCATTATGGTTAAAGATAGTTTTAGGTTTAGGTTTATGGCTACATCTAGTGTAATGGTAGGTTTAAGGTTAGGGTCAGGTTTAGAGCTAAGGGTATTATAAGGGTAAGGGTCATTATTAGTGTTTGGGATAGGTTAAGGTTTTAAGTTAGGGCTCAAATTAGCACTAGGGTTAAAATTAGGGTAATGATAGGGTTATGTTTAGGTTTCAGGTTAGGTTTAGGGTATTGAATAGGGTTATGAGTAGTGACAGGCTTAGGTTTAAGCCTAGGGTTAGCATTAGGGTTAGGGTTATGTTTAGGGTAATGGATAGGGTTAGAGCTAAGTTTATGGCTAGGGTAATGGTTACAATTAGTGCTAGTGTCAGGGATAAGTTTAGGTTTAGGGCTAAAGGTACAGTTAGGGCAGCGATTCGGTCTAGGTTTTGGATTAAGTTAAGGCTAGGGTTAGGGTTATGTCTAATATAAGTACTAGGTTTACATTAAGGCTAGTTTTATGGTTAGGGTTAGGGCTAAGTCAAGTGTTAGATTTAGGGTTAGGGTTAGAATGACGTTTAGAGCTAGGTTTACGGTTAGCTCGGGTCAGTGTTAGTTTTAGTTTTTGGCTTAAAACTCAAATTAGGGCTAAGGTTAGGGCTAGATGTAGGGTTAAGGTTTGGTTTAGGTTAAGGGTTAGGGTTAGGGATATGGTTTTGTTTTGTTTTAGGGCTTGGGCTAGAGTTAGGACTGGTTTAGGATTAGCATTGGGATTAGGGTTAGGGGTAGTGTTCAGTTTAGGTTTAGGCTTAGGGTTAGGGTTAGATTTAGATTTAAGATTAGATCTAGGGTTAGGGCTAGGACTAAGAAAACGTCTAGGGTTAGGCCTAAGGTTAGAGCTAGGATTAGGGTTCCAGCAAGGGATAGGGTTAGAAGTAGTTTTAGGGCAAATGTGAGAGTTAGAGTTAGTCTTAGGGCTAGGTTAGGATTAGGGTTAGGGATACAGCTAAACTAGGACTAAGATTAGGGCTAGGGTTAGTGTTCAGGTTAGGCCCAGGTTTATGGTTAGGGTTATGATAAAGGCTATGATTAGGGCTACAACAAGGCCTAGGGTTTGTTTTAGGATTATGGCTAGGATTATGGATAGGTCTAATGTCAGGTCTAGGATTACCTTTAGGGATATTTTCAAGCTTAGGTTTTTGGCTACGTCTAGTGTAAGGGTTAGGTTTAGGGTAAGGGTCAGGTTTAGAGCTATGGGATTTATTAGGTTCATGTTCAGAGCTAGGGTTGGGTTTATGTTTGAGTTTAGGGTTAGTGCTCAAATTGGCATTAGGTTTAGGGTTATTGTAATAATAGGGTTAGGTTTAGGTTTCAGGTTAGGTTTAGGATAATGATAGGGTTGGGGTTAGTGATAGTGTTAGTATTAGGCCTAGGGTTAGCATTAGGGTAAGGTTTATGTTTAGGGAAATGGATACAGTTAGAGTTTAGTTTAGGGCTAGTGTTATGGTTAGGGTTAGGTCTTGAGTTTGGGCTAGGGTGAGGGTTAGAACTAGGGTTATGTTTAGTGTTATGTTTAGCATAAGTGTTAGATTATGAGCTATAGGTAGGGCTGGAGCAAGGGTTGGATTAATGGTTAGGTCTAGGAATAGAATTATGATAGTTTTAGTGTTAGAATTAGGGTTAGAGCTAGTAATATCATTAGGTTTAGGATTAGGTTTAGTGTAATAGATATGGTTAGATTTAGGTTTAGTTTCGGGGTTAGGGTTAGATTTAAATTTAGGGTTAATGTAAGGTTTTGGTTATGTTTAGGTTTATGGTAAGGGTTAGGTTTTCAGCTAGGCTTTAGGGTTATAGCGAGTGTTAGCTTTAGGGTTAGGTCTAGGTTATTTTTCTGGATAGGGTTAGGGTTATGGTTAGGGTTAAGACTAGGGCTACTGATAGGTTTAGTGTTAGGTTTAGTGCATTTTGTAGGTTTAGAGCTAGGGTTAGAGCTAGGGTTAAGGTTAGCATTAGGGCTAGGGTTAGAGTTAGATTTACAGATAGTTATAAGTTTATGTTCATGGTAAGTATTAGGCTTTGAGCTAAGGTTGAGGGTAAGGCTAGGGTTAAGTTAGGATTAGGTTTAGGATTAGGGTTATGCTTAGGGCTAGGTTAAGGCCTAGGATTAGCTCTAGGTTTTGTGTTAGGTTTAGGCCTAGGGTTAGGGCTGTGGG
Source organism: Marmota monax (assembly GCF_021218885.2). Classification (NCBI taxonomy): domain Eukaryota; kingdom Metazoa; phylum Chordata; class Mammalia; order Rodentia; family Sciuridae; genus Marmota; species Marmota monax. The sequence goes on along the minus strand of NW_026693044.1, from coordinate 121,154 downwards.
TAATGTAAGAACTAGGGATATGAGTAGGGCTAGTTTTAGCCTTAGGGTTACGACTTGGTCTAGTGTTAGATTTATATTTTCGGTTAGGGTCAGGTTTAGAGGTAAGTTTACTGTTAAATTCTGGTAAGTGTTCAGGTTAGAATTAGAGTTAGGGTTATAGCCAGAATTAGGACTAGGTTTAGGTCTAGGGGTAGGGGTAGTGTTTGGGTTATGGTAAGGGTTATTGTTAGGGCTATGACTAGGTTCTAGTTTAGGTCTAGGGCTAGAGTTAAGGCTAGATTTTGGATTAGATTTAGGTCTAAAGCTAGTGGTAGAGTTAGGTTAAGGAACAAGTTTAACAGTACTGCTAGTGTTAGAGTTTGGTCTATGGTTAGGGTCAGGTTTATACCTAAGTTTAGTGTTAGGGTCAGAATAAGGGTCAGGGTTAGCATTAGATTTTTGGATAGGATTAGAGCTAGGATGAGGGCTAGGGTCAGAACTATTAATGGTGTTAGTATTTTGGTTAGCCTAAAAATTAGGGATAGGTCTAGGGTTACCATTAGGGTTAGGGTTTTGCTTAGCATAAGGGATAAGATTAGAGCTAGGGTTGGGGTTAGAGTTAGGGTAGGGTTAAAGCTAGGTTCAGAGCTGGGATGATGGCTTGTTTTGTGTTAGGGTTAGGGCTAGGGTTACAGCATTGGCTAATGTTAGAACTAGGGTTACAATTAGGGTTAGTTTTAGGGTTAGGGTTAGGGGTAGGTTAGTGTTAGGGTTAGCTTTAAGTTAGGGTGATATTTAGATCTAGGTTTAGTGTTAGGATATGAGTCAGGGTAAGGGTTAGGGTTAGGACTCGAATTAGTGATAGGGTTACTCTATGGTGGTTTGAGAGGGTACTCCATTATCAAAAAACGAACAAGGACCAGGTGTTTATCCACGATATCATGGAGAAAGGCATCAGGCTCCATTGCCAAAAAATGGACAGGGGGGCCCAATGCTCCGGGGCCCAAAACCACAAATATACGGAGCACTGGAGGAACCCAGCAACCCCATCAGGGTAGTGCCCAGGACACATTGTCCATCAGATCCCTCATCAGACAAACCAGAGGGAGCACAGGGTTGGACATCTGCGCCTCCACCAGAGCAGTACTAACTCCAGAGATGGGAGTTCAAATCATTCCCACAGGGGTGAAAGGACCTCTTCCCAAAGGAACAGTAGGCTTATTATTGGGACGCAGCTCTTCTACTCTAAAAGGACTTATGATAAGTCCTGGGGTAATTGATCCCGATTATGAAGGTGAAATAAAAATTATAGCCAGTTCTCCAAAGGGTATATCAGTAATTTCACCAGGAGATAGAATAGCACAGTTACTAATAATAACCAGCCTACATGATAAATTTTACAGTCATACTGTAGAAAGAGGTTCCAAGGGATTAGGCTCCACAGGTGTAGATTGGGCTATGCTTTCTTTAAATTTAGATTCTCGCCCCATGCTAAAACTAAATATTCAAGGACATGAATTTAATGGGCTACTGGATACAGTTGCAGACCTTAGCATCATCTCTCGTCAAGAATGGCCAAAACATTGGCCATTACAACAAGCCACTCAAACGCTTCGAGGCCTAGGAGTGGCAACTAATCCCCATAGAAGTGCAATGGTATTAGATTGGAAGGATCCTGAAGGATGTGAAGGAACTATACAGCCATATGTATTGGATCATCTTCCCGTAAATTTATGGGGACGAGATGTCCTAGATCAATTAGGTTTGACATTAACAAATAACATCAACCAAAATGCACCCACTATTATGACTAGACAAGGTTTTAGGAAAGGAAAAAGATTAGAAAAACAAGAACAAGGTATAGCAGCACCAATACAAATAGATCAAGGAACAGAAAGACATGGGTTGGATTTTCAGAAAGGGCCACTGAGACAATAAAAATTACTTGGAAATCAGAAAGACCAGTATGGGTTCCTCAGTGGCCCCTGACTAAAGAAAAGATACAAGCAGCCCATGACCTGGTCAAACAACAATTAGCGGAAGGACATATACAACCTTTTGTATCTCCCCATAATACTCCCATTTTTGTCATCAAAAAGAAATCTGGTAAATGGAGATTATTGCAAGATTTAAGAGCCATTAATAATGAGATGGTTATTCTGGGACCTGCTCAATCAGGGATTCCTCAGTTGTCTGCTTTGCCAAAAACCTGGTATGTTTTAGTTATAGATATTAAAGATTGTTTTTTTCAATTCCAATTCATCCTGAGGATAGTCCACGTTTTGCATTTACTATCCCTGCACTGAATCATGAAGGTCCTGATCAGAGATATGAATGGAAAGTACTCCCTCAAGGGATGGCTAACAGCCCAACTATGTGTCAAATTTATGTTAACAAAGTAATCTAGCCACTTAGAAATCAAAATCCTGAACTACAAATATTTCACTATATGGATGACGTATTATTAGCACACAAAGATAAAAACATATTGCTAGAATGTTATGCCACACTTACAAACTTATTAAAAAATTATAATCTAGAGATAGCAATAGATAAAGTACAATTAAATTTTCCAATTAATTATTTAGGAATTCTATTATCCTCAACCATGGTCCGTCCACCAAAAATTCAAATACGAGTAGATCAACTCAAATCACTTAACGACTTTCAAAAGTTATTAGGAGACATAAATTGGATAAAGCCTTATTTAGGTATACCAACAGGAGAGTTGGGACCTTTATTTGATATCCTAAAAGGTCCATCAGATCCAAATTCACCCCGAATGTTAACGCCTGAAGCAAGAAAGGCATTAAAAATCATTGAAACATATATGGAAAATATGCATTTGGATAGAATTGATATAAGTTTGCCTTAAAAATATTCCTACAGGAGTATTTTGGCAAGAAGGTCCATTATTATGGATACATTTATCTTATTCTCCTAACACTATTCTTACTAGGTATCCTGAGGCTGTAGGACAATTAATACTCAAAGGAATAAAAGCAGCAAAGGGAGTGTTTGGAATTTCTCCCAATAAAATTATTACTCCATATACTATGAATCAAATGGATGAGTTAGCTAATGAGTTAAATACTTGGGCAATAATCATGTGTGAATCTAATGTTTCATTTGATAACCACTTACCATCTAATCCTTTATTGTCTTTTTGGTCATCACATCCTGTAATTTTTCCAAAAATGACAAGAAAAACACCTATCATGAATGCTCCAAATATATTCACTGATGGGTCAAATAATGGTACAGCAGCAGTAGTTACCCCTGATCAAACTTTTGCATTTTTAGTACCCAAACAATCAGCTCAAAAGGTAGAGCTTAATGCAGTTTTACAAGCTTTTGTGATGTTTAAAGTTTCTGTATTTAATTTATTTTCTGATAGTCAGTATGTAGTTAATGCTATAGTATCTCTTGAAGATGCTGGTAGGATTTCCCCTTCTTCTACTGTTTTCTCTTTGCTTTCCACTATACAAAGTCTAATCTGGGACAGAAAAGATCCATTCTTTATAGGACATATCAGGGCACATACAGGATTGCCTGGAGCCCTTAGTTTGGGCAATGATTTAGCAGATAAAACTACACATGACATACATATTTTCTCTACACTAGAAGAAGCTATAAATTTTCATAAAAAGTTCCATGTCAATGCTAATACTTTACAAAAGCGTTTTAAAATAACTAAGGAACAAGCTAGACAAATAATAAAACAATGTCAAAATTGTGTGACCTTTTTACCACAAGTTAATCTTGGAGTCAATCCTAGAGGATTGATACCTAACCATATTTGGCAGATGGACGTCACACACTTGCCAGAATTTGGAAAATTAAAATATTTGCATGTTACAGTTGATACTTCTTCTGGATTTTTAATGGGCTCCCTTCATGCCGGAGAAAAAACTAAAGATGTTATAGCTCATTGCTTACAAAATTTTGCCACTGTGGGTGTTCCAAAACAGTTAAAAACAGATAATGCCCCTGGTTATACTTCTACCTCTTTTAAACAATTTTGCTCAACATTTGGCATTACTCATATAACAGGAATTCCATACAATCCACAGGGACAAGGCATAGTTGAAAGAGCTCATCAAACTATTAAAATGTACTTATTAAAGCAAAAAGAAGGAATTGGGAAGAGGTATATATTCCCCAAAGATAAATTTAAAATAACCCTTTTTACTCTAAACTTTTTAAATTTGGATTCATCAGGACTTAGTGCTGCGGAAAGGCATATGTGTCCAAAAAATGTACATAAGCCCAAGGTACTTTGGAAGGATATTCTAACAGGACAATGGAAAGGTCCTGACCCAGTAATTGTCTGGAGTCAGGGGTCTGTTTGTGTGTTTCCACAGGAGAACAGCAGCCGATTTGGATTCCAGAGAGATTAACCAAGGTCCTGACCCAGTGATTGTCTGGAGTCGGGGTGTGGTGAGCCGCTTCTGCCGTTTCTGCAGATTATGGTCGCCATTACAGGATGACGCTGGCTCCGCTGTGGTCTGTGACAAACAACTCCTTATCTGGGAGAGTTGGCACATGATTTTTCACCACCCTGTGAGAAAGCTCCACGCGGCAGCTTTGCATTGGGGCTTGGGATGCTTTATTAAGGCTGGGAGGGGCATCAGAGAGGGAGAAGAAGAAATATCAAGGGCCTGAATAAACTGCTGAAAGAAGATTCCTGAGTTGCGTCTTCCTTGCGGGCAAGGGGTCGCGACAAGTGGTGCCGAGACCCGGGAACCAGAACTTTCAACAGTCAGGGGTGGTGCACCGGTTAGTCCCAGGTAAGTGGGATCCGCGATCAAAGCGGGGTTAGTCCCTAGTAAGTGGGATCCGCGACCAAAGCGGGGCAGCTCCTCTGTAATGAAAGAGAGAGCCTTACATTTTATTGCAGCTGCACTGTGTACTTTCGCTTCTACTTTCGCTTTCTTTTTTTTGTGCTTCCTTTGTTGTTGTGTCATGGGTGCCGCATCTTCAAGTCCGCTTCTCCTGGCCCTAGATGGCCTGTTACGTTCCAAGGGACTGGAAGTGAAACATAGTACTTTACAGAGATTTTTACAGAAGATAGATATCGCTGCACCGTGGTTTGCATTTTCGGGCAGCCTTACTGTGCCTAGTTGGGATAAATTAGGCAAAGATCTTGACTTTGCTTCTGAGCAGGGCATATTAGAGGGTGGGGTGATACCCCTTTGGAAAATGGTCCGTGGTTGCCTTACAGATGGTAAATGCCAGGAAGCTGTGAGAGAGGGTCAAGCTATTCTTGAGCAATTGCATGAGGAAAAATCTGAAGGATCATGTAGTGAAGTGGCAGAGAGTATTAAAAGTAACAGTAGTGAGAAGGCAAAAGAGCCTGAAGATAAAAATAGGAGAAGGCTCTACCCAGACTTGACCGAATTAAAAACGCCTGAGAACACAAGCGACTCAGAGAGTTCTGAGGACCTTGATATATTGTTACAACAACTACATAAGATAAAAATGAAAAAGAAGAAAAAGGAGACACAGGGCACACAGGCCTACTGTAAGAAGGGGAAGGGAGTTAACATCGGTCAACAAAACTCTGAGGAGGAGGAGGTAGAATATCTAGAAGAAGATATGGTGCCGATTGCCCCACCTCCGTATGTGGGGGGGAGCCAAGGTTCCGGGAGATCTTTTCATGCACAAGTTTGGAGGACAGTTAATACAGATATGGGACTTGCATACCCTGTATTTCAGGACAATAACAGGGGAAGATATCATGAGCCTTTAGGCTTTAAGATAATTAAAACCTTGGCAGAATCTGTCCGCACTTATGGCATAGATGCCGCTTTCACTCTCACTCAGGTTCAGGGACCCCTGTAAATAGTTCTGCTTTTAACATAACTACCTTGGCTATGATCTCCAAGGTACTAATCCCAGTGCCTCCTTCTTCTAATAGTACTTACAATGCCACTCATTTCAAGGCCTCTCCTTACTGTACCCCTAATCTTGGTTTCCCCCCAACATTTACGCCTTGTCAGGATCATTCTTGGGAGAGACTTCAAGTTGCTAAGGGTTTCTCTTTTTCCCCCTCTCTTAAGAGGTATGTTTATAACTTTAACCATAGTGCCAACTCCTCTACAGGAGTAGGTTGGTCCTGGTTTCAATGGCTGATTTCCAATGAGAAGGGGGCTTCAGCTGATATTTCTGCATTGGCTCAATTGCTGGGAGTCAGAAGTTGGCTGGCTAATGTTTCTGGCACTGTTAGGGAGAGTGAACGGGGTAATAGACTTACATCTGTTTCGTTCAATTCTTTGCTATATAATGCCACATTGCCCCCTGCGATGGTCTGCGTCCAATCCCCATTCTTGCTCCTTTTGACTAATGACACCTCGTCAGGGATGCTGGATTGTTCTAGTGTTACCTGTTATTTGTCTGAGTGTTGGAATGGCTCCTGGACTACGGCAATGGTTATGAAATTTCCAACCTTTGTCCCGATCCCGGTTACTTCAGATCCAGAGTCATTTCCTATTGTTGAACTGATTAGAGCCCGTAGAGATTTTGGAATTACGGCAGCCATAGTGACAGCTGTGGCGGTATCTGCTGCTGCAGCAGTTACAGCTGGAGTAGCCATGGCCAGCCAGGTACAAACTGCTGCCACTATTAATCAGGTTATTCAACAAACATCCACCATACTTGAATCTCAAAGTAGAATTAATCAACACACTTTATCTGGGATTCTAGCTGCTAATCAAAGGATAGATCTGCTTCAAGCTCAAGTTGAGGAATTGTCTGACCTAGTACATTTGGGTTGTATTGATCAACGTGCACATTTATGTATAACCTCTGTCAGATTTTATGATTCCAGAAATGCCTCCCACATCATCGGGGAGTATCCATCCGGAACCTGGTCCATGGAAGCAGAAAACATGATCCAGTCTCAACTAACCCAGATAGCTGTCTTGAACAGTACCCGTGTCGATCCCGTGACTTTGGGTCAATTCACCGATTGGATATCTTCTGCTTTTTCCTTATTCAAAGAGTGGGTGGGAGTAGGCATTTTTGGTGCAATGTGTTGCTTCAGTGTTGTACTTTGTTTGTGGCTTCTCTGTCGCCTTAAAACTCGCCATGCACAAGAAAAGGCTATGATCATACAAGCTCTTGCAGCTTTAGAAAATGGCAACTCACCTCAAGTCTGGCTTGCGCATCTTAAACAGTAAACCTTTGACATGGTCGTTACACCCCAAGTTATTATAACATTGCACTGGGATCGACATGACTTTCCTTGTTATTCTCTTAGTGTTGGAAAGCCCTTGCACTCTGCCGGTCTTACTGCCATTGCACGCAGATGGGTTTCCACACTGGTGCTTTTCTATCGCCTTAAAGTCCGTGCCTTTCTTTCAGGGTGCTGTCAACTTGTTTGTCGTTATAAACAGCCACAGTTCAGCCTCAGCTATCCCCCTTCGTCCACCATCGTCACGATACAGGATGCGAGGCAAGGCACTGCACTTGAGTGATCCTTGACGAGGACCTCAAGGAGAGCATGTCCTATTGCATGCGGGTTCGACGCGTCCACGCCCCGCCCCACGAAAAAAGGCGTCGGCTGATATGGCCTCAGATCTGGGGAAGGGCCCTCCTTAGGACTGAACCATACTATGCAGCCACTTCTGCACAGTGGGATAGGACCTCTACTCTCGCCTGTATTGTTTTAAGAAAACAGAAAGGGGGAACTGTGGTGAGCCGCTTCTGCCGTTTCTGCAGATTATGGTCGCCATTACAGGATGACGCTGGCTCCGCTGTGGTCTGTGACAAACAACTCCTTATCTGGGAGAGTTGGCACATGATTTTTCACCACCCTGTGAGAAAGCTCCACGCGGCAGCTTTGCATTGGGGCTTGGGATGCTTTATTAAGGCTGGGAGGGGCATCAGAGAGGGAGAAGAAGAAATATCAAGGGCCTGAATAAACTGCTGAAAGAAGATTCCTGAGTTGCGTCTTCCTTGCGGGCAAGGGGTCGCGACATCGGGGGTCTGTTTATGTGTTTCCACAGGGAGAACAGCAGCCGATTTGGATTCCAGAAAGATTAACTAAAGTGATTTCTACAGACCAAAAAGAAGATGATTTGGCTCAAATCCATAACAACTGATATCCAAAACTCCAGTTTGGCTATTCTTACATCTGCAACAGAACCAGGATGCTTTTATCAATATCTATTTTATTATTGCCCTTTGCCATATCATGAAGTTCTATTTTGTTTTTTGAGCTCATACAGACCTAGGTTAATGTTTTGCTGATCAGTTCTATTTTTTGACTATAGAGTTTTTAAGCATTGCAATGGAGATTTCACCTGTAAAAAGTTATAAGGCCTTTACTATAATGTTATGTGTTGTATGTATTATATGTGTGCACACTTGTGTTTTGTGTTATATGTTTGAATGTATGTATGTCCATATATCATATATGATGAGCGCTCATGATAAAATGGATCCAAATATTTTTTTCATGTGATTTATATGGTTTAATTTAAATTGGGTAAACAACTGTTGAGGATTGTTTTAATATGTAAACAAAAAAGAAGGTTAACAGATCTGTTTGTTTACTTTCACCTTTCCTTTTCATTATATTTAATAATTCTCTTAAAGACAATGTAAATTGTTAAGAAAATTGTTTTCTTTTAGTGCCTTCTGTAATGTTACATAATTTTTTCTTTAGCCATTATTGCCAGAATTCCTATCTTCATCCCAGTGCCAGTGAAGACAATGCAAATTGTTAAGAAAATTGTTTTCTTTTAGTGCCTTCTGGAATGTTACATAATTTTTTCTTTAGCCATTATTGCCAGAATTCCTATCTTCATCCCAGTGCTGGTGAAGTCAAAGATAAAACCAATCTACAGCTTCTACAATAGCCATCACTGAACTGCTTGCAGAACTTGCCTGGACACATTGTGAGCTCACCTGTATGCATTGTGAACTATCTGTTGGTGCAGCGACTTGTGGTAGTGTTGGGGTATTTTTGCTGATGATGTCATTGGTGGTACAATTTTTCCAAAAGGAGCCATCAATTGGCTTGGTGTATCTTCCTCCCTTCTGCTTGTCATGATCGTCCAGCTAAAATTTGGGGGCCAACAGAGGTGAGGCAAAGAACCTCACCCCCCTGCTGGTACAAAGACCTCTCCACAGGTGTGGCTGTATACTGGACTGGTAGTCAGTGACGGGTAAGATCCAATTGCAATGGTACCAACCTAAGGACCATATGTACTATTGGACAACCTAAGGCAGGCACGGTCCCTAAGCCTCATGCTTGTTGTTTAAACAGAGAGGGGGAGATGTTGAGAGCCACAGCCAAAGGGGCCCCAGCAAACTTCCAGCTGCCAGCAAACTTCCAGCTGCCGGCTGATGATTGGCTCACAGCGGCCCCAGCAACATCTAGCTGATTGGCTCCTCTGCGGTGATGCTCATTGGGCTGTTTCCCTGCCCTTTCAGACCATGGAGCTGCTCATTGGGGGACTTTTTGGCTCCGCCCACATGACCCAGCCAATCGGCCTCAAGAGCAGGAGGATTGTGGGAGGTGGAGAGAAGCTTGTGTGGGAGAGAGAGGCTTGTGGAAAGCTGGTGGTGGCAGTTGAGGCTCTGAGGGTTTTTCCTGAGAGGCTGTTTTGTTTGGCGTGTGTGGTTCTAAAAATAAAGTTAGTTTCTTTTGAGAAGTGGCTCCTGATTGTGCCCAGCCAGACTGCTGCAGGGTTACTGCTAGGCATTAAGTTAGGGTGAGTGTTAGGGTATGAGTATGTTTCAGGATTAGATTTAAGGTTATGGTTAGTTGTCGAATTTAGGGCTAGGGTTAGGTCTAGATGTAGTTTTAAGGTGGTTTAATTTAAGGTTTAGGGTTAGGTCCATTGTTCACTTTTGTTTTACTACAAGGGTTAGAGTTAGGGCTAGTTTTACCATTAACATTAGAGTTAGGACTAGTGTTAGTCTTAGGTTTAGGGTTAGAAATATTGTTAGGGCAAGGACTAAGGATAGGGCAAGCATTAGTGCTAGTTTAGGGCTAGGTCTTGGGTTATGGTAAAGAATAGGATTAGAACTAGGGATAGGGCTATGGTGAGAGTTAGAGTTAGACTTAGTGCTAGGGTTAGGGTTAGGTTTATTTATAAGATTACCTGTAGTGCCAGTGTTAGGGTTTGCTCTATGCTTAGGTCCAGGATTAGACCTAGGGTTATTGTTTGTGTCAGAATAAGGGTCAATGTTAGTGTTAGGGTTTGGGATAAGATTAGAGCTAGAATGAGGGCTAGAGTCAGGACTATTAAAAGGGTTCAGATTTTGGTTAGCCTAATAATTAGGAATAGTTCTAGGGTTACCATTAGTGTTAGAGTTCTGCTTAGGGTAAGGGATAGAGATAGAGCTAGGTTTAGGGTTAGGGTTAAAGCTAGGTTTAGAGCTTGAATTGGGGCAAGTTTTTGTTTTAGGGTTAGGGCTAGGGTTAGGGCAATGGCTAATGTAAGAACTAGGGTTAACTTTAGGGTTAGTTTTAGTGTTAGGGTTAAGGGTAGGTCTAGTATTATGGTTAGGTTTAAGGTTAGAGTGATATTTAGAGCTAGGGTTAGTGTTAGGATATGAATGAGGGTCAGAGTTAGGGTTAGGCCTCGAATGAGGGATAGGGTTACAGGTAGGTTTCAGTTCAAGGTTAGATGGGTTCTAGAGCTAGGGTAAGCATTAGGATACGAGTCTGTGTCAGGGTTATTTTTAAGGTTAAGTATAGGAATCAAATTTAGGTATAGGGTTAGGTCTAGATGTAGTGTAAAGGTGGTTTAAGTTAAGGTTTAGGGTTAGGGCTATTGCTTGATTTTGTTTTACTGCTATGGTTAGAGTTAGTGCTAATTTCATGAATAGCGTTAGGGTTAGGGCTTAAGTGTTAGGCTTAAGCTTAGGGGTAGGGTTAGATTTAGATTTAGGGTTAGATCTAGGTTTAGGGTTAAGACTGAGTTTAGGGCAAGGGTTCAGGCTAGGGTTAGATTATGGTATGTAATAGGGTTAGAACTAGGGATAGGCCTTTAGGGCTTTGGTTAGGAAATAGATAAATTAGGGCTAGGAATACAGCTATGGTTACTGTTCAGCTTAAATATAGAGTAGGGTTTGAGGTAGTATTAAGTTTAGCATAAGGGATAATGTTATAGCTAGTTTTAGAGGTAGGGTGATATTTAGAATTAGGGTTAGAGCTTTGGTTATGATTAGGATTATGATTAAGGCTAGGTTTAGTGCTAGGATGAGGGCTAGTGTTTGTTTTAGGGTTAGGGCTAGGAATTGGGGTATGACTAATTTCAGATCTAGAATTATGTTTAAAGATAATTTTATGTTTAGGATTATAGCTACGTCTAGTGTAAGGGTTAGGTTTAGGGATAGGGTCAGGTTTAGGGCTAGGGGTAGTATTATGGAGAAGGTCTGGGTTAAGGTTTGGGATAGGTTAAGGTCTAAAGTTAGGGACTGAATTAGCATTAGGGTTAGGGTTAGAGTAATGATAGGGTTAGTTTTAGGGTCCAGGTTATGTTTAGGGTTATGAATAGAAATAGGATTAGAGATATCATTAGGTTTAGACCTAGGGTAAGCATTAGGTTTAGGGTTATTTTCATGGTAATGGATAGGGTTATACTAGGGATAGGGCTAGGGTTATGGTTATGATTAGGGCTAGGGTTTTGGTGAGGGCTTGGGTTAGGTTTAAAGCTCAGGATAGGGCTCAGATTATGCCTAGGTTTCAGGTTAAGTTAGTGCTAGGTTTAGGTATATGGCTAATGTAAGTACTAGAGTTACATTTAGGGCTAATTTTAGGGTTAAGGTTATGGCTAGGTTGGCTGTTAGAGTTAGGTTTTAGGTCAGGGTGATGTTTAGAGCTAGGGTTAATGTTAGTGTCAGAGTCAGGGTCAGAGTTAGTTTTAGGGTTTGGCTTAAAACTCTAATTAGGTCTAGGTTTAGGGGTAGGTGTATGGTTAGGGTTTCATTTAGTTTAAGGATTAGTGTTAGAGCTGTGGCTCAGTTTTGTTTTAGGCTAGGGCTAGAGTTACAGTTAGTTTTAGGATTAGTATTAGGGTTAGGGCTAGTGTTTGGGTTAGCCTTAGGCTTCAGGTTAGGGTTAGATTTAGAGATAGGTGTTGATCAAAGGTTAATGCTAGGGCTAAGGATAGGGCAAGGGTTAGGACAACGGTTAGGGCTAGGGTTATGGTTATGGTAAGGAATAGGTTTATAACTAGTGATAGGCCTGTGTGAGAGTTAGAGTTCGTCTTATGGCTAGGTTTAGGGTTATGGTTAGGGATATGGCTAAATTAGGGCTAGGGTTAGTGTTAGGTTTAGGCCTAGGTTTAAGGTTAGAGTTAGGGTTACATTTAGTTTAAAGGAATGGATTAAAGCAAGATTGAGGGCTTGGCTAGGGTTAATATCAGGGTTAGGGCCAGGGTTATTGTTAGGGTTATGATTAAGGCTAGGGTTTAGGGATAGGATGAGTGATAGTGTTTGTATTAGGTTTAGGGCTAATATTAGGTCTAGGACTAATGTCAGGTCTAGGGTTAAAATTAGGGATACATTTAGTGTTAGGTTTATTGCTTGGTTCAGTGTAAGGGTTAGGTTTAGGGTAAGGGTCACTTTTAGTGGTACGGTTATTATTAGGGTCAGAATCAATGTTAGGGTTTAGGTTAGGTTAGGTTAATTAAGTCTAGATTAGGGTTTAAGTTTAGGGCTCAAATTAGCATTAGATTTAGGGTTAGGGTAATGACAGAATTAGGTTTAAGGTTTAGTTTTGGTTTAGTTTAATGGATAGGGTTAGGGTTAGGCCTAGGGTTAGCATAAGGTTTAGGGTTATCATTAGAGTAATGGATGTAGTTAAACCTAAATTTAGGGGTAGGGTTATGTAAAGGATTAGGGATTTTGTTTGGATTAGTGTTAGGTTTAAATTAAGGATTAAAGCTAGGATAAGGACTCGGATTAAGTCTAGGTTTTGGGATAGGTTAGGGTTAGGATTAAGACTATGGCTAATATACAAAGTAAGGTTATGATTAGCACTAATTATAAGGTTAGGGTTAAGGCTATGTCTAGTGTTAGGGTTAGATTTATGGTTACAATGATTTTAGAGCTAGGTTTAGTGTTAGGGTCAGAGTCAGGGTCAGGGTTCGTTTTCAGGTTAGGGTTAGGTCTAGAATTAGGGATAGGGTTAGGGATATTGTTAGTGCTAGGTGTAAGGTTAGGGTTTGGTTTAGGTTAAGGGTTAAAATTAGGGCTATGACTCGGTTTTGTTTTAGGGCTAGGGCTAGGGTTAGGGCTAAGATTAGGTCTAGGTTTAGAGTGATGGTAAGGGAAAAAGTTAGAAATACCCCATAGGTCTAAGGCAAGAGTTATAGTTACTATTAGACCTAGGATTATGTTTAGTGTTAGGGATAAGGCTAAGTTAGGACTGGGATTAGGGCAAGTGTTAAAGTTAGAGGTAGGGCTAGGGTTAGGGCTAGGTTTAGTGTTAGGGTTTGGATTAGGGATAGGTTTAGGGTAAGGGATGAGATTATACCTAGTTTTTGGGATAGGGTGAGGGTTATAATTAGGGATAGGGTTAGGGTTAGGGTTATGAATAAGGCGAGGATAGTTATGGCGATAGATAGGGTTAGAGCTAGGGTTAGGGCTAAGGTTATGGTTATGATTAGGGCTGGGGTTAGGGTTAGTGTTAGGGTTAAAGCTTGGGTTAGGATGTGAGTTAAAGTTTGTGTTAGGGTTAGGGCTAGGTTTAGAGCTAAGGCAAATGTCAGGTCTAGGGTTAGAGTTAGTGATAGTTTAGGGTTAGGTTTATATCTAGGTCTATTGTAAGGGTTGGGTTTATGGTTAGGGTCAGGTTTATAGCTGGGGGTATTATCAGGGTAAGGGTTAGGGTTTATGTTAGGTTATGGTTTATGGTTAGGGCTTGAATTAGCATTAGGTTTAGTGATAGTTTAACAATAGTTTGAGGTTTAGGGTTCAAGTTAGGTGTAGGGTAATGGATAGGGTTAGAGACGGGCATAGGGTTTGGTTTCTATTTAGCATAAGGGTTAGGGTTATCCTTAGGGTAATGCATAAGGTTAGAGCTAGGTTTAGTGGTAGGGTTATGCTTAGGATTGTATCTAAGTTTAGGCTTAGGCTTAGGGTTAGGGCTATGCCTAGCATTAGGGTTAGCTTTAGGGTTAAAGATAGGGTAGGGCTTGGATTAGGGCTAGGTTTTGCAATAGGTTAGGGGTATGGCTTAATTAAGAACTTGTTATGATTAGAGTTAGTTTTAGGGGTAATATTAGGGCTAGGTATAGTTTCAGGGTTAGGGTGATGTTTAGAGCTAGGATTAGTGTTAGTGTAAGGGTTAGTGTTCAGATTAGGATTATGGTTAGAATTAAAGCCAGAATTAGGACTAGGGTTAGGTCTAGGGGAAGAGTTAGTGTTTGGCTTTGGCTAATTGTTATTATTAGGGCTACGTCCAGGTTTTTATTTAGGTCTTGGGCTACTGTTATCGCTAGATTTAGGATTAGTTTTAGGTCTAGGGCTAGTGTTAGAGTTTGTTTCAGGGTTAGGTTGAGGTTTAGACCTATGATTAGTGTTAGGGTCAGAATAAAGATCAGGGTTAGGGTTAGGGTTTGGGTTATGGTTAGAGCTAAATAAGGGCTAGATTTAGGACTAGTAATAGGATTAGGGTTTGGGTTAGGTTAGGATTAGGGTTAGAATTAGGATTAAAATTAGTGTTAGTGTTTTGCTTAGGGTAAGTGATAGAGTTAGAGCTACTGTTAGGTCTAGGGTTAGAGTTAAACCTAGGTTTGGAGCTCAGATTAGGGCTAGTTTTTGTGTTAGGATTAGGGCTACAGTTAGAGGAACAGCTAATGTAAGAACTAAGGTTACAATTAGGGTTAGTTTTAGGGTTATGGTTAGGGGTTAGACATCTAATGTTAGGATTAGGTTTAAGGTTAGGGTGATATTTAGAGCTAGTGTTAGTGTTAGGTTAGAAGTCAGGGTCAGGGTTAGTCTTAAGGTTAGGGTTAGGACTCAAATTATGGCTAGGGTTACTGTAAGTATTTGGTTTAAGGTTAGGATGGTGTTTAGAAGTAGGGTGAGTGTTATGAAATGAGTTAGAGTCAGGGTTAGTATTAAGGTTAAAATTAGGACTCAAATTAGGGATAGGGTTAAGTCTAGGTGTAGTATTAGGATTTGGTTTAAGTTAAGGTTTAGTATTAGGGCTATTGCTTGGTTTTGATTTACTGCTAGGGTCAGTGTTAGGGCTAGGTTTATGAGTAGCATTAGGGTTAGGGCTAGTGTTTGTTAGGCTTAGGCTTAGGGTTAGTGTTAGATTTAGAGTTAGGTATAGATCTAGGTTTATGGCTAGGAGTAAGGACAGGGCAAGGCTTATGGCTAGGGTTAGAGCTAGGGTTAGGGTTACGGTAAGGGATAGGGTTAGAACTAGGGATAGGGCTAGTGTGAAAGTTATAATTAGTCTTATGGCTAGGATTAGGGTTAGGGATAGAGTTAAATTAGGGCTCGAATAAGGCTAGGGTTATGGTTCAGCTTAGGCCTAGCATTAGATTTAGGGTTAGGGTTATGTTTAGGGTAAGGATTGGCATTATAGCTAGGTTTAGAGGTAGGGTGAGGGTTAGAATTAGGTTTAGGCCTATGATTAGTGTTGGGGTTATAATTCAGGCTGGTTTTAGGACTAGGATGAAGGCTAGGGTTGTTTTAGTGTAGGGGTAGGATTAGAGCAAGGACTAATATCAGGTCTAGGGTTATGGTTAAAGATAGTTTTAGGGTTAAGTTTATGAATACAGGTAGTGTAAGGGTTATGTTTAGTTTTAGGTCACGTTTAGAGCTAGAGGTATTATTAGATTAGGTTCAGGGCCTTGGTTAGGGTTTGGATAGGCTATGGTTTAAATTTAGGGCTTGAATTAGCATTAATTTTAGTGTTAGGGTAATGATAGAGTGAGGTTTAGGGTTTAGGTTTGGTTTAGGGTAATGGATATGGTTAGGATTAGGGATAGGGTTAGGTTTAGGCCTAGGGTTAGTATTAGTGTTAGGGTTATAGTCATGGTGATTGATAGGGTTAGAGCTAGGGTTAGGGCTAAGTTTATGGTTATGATTAGGGGTAGGGTTAGAGTTAGTGTTAGGATTAAAGCTTAGGTTAGAGCTTAAATTAGGGCTAGGTTTTGTGTTAAGTTAGTGCTAGGGTTAGAGTTACAGCTAAGGTAAGTACCAGGGTTACATTTAGGGCTAAATTTAGGTTTAGGGTTGGCGCTAAGTCTAGTGTTAGTCTTAGTTTTAGGGTTAGGTGATCTTTAGAAGTAGGATTAGTGTTCTGGTCAGATTCAGGGTCAGGGTTAGTTTTTGGTGCAGCTTAAAACTCGAATTAAGGCTAAGTTTAGCGTTAGGTTCAGGGTTTGGTTTAGGTTAAGGGTTAGGTTTAAGGCTATGTCTGGGGTTTGTTTCAGGCCTAGGGCTAGGATTAGGGGTAGATTTAGGATTAGCATTATGGTTATGGCTAGTGTTAGGTTTAGGTTTAGGCTTAAGGTTAAAGTTAGATTTAGAGTTAGAGTTATATCTAAGTTAGGGCTAGGGCTAAGGGTAGGGTTAGGGTTAGGGCTAGGATTATTGTTTCAGTAAAATATAGGTTTTGAACTAGGGATAGGGCACAGGTGAGAGTTAGAGTTAGTCTTAGGGCTAGGGTTAGGGCTAAAATTAGGGATAGGCATAAATTAGGGCTAAGATTAGGGCTAGGGTTATGGCTAAGATTAGGGCTAGGGTTAATGTTAGTGTTAGACCTAAGGTTAGGGTTAGGGTTAGGATAAGGGCTGGGGTTTGTGTCAGGGTTTTGGCTAGGTTTAGGTTAGTGCTAGTGTCAGGTCTAGGGTTACAGTTTGGGATAGATTTAGAATGTTTTATGGCTAGGTCTAGTGTAAGGGTGAGGTTTAGGGTTAGGGTCAGGTTTAGAGCTAGGGGACTTATTTGTTTGAGGTTAGGGTTTTGATTTAGGGCTCTAATTAGCTTCAAGGTCAGGGTAAGAGTAATGATAGGTTTTTGTTTAGGGTTCAGTTTAGGTTAAGGTTAATTGATAAGGTTAGGGTTATCAATAGGGTTAGGGTTAGGTCTAGAATTAGCATTAGGGTAATGGTTATGGTAGGATAATGGATAGGGTTAGAGCTAAGGTTGGGGCTAGGATGATGTTTATAAATAGGTCTTGAGTTAGGGTTAGGGTTAGGTCTAGGGTTAAGGTTAGGGTTATGTTTAGTGTAAGAGTTGGGTTTTGAGCTAGGTTTAGGGCTAGGGCGGGGATAGGTTTAGGGTTAGGTCTAGGGATAAGATTACAGTACAGTTAGGGTTACGATTAGGTCTACGGTCATCATTAGGGGTAGTGTTGGGGTTAGGGTAGTGGATACGACTAGATGTAGGTTTATTTTATGGTTAGAGTTAGAGTGAGGTTTAGGCTTAGGGTTAGGGCTATGGTTATGGTTAGGTTTGTGGTAAGGGTTAGAGTTTGAGTTAGGGTTAGGTATATGGTGAGGGTGAGGTTTAGGGTTAGGTCTAGGATTAGTTTTTTGGTTAGTTTTAGGGTTAGGATTGGGCCTAGGTTTATCAATAGAGTTAGGGTAATGTTTAGGGTAATGGGTATCTTTAGAGCTAGGTTTAGTGCTTGAATTAAGGTTCGGATTAGGACTAGGTTTAGTGTTATATTTAGGGATAGGTGTAGGTTTATATTTAGGGTAAGGTTTAGGTTTTGAGCCAGGGTTAGAACTAAGGTGAGGGTTAGGATAGGGTTAGGGCTACAGTTAGTGTTAGGGTTATGCCTAAGCCTAGGTTTAGGCCTAGGATAAGATCTAGGTTTTGTGTTAGGTTTAGGCCTAGGGTTATGCCTATGGGTAATATAAGAGCTAGGGTTATGATTAGGGCTAGTTTTAGGGTTAGATTTATGACATGGTCTAGTGTTAGGTTTAGATGTTGGTTAGGCTCAGGTTTGGAGATAGGTTTACTGTTAAAGGCAGGGTCAGTGTTCAGGTTAGAGTTAGAGTTAGGGTGAAAGCCAGAATTAAGACAAGGTTAGGTTTAGGGGTAGGGTTAGTGTTTCTTTGGGTTAAGGATTATTTTTAGGGCTAGGGCTAAGTTTTTGTTTAGGTCTAGGGCTAGAGTTATCACTAGATTTAAGATTTGGTTAAGGTTTAGGGTTAGCATTAGGTATAAGGTTACTATAAGGCTTGTTTCAGGGTTTGGTATAGGGTTAGGTTCAGATTTAGACCTATAATTAGTGTTAGTGTCAGAAAAGGCTGAAGTTTAGGGTTAGGTTTTGGGTTAGAATTAGAGCTAGTATGAGTGGTAAGGATAGGAATCCTAATAGGTTTAGGCTAAGGATTAGGATTAAGACTAGGGTTATATTATTAATAGGGTTTGGCTTAGGGTATGGATATGGTTAGGGCTAAAGTTAGGGTTAGGTTTAGGACTAGGGTTAGGGTTAGTGTTAAGTCTATTGTTAGGGCTTGGATTAGGGCTATTTTTGTGTTAGGGTTAAGGCTAGAGTTAGGGCTAAGGCCAATGTAAGAACTAGGTTTACGATTTGAGTTATTTTTAGGGATGGGATTTGGGCTGTTCTAGTGTTAGCATTAGCTTTAGAGTTAGGGTGATATTTAGAACTATGCTTAGTTTTGGCCTAGGACTTGAATTAGACTTAGGTTTATAGATAGTTCTAGGATTAGGGTTTGGTTTATGTTAAGGTTTAGGATTAGAGCAATGGCTCTGTTTTCTTTTAGGGCTAGGGCTAGGATTATGGCTAGTGTTAGGATTAGCAATGGCATTAAGGCTAGTGGTAGTCTGAGGTTTAGGCTTCAGTTTAGGGTTAGTTTAGAGTTATGGTTACATCTAGGATTAGGGCTATGGCTACAATGAGAGCTAAGGTTAGGGCTTAGGTAACAGATAGGGTTAGAAATAGAAATAGGGCTAGGGTGAAATTGACTTAGTCTTAGGACTAGGGTTAGCAGTAGGATTAGGGTTAGGGCTAAATTAGGGCTAGGATTAGCGCTAGGATTAGTGTTTATTGTTAGGCCTATGGTTAAGGCTAGTATTATGGTTTGTGTAATTATTAGGGTTAGGGTGAGTTTTAGGGATGTAATGGGGTTATAGTTAGGTTCAGGGCTTGGTCGAGGGTTAAAATTAGGGATAGAGCCAGGCTGAGGTTTTCGATTAGGATTAAGGCTAGGTTTAGGGCTAGGATGAGGGCTAGGTTTTGTGTTAGGAGAAGGGCTAGAATTAGGGCTAGGACTAATGTCAGGTATAGGGTTATGGTTAGGGTTAGGTTTATGGCTAGGTCTAGTGTAAAGTTTAGGTTTAGGGTAAGGGTCAGGTTTAGAGCTGGGTGTATTGTTAGAGTCAAAATCCAGGTTAGGGTTTATTTAGGTTAAGGTTTAGGGTTAGTGCTCAAATTATCATTAGGGTTAGGGTTAGACTAATGAATAGGATTAGGATTAGGATTAGGGTTCAATTTAGGTATAGAGTAATGTATAGGGTTAGTTTTAGGGATAGTGTTTGGTTTAGGCCTAGGGTTAGCATTTGGGATAGGCTTATATGTAGGGTAATGAATAGAGTTAGTACTAGTGTTAGGGATTGGGTTAAAGTTAGGATTAAGAGTAGGGTTAGGGTTAGGCCTAGGGTTAGTGTTAGGGTTAGGTTTAGGTTAAGTGTTTATGGTTAGGGCTAGGGAGAGGTTTAGGGTTAGAGTCAGTGCTATGGTTAGAATTAGGGTTAGAATTAGGCTAGGGTTAGCATTAGTGTTAGGGTTATATTTAAGCTAATGGATAGAATTCGAGTTAGGCTTTGTGCTATGGTAACAGGATTAGGGCAAGGGTTAAGTTTGGGATTATGGTTACATTTAGGGTAAGAGTTAGAATTTCAGCTAAGGTTAGGGATAGGCAAGTGTGAGGGTTAGGCTAGGGCTAGCGATAGTGTTAGGCTTACAGCTAGTTTAAGTGCTACATTTGGGGCTAGGTTTTCGGGGGAGGTTTATGGCTAGTGTTAGGACTATGGGTAATGTAAGAACTAGGATTATGGTTATGGCTAGTTTTAAGGTTAGGATTATGGATAGGTCTAGTGTTAGGGGTGTGTTTTGGGTTAGGATAAGGATTAGAGCTAGGATTTTTGTTAGGGTAAGGGTCAGTGTTCAGGTTAGCATTGGATTTACTGTTAGGAGCACAATTATACTAGGGTTAATTCTAGGGGTATTGTTAGTGATTTCTTTTGACTAATGGTTATTTTTAGTGCTAGAGCTAGGTTTTTGTTTAGGGCTAGGGCTAGAGTTATGGCTACATTTAGGATTAAGTTTAGGTCTAGTGTAAATGTTATGGTTAAGTTTAGGAATAGGTTTATCGATAGGACTAGTGTTAGTGTTTGGTGTAGTGTTAGGGTCAGGCTTAGACTTAGGGCTAGTGTTAGGGTCAGAATAAGGGTCAGGTGTAGGTTTAGGGTTGGGTTAGGATAGAGATAAAATGAGGCCTAGGGTTAGGACTAGTAATAGAGTTAGTGTTTAAGGTAAGCTAAGGATTAGGGTTAGGACTAGGGTAGAAATAGGGTGAGGGTTGGCATAGGGTAAGGGACAGAGTTAGAGCTAGGGTTAGGGTTAGGGTTAGTGTTAGTGTTAAAGCTAGGGTTAGGGTTCAGATTAAGGCTAGGTTTTGTTTTAGGGTTAGTGCTAATGCGAATGTAAGACCTGACATTATGATTAGGGCTAGTTTAAGGATTAGGGTTAGGGCTTGGTTTAGTGTTCACGTTAGGTCTAGGATTAGGGTGATGTTTAGAGCTGGGGTTAGTTTTAGGATCAGAGTCAGGGTCATTATTAGTTGTATGGTTATGTTTAGGACTCGGATAAGGGCTAGGGTAAGGGCTAGGTGTAGTGTTAGTGTTTGATTAAGGTTAAGGTTTAGGATTAAATCTGTAGCTCAGTTTTCCGTGAATGCTATGGCTATGGTTAGGGATAGTTTTCACATTAGCATTAGGATGAGGGCTAATGTTAGGGTGAGGTTTAGGTTTAAGGTTAGGGTTAGATTTGGAGTTAGGGTTAGATCTAGGCTTAGGGCTAGGGCTAAGGTTGGGGCTAGGGTTAGGGCTAGGCTTTGGGTCATGGTAACGGATAACTTTAGAACTAGGGATAGGGCTAGGGCCAGAGTTAGAGTTAGTCTTAGGGCTAGGGATATGATTAGGTTTAGGGTTAGGGCTAAATTAGGTCTAGGATTAGAGCTAGGGTTAGAATTAGGGTTAGACCTTGGTTTAGGGCTAGGGTTAGAAATAGGATTAGGGTTCAGTATGATATTATAGCTAGGTTAAAAGCTATGGTGAGGGTTCACTTTAGGGTTAGGCCTAGTGTTAGGTTTAGGGTTCAGATTAAGGCTAAGTTTAGGGCCAGGATTACAAGGCAATTTTTTTAGCATAAGGTCTAACATTAGGGCTACGACTTATGTCAGGTCTAGGGTTATGGTTAGGGATACTTTCAGGGTTAGGTTTATGGCTATGTACAGTGTAAGGGTTAGGTTGAGGGTTAGGGTAACTTTTACAGATAGGATATTATAAGGGTCAGGGTCACTGTTAGGGTTTGTTTATGTTAAGGTTTAGGGTTAGGGTTCAAATTAGGATAGGATTATGTTTAGGGTTAGGATAATGGATATGGTTAAGTTTAGGGTTCAGGTTAGGTTTAGGTTAATGAATAGGGTTAGGGTTATGGATAGAGTTAGGATTATCCTAAAATTAGTATTAGGGTTAGGGTTAGGGTTAAGGTAATAGATAGGATTAGAGCTAGGGTTAGGGGTAGGGTTATGGTTAGGATTAAGGCTAGGTTTAGGACTAGTTTTAGAATTAGGGTTAGGTTTAAAGCTAGTGGTAGGGTTAGGGTTAGGGCTAGGTTTTAGATTAGGTTAGGGCTACAGTAGGACTATGGCTAATATAAGAACTAGGGTTAAGATTAGGGCTAGTTTTAGGGTTAGGGTTTGGTCTAGGTCTAGTGTTAGGGTTAGGTTATGATTAGAGTGATGATTTGAAATAGGGTTAGTGTTAGGGTCAGAGTCAATTTCAGTGTTAGTTTTAGGGTTAGTGATAACACTCAAAATAAGGTTAGAGTTATGGATAGGTGTAGGGTTAGTTTTTGTGTTAGGGTTAGGGCAAAAATTAGGGCTAGGTCTAATGTCAGGTCTGAGGTTACAGTTAGGTTAGTGTTAGGGTTATGGCTAGGGCTCAGTTTTGCTTTAGAGCTACAGCTAGGTTTAGAAATAGTTTTAAGATTAGTGATAGTGTTAGGGCTAGTGGTAGGTGGAGGTTCAGGCTTAGGGTTAGGTTTATATTTAGAGTTATGGTTAGATCTAGTGTTAGGACTTGGGCTAGGTATAGGGGTTAGGTTTGGGCTAGTGTTAGGGCTATGGTAACAGATAGAGTTAGTACTAGAAAAAGGCCTAGGGCAAGAGTTAGATTTAGTCTTAGGGTTAGGGTTAGAGTTAGGTTTATGATTAGCACTAAATTAGGGCTAGGATTAAAGCTAGGGTTAGTGTTAGGGTTAGAGTTAGTGTTATTGTTAGTCTTAGTGTTAGTGTTAGGATTAGGGTTAGGGTTAGGGTAAGGGATGTGGTTATACCTAGGTTCAGAACTAGTGCGAGGGTTGAAATTAGGGATTGGGCTAGGGTTTGGGTTCAGGTTAGGATTAAGTCTAGGTTTAGGGATTGGGATAGTGTTAAGATTAGGGCAAGTATTAGGTCTATGGCTAATGTCTGTTAGGGTTATGCTTAGAGATAGTGTTAAGGTTAGGTTTATGGCTAGGTCTATTGTAAGGGTTATGTTTCGGGAAAGGGTCCTGTTTAAACCTAGGTGTATTGTTAGGGTAAGTTTATTGTTTAGGGTTGGTTTAGGTTATGGTTTAGGTTTAGGGCTTGTTTTAGCATTAGGGTTAGGGACTGGGTTAGAGTAATTAATAAGGTTAGGTTTAGTGTTCAAATTAGTTTTAGGAAATGGATAGGGTTAGTGTTAGAGATAGGTTTAGAGTTAGGCCTAGGGTTAGCATTTGGATTAGGATTATGCTTAGGGTAAAGGATAGGTTTAGGGCTAGGGTTATGGTAAGGATTAGGACTATGGTTATGGTTAGTGTTAGGGTTATGATTAATCCTAGGGTTAGTGTTAGGGTTAGGTTTAGGGTAAGTGTTAGATTTTGAGCTATGGTTAGGGCTAGGGCAATGGTTAGGTTTAGTGTGACATCTAGGTTTAGGGTTAGGCTTAGGTTTAGAACTAGGTTTAGAATTAGGGTTTGGGTTATGTTTAAGGTAATGGACAAAGTTAGAACTAGGGTTTGGCCTTTGTTATGGTTAGGATTAGGACTAGGGTTAGGGTTAGGTTTAGGTCTAGAGTTATATTTGGGTAAGAGTTAGTGTTTGAGCAAGGGTTAGGGTTAAGGCCAGGTTAGGGTTATGGCTAGATTTTTGGTTAGCATAAAGTTTAGAGCTAGGATTTGTGTTACAGGAAGGGACAGTGTTTGAGTTGGGGTTATGGCCAGAATTACGACTAGGGTTAGGTCTAGAGGTAGAGGTAGTGTTTGGGTTAGGTTTAGGATTATTGTGAGGGCTAAGGCTAGGTTTTTGTTTAGGGCTAATGCTAGAGCTATGGATAGATTTAGGATTAGGTTTTTGTCTAGTTTGAGTGTTAGGGTTAGGTTTACATATAGGGTAACCCATCGGCCTAGTGTTAGGGTTCAGTTTAGGGTTAGGGTCAGGTTTAATCCTAGGGTTAGAGTTAGGGTCAGAATAAGGGTTATGGTTAGGGTCAGGTTTTGGGTTAGGGTTAGAGCTAGAATGAGGGCTAGGGTTAGGACAAGTAATAGTGTTATGCTTTGGGGTAGGCTAAGCATTAGGATTAGGACTAGGGTAGCATTAGGATGAGGGTTTGGCTTAGGGTAAGGGATAGGTTTAGAGCTAGGCTAATGGCTATTGTTAGGGTTAGGTATAGGTCTAGGTTTAGGTTAGATTTAGGTTTAAAGTTAGGTTTATGTCTCAGATTAGAGCTAGATTTTTCTGTTAGCACAGGGCTATGGCTAATGTAAGAACTGGTGTTATGATTAGGGGTAGTTTTAGGGTTAGGGTTAGGTCTAGGCCTAGTGTTCAGGTGAAGTTTAGTGTTAGTGTGATGTTTAGAGCTAAGGTTATTGTTAGGGTCTGAGTCAGGGTCAGGGTAAATTCTAGAGTTAGGGTTAGGACTCACATTAGGGCTAGGGTTGGGGCCAGGCATAAGCTTACTTTTTAGTTTAGGTTAAGGATTAGCCATAAGCCTATGACTCGGTTTTGTTTGAGTGCTAGGGCAAGGGTTAGGGCTAGTTTTCCAATTAGCATTAGGGTTAGGGCTATTTTGAGGGTGAGGTTTAGGCTTAGGATTAGGTTTTGATTTAGGGATAGGTTTTAGGGCTAGGGCAAAAGTAGGAATGGGGTTGGGGCTAGGTTTAGGTCTAGTGTTTTTGTTATGGTCAGGGATAAATTAAGGTCTAGTGTTTGTGTTATGTTAAGGGATAGATTTAGTACCAGATTAGTGCTAGGGTGAGAGTTAGGGTTAGGGTTACAGTTAGGGTTAGGTTTAGGAATAAACTTGTGCTAGGATTAGTGCTAGGGTTAGTGTTAGGGCTAGGCCTACATTTAGGGCCAGGGTTAGGGTTAGGATTAGTGTAAGGTATGATGTTATAAGATAAGGTTATGATGTTATAGCTAGGTTTAGGGCAAGGGTCAAAATAGGGATAGGGCTAGGGTCAGGGTTAAGTTTAGGATGAAGGCTAGGTTTAGGACTAGTATTAGGATTAGGTTTCGTGTTAGGGTTAGTTTTAGAATTAGTGATAGGACTAAGGTCTAGGTTTATGGTTAGGATTAGTTTTAGGTTTAGGTTTATGGCTAGTTCTAGTGTAAGGTTTAGTTTGAGGGTTAGGGACAGGTTTAGAGATAGGGTTATTATTAGGATCAATGTCATGATTAAGGTTTGAGTTAGGTTAAGGTTTAGGATCAGAGCTCTCATTATCATTAGGGTTAGGGTTAAGTTTAGGGTAATGTTTATGGTTAGGTTTATGTTTCAGCTTAGGTAAAGGGTAATGGATAAAGTTAGGGTTAGAGATAGGGTTAGGGATATTCTAAGGTTAGCATTAGGGTTAGGGTTGTGGTTAGGGTAATGGATAGGGTTAGAGCTAGGGTTAGGGCTAGGATTATGGTTAAGATTAAGGCTAGGATTAGGTTTATGGTTAGGGCAATTTTTAGTGTTAGGGTTAGGTTTAGGGTAATGGTTAGGGCTCTGGTTAGAGTTAGGGTTAAAACAGGTTTAGGGCTCCGATTAGTGCTAGGTTTTGGGTTATTTTAGGAGTAGGATTAGGGCTATGACTAATTTAAGAACTAGGGTTATGATTAGGGCTACTTTTAGGGTTAGGGTTAGGGGTAGGTGTAGTTTTAGGTTAAGGTATGATTTTAGGGTGATCTGAGAGCTAGAATTAGTGTTAAGTTCAGAGTCAGGGTCAAGGTTAGTTTTAGGGTTAGGGTAGGAGATGAATTAGGGCTAGGTTTAGAACTTTGTGTGGGTTAGGTTTTGGTTTAAGTTAAGGGTTAGAGTTAGGGCTATGGCTCATTTTTGTTATTGTTGTTTTTGTTGTTGTTTTTTGTTGTTGTTGTTGTTGTTTTTAGGGCTAGGACTAGGTTAGAGCTAGTTTTAGGATTAGCATTAGTGTTAGAACTAGATTTAGTGTGAGGTTTAAGGTTAGGCTTGGGATTAGATTTAGAGTTATGGTTAGATCTAGGGTTAGTGGTAGGGCTAGGTTTAGGGCTAAGTGTAGAGCAAGTGTTAGGATTATGGTAAGGAATAGGGTTAGAACTAGCATTAGGGCGAGGGCGATAGTTAGATGTAGTATTAGTGCTAGTGTTAGAATTAGATTTAGGACTAAATTAGGGCTAGGATCAGGTCTAAGATTATTGTAAGTGTTAAATCTAGGGTTAGAGTTAGGGTTAGATTTAGGGGAAGTGTTGGGGTTATATCTAGGTTCAGATATAGGATGAGGGATAAAATTAGGGATAGGACTAGAGTTAGGGTTTAGGTTAGAATCAGGACTAGGTTTAGGGCTAGAATGAGGGCTAGCATTTGTGTTAGGATTATGGCAAGATTTAGGGCTAGGGCTAATATCTGTCAGGTCTAAGATAATTGTTAGGGATAGTTTTAGTGTAAGGTTTATGGATAGGTCTATATTCAGAGTTAGGTTTATGGTAAGGTTCATGTTTAGACCAGGGGTATTATAATGGTCAGGTCAGGTTTTGGGGTTTGGATTAGGTTGAGGTTTAGGGTTAGTGCTCAAATTGACATTAGGGTTAGAGTTAGGGTTAGTGTAAGTGATAGGGTTAGGTTTAGGCTTTAGGTTAGGTTTACGGTTCATGTTAGGTTTAGGTTAATGGATAGGGTTAGTGTTAGGTCTAGGGTTAGCATTAGGTTTATGGTTATTTTTACGGTAATGGATAGATTTAGAGCTATGGTTAGGGCTAGGTTTATGTTTAGGATTAGGGCTAGAGTTAAGTTTATAGTTAAGGTTATGGCTAGGGATAGGGTTAGTTTAAGATTAGGATATGGGTTAGAGTTTAAGCTAGGGTTAGTGCTAAGGCTAGGGTGAGGTTTAGGGTTAGGTCAAGGGTTAGGGTTAGTATTAGGGTTAGGGTTAGTATTAGTGTTTTCTTACCATTAGGTTAAGGGTAAGGTTCATGGATTTAGGAAGTGTTAGGGCTAGGTTGAGGGTTTAGGTTAGAATCAGAGCTAGGGATAAAGGTAGATTTAGGGTTATTTCAGCTAGGGTTAGCAATTGGTTTAGGGTTATGTTTTGGGTAATGGATAGAGTTAGAGCTACATTTTGGGCTACGGTTATTGTTAGGATTAGGGCTAGGATTGGGGTTAGGGTTTGGGCTAGGGTTTGTTTATATTAAGGATTAGGGTTTGACCTAGAGTTAGGTGAGGGCTAAGTTTTGGGTTAGGTTCAGCATTTGGTCTAGGGATAAGATTACAGTAGGTTTAGTGTTAATATTAGGGTTGGGTTTAGGTCTACATCTAGTGTAAATGTTAGGCTTAGGGTAAGGGTCAGGTTTAGAGCTAGGGGAATTTTTAAGGTTAGGGTCAAGGTTAAAGTTTTGTTTAAGTTAGGATTTAGTTTTAGGGCTCAAATTACCATTGGGGATAGAGTTAGGGTAATGATAGGGTTTGGTTTAGGGTTCAGGTTAGGTTTAGAGTAATTGATATGGTTAGCATTAGCAATAGGGTTAGGGTTAGGCTTAGGGTTAGCATTAGGTTAAGGGTTATGGTTATGGTAATGGGTCAGATTGGAGCTTATTTTAGAACTAGAATTATGGTTTAGGAATAGGTCTTGTGTTAAGGTTAGAGTTAGGTTTAAACTAGGGTTAGGTTTAGGTTTATGGTTAGTGTAAGGGTTCAGTTTTGAGCTCGGGTTATTGCTAGGGAAGTGTTAGTTTTAGGGTTAGGTCTAGGAATAGGATTATGGTAGAGTTATTGTTAGGGTTAGGGTTAGGGCTAGGGTTATCATTAAGGTTAGGTTTGGGGTTAGGGTAATGGATAGGCTTAGATATAGGGTTAGGGTTAGATTTTGGTTTAGGGTTAGGATTAAGGCTATGGTCATGTTTAGGTTTATGGTTAGGTTTAGGGTTTGAGTTAGGTTTAGGGCTATGCCAAGTGTTAAATTTAGGATTATGTCTAGGATCAGTTTTCCGGTTAGGGTTAGGTTTAGAGTTAGGGTCTGGGCTAGAATTATCAATAACTTTAGGGTTAAGGTAAAGGGTAGGTTTAGAGCTAGGTTTAGGGCTAGGGTTGAGTTTAGGACTAGGGCTAGGTTTAGGGTTAGAGTTTGTGATAAGTCTATGTTTATGTTTAGGGTAAAGTTTAAGCTTTGAGCTAGGGTTAGGACTAAGGTGAGGACTAGATTTATGTTAGGGCTAGGGTTAGGTTAGGGCTAGGTTTAGGGTTGGTTTTATGCTTAGTTCTTGGTTTAGGCTTCAGATTAGCTCTATATTTAGTGTAAGGTTTAGGCCTAGGTTTAGGGCTATGGGTAGTGTAAGATCCAGAGTTATGATTAGGGCTTGTTTTAGTGTTAGAGTTATCATGTGTCTAGAATTAGGTTTAGGTTTTGATTAAGGTCAGGTTTAGAGGTATGTTTAGTGTTAAAGGCAAGGTGAGTGTTTGGGTTGCAGTTAAATTTCAGGTTAAAGCCAGAAGTAGGACTAGGTTTTGGTCTAGGGGTGGGGTTAGTGTTTAGGTTAAGTTAAGGGTTATTGTTAGGGCTGTGGCTAGGTTTTCTTTAGGTCTAGAGCTAGAGTTAAGGCTAGATTTTAAATTAGGCTTAGCTCTAGGGCTAATGGTAGGGTTTGGTTTAGGTATAAGGTTACCAGTAGGACTAGTGTTAGAGTTTGGGTTAGCGTTAGGGTCAGGGTCAGGTTTTGACCTCGGGTTTGTGTTATGGTCAGAATGATGGTCAGGGTTAGGGTTAGGGTTAGGGTTTGGATAGGGTTAGAGCTAGAATGAGATCTAGGGTTTGGACTATTAATAGGATTATTATTTGGTTAGCCTAAGGATTAGGGATAGGTCTAGGTTTACCATTAGGGTTAGGGTTTTGCTTAGGGTAAGAGTATTTAGAGATAGGTTTAGGGCTAGTGTTAGGGTTATGTTTAGGGTTAAAGCTAGGTGTAGGGCTCAGATTAGGGCTAGATTTTTTGTAAGGTTTAAGGATAGGGTTAGGGCAATGACTAATGTAAGAACTTGGGTTACAGTTAGGGTTAGTTTTAGAGTTAGGGTTAAGGGTAGGTCAAGTGTTAGGGTTAGGTTTAAGGTTAGATTGATATTTATAGCTGGAGTTATTGTTAGAATATGCATCAGGTCAGGATTAGTTTTAGGGTTAGGATTAGGGTTAGGACTCGAATTAGGCCTAGGGTTACTGTTAGGGTTTGGTTTAAATTTGGGGTGCTGTTTAGAGCTAGGATGAGTGTTAGAATATGAGTCAATATCAGGGTTATTTTTAAGGTTAGGAGTAGGTCTTGAATTAGGGCTAAGGTTAGTTCTAAGTGTAGTGCTAGTGTTTGGTTTAAGTTAAGGTTTATTGTAAGGCCTTTTGCTCGGTTTTGTTTTAGTGCTATGGTTAGGGTTAGGACTAGTTTTATGATTAGCTTGAGGGTTAGGTCTAAGGCTAATGTTTAGGTTAGAATTAATGGTAGGATTAACTCTAGGATTAGGGCTGGGTTTTGTTTTAAGGTTATGGCAAAAATTAGGGCTAGGGCTAATTTCAGGTCTAGATTTACAGTTAGGGATAGTCTTAGGGTTAGGTTTATGCCTAGGTCAAATTTAGGTATTACGTTTAGGTAAAGGGTCAGGTTTAGAGCTAGGGGTATTATTAGGGTCATTGTCAGTCTTTGGGTTTGGGTTAGCTTGAGGTTTAGGTTTAGGGCTCAAATTAGCATTAAGGTTAGAATTGGGGTAAAGGTAATGAATAGGATTAGGCTTAGGTTTCATGTTAGGTTTAGGGTAATGGATATGGTTTTGGTTTGTGATAGGTTTAGGGTTAGGCCTAGGGTTAGCATTAGCATTATGGTTATTTTTAGGGTAATTTATAGGGTTAGACCTAGGGTTAGGGCTAGGTTTAGGTTAGGATTAGGGCTAGAGTTAGGGTTAGTGTCAGGGTTAGAGTGAGGGTTAGAGTTAATATTAGGTTTTGGGTATGGTTTAGGGTTTGAGCTAGGGTTGGTGCTAGGGCTAAGGTTAATTTTGGGTTTGGTCTAGGGTTATGGTCATGGTTAGAGTAAGGTTAGTGTTAGGGTTAGGGCATGGGTTATCATTAGATAGGGTAATAGATTTAGATGTCAGGTTAGAGTTAGGGTTAGGTTTAGGTTAGCATTAGAATTAGGTTTAGGGTTAGGGTTATGGTTTGAGCTAGCTTATGCTTAGGATTCGGGTTAGGTTTCAATTTATTATGGTTCTAGGTTTCAATTTATTATGGCCTGTAGATGTTAAAGAAAATGGAGCTAGAAATCCAACAGAGTTAGTACTAGCTGCTTGAAATTTTACACACTCAATCAGCACTCTGTGGGCACTCTTTGGTTGTTCCTGGTGAAAGTACCTTAAACTGAAGCATGAAAAAATAATTTATCCAAGAGCACATTAGGAGAAAACAGGGAAATATGAATGTACTGAAATACCTCCCCAATTACTTGCTCAGATTTCTTTGATACTGCACAGGATTCATCTGTTAGTTTGCCCACTGGGCTCCTTTATTTGGGGACTAATATGATCATTGGTTTTGTAAACAGGTTAGTTTGGATTTAGTATTAGGTTAGGGCTAGGGTTACAGCTAGTGTTTTGTTAGATTTAGTATTGTTCAAATTTTTTGATACTAAGCAGGATTCAACATTTACCTAACCTTACTATATTCTCTAGGTTTGGGCCTCTTGAGTCAAGGGTTTGCTCTCCTGAACAGTTTTTATTTTAAGTTTTCATTTCATTTTGACCTATGCAAGTAAATGGAAATGGAGCAAAAAATCCAACAGGATTTGTTCTAGTTACTTCAAACCTCACACACTCAATCAGTTTTCCATAGGCATTCTCTGGATTATTCCTTGTAAAAGTAGCCCTAAGCTGAAGCACGCAAAGCAACTTTATGTGAGAGCACTTTAGGATAAAATAGACAAATATGCATGTACTGAACTACCTTCCCAAGTATTTACTCAGAATTCTTTGATATTGTGAAAGCTCCATCTGTTATCCTACCCAACGTTGCTCCCCAAGTGTGGGATTTCTAGGATCAGAGGGACTCTAAACAGGTTAAGGTTAGTGTTAGGGTTAGTGTTAGGACTAGGATTAGACCTAGTGTTAAGGTAAGAGTTAGTTTTGTTTTCAAATTTCTATGATAGTGTGCAGGATTCATCTTTTTCCTATTTTGACTATACACCAAATATTTGGGCCTCCTACATAAAGAGTTTGCCTTCAGGAACAGTTACAATTTTCATGTTTCTATTCTTTTTGCCCTATAGGGATGAATGGAAATGAAGCTGGAAATCAAACAGAGTTTGGGTTAGCTGCTTGAAACTTCACACACTCCATCAATTTTCAGTGAACATAATCTGATGTTTGCCATGGAAGTAGCCCTAAGATGAAGTAGAAAGTAACAACTTTATCTCTGAGTGCTTTAGGAGCAAGCAGAATACCCATTTTTTTGGTTGGATTAATTTGATACTGTACAGAATTCATCCTTGACCTAGCCTTAGTAGGCTTCCCAAGTTTGGGCCTTCAAAGTTCAATGGTTCAGTGTCAGGAACAGTTTGAATTTTTAGGTTTCACTTCATAGGTTTTAGGTTTCACTTCAATAGGTGTGAATGCAATGGAGCTAGAAATCAAACAGGGTTGGTGCTAGCTGCATGAACCTTCACACACTCAATTAGCTCTCCGTGGGCACTTTGATTTTTCTTTGTGAAAGTTCCTTAAGCTGAAGCATGAAAAACAATTTATTCATGATGACTTTAAGGAAAAAAAACAGGGAAATATCAATGTACTAAAATACCTCCCCCATTTTTTCATCAAAATTTCTTTGATACTGCACAAGATTCATCTGTTAAGTTACACCACAAGACTCCCCAAGTTTGGGACTTCTATGATCATAGGTACTCTAAACAGGTTAGAATTAGGTTAGGTTTGGGTTAGATCTAGTGTTAGAGTTAGAGTGAGTTTTGCTCAAATTCAATTGATGCTTGGCATAATTCGTCTTTTACCTAGCCTTAGTATTTTCCCCAGGTTTGGGCCTTATCCCTTCAATGGTTTGCTGTCAGGAACAGTTTTGTATTTTAAGGTTTCCTTCAATTTGACCTATATGGGTAAATGGAAATGGAACTTGAAATCAAATATGGTTGGTGCTCGCTGCTTAAAACTGCACACACTCAATCAGTTCTATGTGGGCACACTGGTTTCTTCCTTGTGAAATTTTTCCAAAGCTAAAGCATACAAAAACATCTTTATCTGAAAGTACTGTTGGAGACAACAGGGAAATATACATGTACTAAACTACCTCCCCAAATTATTTGGTCAGATTTCTTTGATACTGCACAAAATTCATCTGTTAGCTTGCACCACTAGGCTCCCTTAATTCGGGACTTCTATGATAAAAGTTTCTCTAGACAGATTAGTGTTAGGTTAATGGTTAGGGTAAGGGCTAGGTTTAAACCTAGTGTTAGTGTTAGAGTAAGTTTTATTCATGTATCTTTGATACTGTGCAGGATTCATCTTTTACCTAGCCTCACAATGCAATCTGGTTTGGGCTTTCTCATTCAATGGTTTGCTGTCAGGAACAGTTTGTATTTTAAGGGTTCACTTTAGTTTGATGTATTTTGTGGAAGAGAAATGGAGCACAGAATCAAACAGGGTTAGTGCTAGCTGCTTGAAACTGCACACACTCAATCAGTTCTCTGTGGGCACTCTCTGGTTTGTTCCTTGTGAATGTTGCCCTCAGCTGAAACATGCAAAAAAACTTTATCCCAGAGCACTTTTGGAGAAATCAAGGAAATATGAATGTACTGAAACACTTCCCCCAATTATTTGCTCAGATTTCTTTGATACTGTGCAGGATTCATCTGTTAGCTTGTCCCACTAGGCTCCCTTAGTTTGGGACTTCTATGATCAAAGGTTCTCTAAACAGGCTACGGTGAGCTGTAGGATTAGGATTAAGGATAGATCTAGTGTTAGGTTTACAGTAGTTTTTTTTTTTTTTCAAATTTCTTTGATACTAGGCAGGATTTATCTTTTACCTAGCCTTAGTATGTTCCGCAGGTTTGGGCCTTCTAGGTTCACTGGTTTGTTGTCTGTATTTCAGTTTTTATTTTAAGGTTTCACTTCATTTTGACCTATATGGGTAAATGAAAAAATGGAGCTGGAAATCAAACAGGGTTTTTGCTAGCTTCTTGAAACTTCACACACTCAATCAGTTCTCTGTGAGGACACTCTGGTTTTATCCTTGTGAAAGTATCCCAAAGATGTAGCATGCAAAAACAACTCTATGCAAGAGCATTTTAGGAGACAACAGGAAAATATGCATGTACTGAACTGCCTCCCCCAACCATTTGGTCAGATTTCTTTGATACTGGGCAGGATTCATCTGTTAGCTTTCCCCACTAGGCTCCTCAACTTTGGGACTTCTATGATCAAAGGTTCTCTAAACAGGTTAGGTTTAGGCTTATGGTTAGAGTTAGGTCTAGTGTTAGGGTTAGAGTTTGTCTTGTTCAAATTTCTTTGATACTGGGCAGGATACATTTTTACCTAGCCTTACTATGTTCCCCAGGTTTTGGCCTTCTTGGTTCAATTCTTTGGTGACAGGAAGAATTTGTATTTTATGAATTCATTTCATTTTGACCTACATGGGTAAATGTACATGGAGCTGGAAATCAAACAAGGTTGGTGCTAACTGCTTAAAACTTCACACAATCAATCAGTCCTCTGTGGGCACTCTCTGGTTTGTTTTTTGTGAAATTAGTAATAAGCTGAAGCATGCAATACAAATTTATCTGAGAACACTTTAGGAGAAAATAGGGAAATATGCAAATACTAAAATAGCTTCCCCAATTATTTTGTTGGATTTCTTTGAAACTGCCCATGATTCATCTGTAAGCTTGCCCCACCAGACTCCCCAATTTGGAAACTTCTATGATCAAAGGTTCTCTAAACAGATTAGGTTTAGGGTTAGACTTAGTGTAGGACTAGGTTTAGACCTAGTGTTAGGGTTACTTTTTTTTTAATTTCTATAATACTGGGCAGGATTCACCTTTTTCCTCTTTTTGTGATAGTAGGAGCAAATCTGACTCCATTTTGTTTTATGACTTCATCCTGTAAAACAACCATGCCAAGTAGAAGAGTCATAACTGGGGCAAAATGTTCTTTTCCTTTTGCTATAGAAACTTAAGAACACAAAACTACCTAGTGGGATATTGTTTCTGTAACTAGGGTAATGGGGCTCTATTTCTGTAACTGGGGTGACTGGGCTAACTCTAATTGGTAAGGCTTCCCTCAGCTTTACTACACATCCCGCTTATGAAATCTGGCTTCCTTGCATTGGCTAGACCCCCGAACATCCCTTTTGCAGTTTTCAGGCTTATAAGGAGTGCCCTTGCAATGGTTCAGGGCTCATCAGGGGAACAGCTTTATGTTCTGGTCAGTTGCCACCTGTGTGCTTCAATAAAGGCTTGAGTCGATTATATGTGAGTGGTCTGGAAGTCAGTTTATGAAACCCTGGGATGAAGCTTTAACTATAACATTTTGACTATACTACAAATATTTGGGCCTCCTACTTAAAAGGGTTTTCTCTCAGGAAGAGTTTCAATTTTCCTTTTTTCTCTTCTTTTTGCCCTATAGGGATGAATGGAAATGAAGCTTGAAATGAAACAGTGTTTGTGCTAGTTGCTTGAAACTTCACACACTCAATAAGTTCTCAGTGAGCATTCTCTGGTTTGTTTCCTGTGAAATATCCCTAAGCTGAAGTAGAAAGAAACAGATTTATCTCTGAGTGATTTAGGAGCAAGCAAAATAAACATGTACTGAAAGAGCTTTGAATATTTTTTGTTTGCATTACTTTGATACTGTACAGGATTCATCTTTGACCAACCTTAGTAGGATTCCCAAGTATGGGCCTTCAAGATTCAATGGTTCAGTGTCAGGAACAGTTTGAAATTTTAGTTTTCACTACATTATGGCCTATAGGTGTGAATGGAAATGGAGCTGGAAATCAAACAGGGTTTTTACTAGCTGCATGAAACTTCACACACTCAATCACTTCGCTGTGAGCATGCTCTGGTTTTTTTCCTTGTGAAAGTACCTTAAGCTGAAGCATGAGAAAACAATTTATCCAATAGCACTTTAGGAGAAAACAGAGGAAATAGGAATGTACTGAAACACATTCCCCAATTACTGGTCAGAATTTTTGATACTGGGAAGGATTTATCTGTTACCTTGCCCACTAGGCACCCCAAGTTGTTGTTTTTATGATCAAGCTCTATAAACAGGAAAGGATTAGTTTTAGGATTAGGGTTAGGGCTAGGGTTAGAACTAATGTTCTAAGATTATGTTGAGGTTTAGGTATATGATTAGGTCTTGGGATACGTTTAGTATTTTTCAAATTTCTTTGATACTGGTCAGGATTCATCTTTTACCTAGCATTATCATATTTCCCAGGTTGGGCGTTTTCAGTTCAAGGTTCACTGAAAGGAACAGTTTGTGTTTTAAGGTTTCACTTCATCTTAACTTCTCTGGGTTAGGGTTAGTGTTAGGGCTAAGGCTCAGTTTTGTTTTAGGGCTAGGGTTAGGTTTAGGGCTAGATTTTGAATTAATGTAAGGGTTGGTGATAGTGTTAGGGTCAGGTTTAGGCTTAGGGTTAGGGTTAGATTTAGAGTTAGGTTTTGATCTAGGGTTAGGGTTAGGGCTAGGGATAGTGTTATGGTAAGGGATAGGATTAGAACTAGGGAAATGGCTAGGATGAGAGTTAGTTTTATACTTAGGACAAGAGCTTAGGGTTAGGGTTAAAGCTAAATTAGGTCTAAGATTAGGGCTACAGTTAGTGTTAGGCTTAGGCCTATTGGTAGGGCTAGGTTTAGGATTAGCATTGGGGTTAGGATTAAGTTTAGGAGAATGGGTGGGGTTTTAGCTAGCTTTAGAGCTAAGGAGAGGGTTAGAATTAGGTTGAGGGCTAGGGTTAGTGTTTATGTTAGGATTAAGGCTAGGTTTAGGGCTAGGGTTTCTGTTAGGCGCAGGGCTAGAACTAGGTCTAGGGCTAATGCCAAGTCTAGGGTTATAATTAAGGATTGTTTTAGGGTTAGTTTACAGCTAGGTCTAGCGTCAGAGTGATGTTTAGGGTAACTGTCAGGTTTAGAGTTCGGGGTATTATTAGGGTTATGGTCAGGGTTAGCATTTGGTTTAGGTCAAAGTTTAGGGTTAGGGCTTGAATTAGTGTTAGGTTTAGGCTTAAGGTTAGGGTAATGGATAGGGTTAGTCTTAGGTTTCAGTTAAGGTTTAGAGTAATGGATAGGTTAGGTTTAGCAATAGGGTTAAGGTTAGCATTAGATTAGGGTTATGTTTAGTATAATGGATAGATTTAGAGCTAGGGTTAGGGCTAGATCATGGTTTGGATTAAGTCTAAAATTAGAGGTAGGTTTAGGGATAGAGATAGGGTTTGGTTTACGGTAAGTGTTAGGTTTTTGGGCTAGGGTTATGGTTAGGTTAGGGTAAGGGTTAGTGTTTGAGCTGGAGTTAGGGCTAGGGCGAGTGTTAGGTTTACATTTAGGTCTAGGGATATGTTTATGGTTAGGGTTTTGTTTACAGTTTAGGTTATGGCTAGAGTTTTCATTATAGTTAGGTTTAGGTATAGGGTAATGGATAATGTTAGATTTAGGGTTAGGCTTAGGGTTAGGGTATAGATTATGGCTAGTTTTAGGATTAGGTTTAGTGTAAGGCTTAATGTTTCCACTAGGGTTAGGGCTATGTTGAGGTTTAGGTATATGATTAGGTCGTGGGATACGTTTATGGTTAGGGTTAGGTTTAGTGATAGGGATAGGGTTATAATTAGGGTTAGGGTTAGGGTAAATGACATGGTTAGAACTAAAGTTCGAGTTAGGATTAAGATTAGGATAAGAGCTAGGGTTTGGGTTATGGTTTAGGATAGGCTAGGGTAATGTTTAGGGTAAGGGTTTGGCTTTGAGCTAGGGTTAGGTCTAAGGCAAGGGTTAGTGTTAGGGTTAGTGTTAGGGCTAGGGTTAGGATTAGGGTTATGCTTAGTGCTAAGTTTAGGCCTAGCATGATGGCTAGGTTTTGTGTTTGGTTTAGGGATAGGGTTAGGTCTATGGTTAGTGTTAGGGCTACTGTTAGGGTTAATATTAGGGTTAAAATAGGGTTAAGGCTAGGCTTATGTTTAGGGATAGTATTATGGATAGGGTTATGTCTAGGTCTAGTGTTAGGACTAGGTTTTGGGTTAGGGTCAGGTTTAGAAATAGGTTACTGTTAGGTTCAGGGTCAGTGTTCCGGATAGGATTAGGGTTAGCGTTAGAGCCAGAATTAGGACTAGTGTTAGGTCTAGGGGTAGGGTAAGTGTTTAGTTTAGGTTAAGGGTTATTGTTAGGGCTAGAGCTAGGATTTGTTTAGGGCTAGGGCTAGAATTATAGCTATATTTAGAATTAGTTTTGGGTCTAGATCTAGTGTTAAGGTTAGATATATGTATAGGCTTACCAGTAGGGCTAGTGTTAGGGTTTGGTTTAGGTTTAGGGTCAGGTTTAGACCTAGGGTTACTGTTAGGATCAGAGTAAGTGTCAGGGTTAGGGTTAGAACTAGAATGAGGGATAGGGTTAGGACTAGTAATACTGGTAGTGTTTAACTTAGGCTAAGGATTAGGGTTAGGACTAGGGTTAGCATTTGGTTCAGGGTTTGGCTTAGGGTAAGGGATAGGTTTAGAGCTAGGGTTAGGACTAGGGTTAGGGTTAGGATTAGGGTTAGTGTTATTGTTAAGTTTAGGGTTTAAGCTAGGGTTAGGACTAGAATTAGGGGTAGGATTTTTGTTATGGTTAGGGCTAGGGTTATGACAACAAATAATATATGAACAAGGGTTATGATTAGGGCTAGTTTTAGGGTTAGGGTTAAGGCTAGGTCTGATGTTAGAGTTAATTTAAGGTTAGGGTGATGTTTAGAGCTAGGATTAGTGTTAGGATCAGTGTCAGGGTCAGGGTTATTTTTAGAGTTAGGGTTAGGTCTAGGTGTAGATTTATGGTTTGGTTTAGGTTAAGGTAGGGTTAGGGATATGGTTTTGTTTTGTTTTAAGGCTAGGGATAGGCATAAGGCAAGTTTTAGGATTAACATTATTGTCAGGGCTAGTGTTAGGGTTTGGTTTTGGATTATATTTATGGTTAAATTTGGAGTTAGGTTTAAATTTAGAGTTAGGTTTAGATCCAGGGCATGGCTAGTGCTAAGGATAGAACTAGGGATAGGGATAGGGCAAAATTTAGAGTTAGTGTTAAGGCTAGGCTTAGGGTTACGATAGGACTAAATTAGGGTTAGTGCTAGGCTTAATGTTAGTGTTAGGCCTAGGGTTAGGGCAAGGGTTATGGTTAGGTTTAAGATTATGGTTAGGTTTAGGGTTATGGTTAGGTTTAGGGTAAGGGATGGGGTTAGGGTTTGGCTAGGTCTAATGTAAGGATTAGGTTTAGGGTAGGGTTAGGTTAGAGCTAGGGGAATTATTAGGGTCAGGATCATGGGGTTATAGCTAGGTTTAGGTCTAGGGCAAGGG
Source organism: Marmota monax (assembly GCF_021218885.2). Lineage (NCBI taxonomy): Eukaryota > Metazoa > Chordata > Mammalia > Rodentia > Sciuridae > Marmota > Marmota monax. The sequence goes on along the minus strand of NW_026693044.1, from coordinate 82,891 downwards.
TTAGAATAAGGCTTAAACCTCGGGTTATGGTTCAGGTTAGGATTAAGGCTAGGTTTAGGGCTAGGGTTAGTGCTAGGGCTAATTTCAGGTGCAGTTTAACAGTTAAAGATAGTCTTAGGGTTAGGTTATATGTAGTGTAAGTGTTAGGTTTTGTGTTAGGGTCATGGTTACATCTAAGGGTATTATTTGGGTCAGGGTTGTGATTAATGTTTGGGATAAGTTAAGGTCTGAAATTTAGGGCTCATATAATTAGCATAGGCTTAGGATTAGGGTAAAGATATAGTTAGGTTTAGGTTTCAAGTTAGGTTTAGGATAATGGATAGGGTTAGGATTAGTGATATGGTAAGATTTAGGCCTAGGGTTTGCATTAGGGTTAGGATTATGTTTAGGATAATGGATAAGGTTAGAGCTAGGATTAGAGCTAAGTTTATGGTTATTATTAGTGCTAGGTTTAGGGTTAAGGTTAAGGTTAGAGTTAAAGCTCAGTTTAGAGCTCAGATTAGGCTAGGTTTTGGGTTAAGTTACGGATAGGGTTAGGGTTATTTCTAATGTAAGTATTAGGGTTACAATTAGGGCTAGTTTTAGGGTTAGGGTAAGGGTTAGGGCTAGGTCTAGTTATATGTTTAGCGTTATGTTTAGGGTGATGTTTAAAGCAAGGTTAGTGTTAGCGTCAGAATCAGGGTTAGTGTTAATTTTAGGTTTCTGCTTAAAACTCGAATTAGGGCTAGGGTTAGGGCTAGGTGTAGGGTTAGGATTTGGTTTAGGTTAAGGGTTAGGGTTATGGCTATAGCTCGGTTTTGTATTAGGGATAGGGCTAGATGTAGGGCTAGTTTTAGTAGTAGCGTTAGGGTTAGGGTTAGGGTTAGGTTTAGGCTTATGCTTTGAATTAGGGTTAGCATTAGAGTTAAGGTTAGATCTAGGGTTAGGGCTAGGGCTAAAGAAATGGCTAGGATTAGGCTTAGGGTTATGGCTATATTTAGAGTTCCAGTAAGGGATAAGGTTAGAACTAGTTTAAGGGCTAGGGAGTGAGTTAGACTTAGTTTTAGGGCTAGGGTTAGGATTAGGGTTAGTGTTAGGGATAAGGCTAAGGTAGGTCTAAGATTAGGGATAGGGTTGGTTTTAAGTTAGGCCTAGGTTTAAAGTTAGCGTTATGATTAAGGCTATGTTTAATGGTGATATGAACTAGGGTTTGTGTTCGGGTTAGGGCTAGCATTATATCTAGGGCTAATGTCAGGTCCAGGGTTATGTTTATAGATAATTTTAGGGTTAGGTTTTGGCTAGGTCTAATGTAAGGTCAGGTTTAGGGTAAGGGTTAGGTTAGAAGTAGGGGAATTATTAGGGTCAGAGTCATGGTTAGGGTTTCTTTTAGGTTGAGTTTAGGGTTAGGGCTCAAATTAGCATTAGGGTTATGGTTATGGTAATAATAGGGTTAGATTTAGGGTTCAGGTTAGGTTTAGGGTAATTGATAGGATTGGGGTTACTGATAAGTTTAGGGTTAGGCCTAGGGTTAGCATTAGGGAAAGGGTTATGTTTATGGTAATTGAAACACTTAGAGTTAAGGTTAGGGTTAGAGTTAGAGTTAGGATTAGCTCTAGAGATAGGGTTAGGCCTAGAATTAGCATTAGTGTATGGGTTATGATTAGGGTAATGGATACAGTTAGAGCTATTGTTAGAGCTAGACTTATGGTTAGGATTAGGTATTGAGTTAGTGTTAGGGTGTGGGTTAGAACTAGGGTGAGGGTTACTTTTATGTTTAGAGTTAGAGTTAGGTTCTGAGCTATAATTAGGGTTAGAGCAAGGGTTAGGTTCAGGGTTATGTTTAGGGATAGGAATACGGTAGGTTTAGGTTTAGGGTTAGGGTTAGGGGAATGGTTATAATTAAGTTTAGGGTTATGGTTAGGGTAATAAATATGGGTTGATGTAAGTTTAGACTTAGAGACAGTGTTATATTTAAGTTTAGGGTGAGGGTTAGATCTAAGGTTATGTTTAGGTTTATGGTAAGGGTTAGGGTTTGATCTATGGTTAGGGCTATAGTGAGTATTAGTTTAGGGTTAGGTTTAGGGTTAGTATTCTGTTTAGGGTTAGGATTATGGTTAGGGTTAAGGCTAGATTTACAATTAGGGTTAGGGTTAGGGTTAGGATAATGGGTAGGTTTAGACCTAGGGTTAGGGCTAGGGTTAAGGTTAGGATTAGGACTAGGTTTAGGGTTAGATTCAGGGATAGTTCTAGGTTTATTTTTATAGTAAGGGTTAAGTTTTGAGCTAGGGTTATTACTAAGGTGAGAGTTAGGTTTGGTTTAGGGCTAGGGTTAGGGTTAGGGTTAGGTTATGCTTAGACCTAGGTTAAGGCCTAGGATTGGCTCTAGCTTTTGTGTTAGTTTTGGGCCCAGGGTTAAAGCTGTGGGTAATGTAAGAGCTACAGTTATGATTAGGGCTAGTTTTAGGGTTCGGGTTATGCCAAGATTTAGTGTTAGGTTTATATTTTCAGTTAGGGTCAGGTTTAGAAGTAGGTTTACTGTTAAAGGCAGAGTCAGTGTTTGGGTTAGAGTTCAAGTTAGGGTTACAGCCAGAATTAGGACTAGGTTTAGGTCTAGGGGTAGGGTTAGTGTTTGTGTTAGTTTAAGGGTTATTGTTAGGCCTAGGACTAGGTTTTTCTTTAGGTCTAGGGCTATAGTTAAGGTTAGATTTAGGATTAGGTTTAGGTCCGGGCTAGTGTTAGGTTTTAGTCTAGTGTTAGGGTCAGGTTTAGAACTAGGGTTTCTGTTAGGATCAGGATAAGGGTCAGGGTTAGTGTTTTGGTTTGGGATAGGATTAGAGCTAAAATGAGGGCTAGCGTCAGGACTATTTATATGGTTAGGATTTTGGTTAGCCTAAGGATTAGGTATAGGTCTAGGGCTACCTTTAGGGTTAGGGTTATTCATAGGGTAAAGGATAGACTTAGAGTTAGGTTAGGGCTAGAGTTATGGTTATCATTAAATCTAGGTTTAGGGCTCGGATTAGGGCTAGTTTTGTGTAAGGGTTAGGGCTAATGTTAGGGCAATGGCTAATGTAAGATCCAGGGTTACAATGACAGTTAGTTTTAGGGTTAGGGTTAGGGGTAGGTCTAGTGTTAGGGTTAGGTTTAAGGTTAGGATGATATTTAGAGCTAGGGTTAGTGTTAGGATATGAGTCAGGGTCAGGGTTAGAGTTAGGACTCAAATTAGGAATAGGTTTACTTTTAGGTTTCAGTTTAAGGTTAGGAGGGGGTTTAGAGCTAGTATGAGTGTTAGGATATGAGTCAGGGCCAGGGTTAGATTTAAGGTTAGGGTTAGGATTCGAATTAAGGCTATGGTTAGGTCTAGGTGTAGTGTTAGGGTTTGTTTTAAGTTAAGGTTTAGGGTTAGGACTATTGCTCAGTTTGTTTTACTGCTAGGGTTAGGGTTAGGGCTAGTTTTACCATTAGCTTTAGGGTTAGGGCTAGTTTTAGTGTTTGGCTTAGGCTTAGGGCTAGGGTTAGATTTCGAGTTAGGTTTACATCTAGCGTTAGGGCTAGGAGTAAGGATAGGGCAAGGGTTTGGGCTAGGGTTAGGGTTATGGTAATGGATAGGCTTACAACTAGGGAAAGGGATAGTGTGAGAGTTAGAGTTAGTCTTAGGACTAGGTTTAGGGTTTGGTTTAGGTATAAGTTAGTGGTATGGCCATTGTTAGGGTTTGCTCTATGTTTAGGGTCAGTTTTTGACCTAGGGTTTGTGTTAGGGTCAGAATAAGGGTCAGGGTTATCGTAAGGGTTTGGGATATGATTAGAGCTAGAATGAGGGATAGGGCAGGACTATTAATAGGGTTAGGATTTTGGTTAGCCTAAGGATTAAGGATAGGTTTAGGTTTACCATTAGTGTTAGGGTTTCACTTAGGGTAACTGAGACAGTTAGAGCTATGTTTAGGGCTAGAGTTAGGTAGGGTTAGGGTTAAAGTTAAGTTTAGGATTCGGATTAGGGCTAGTTTTGTGTTATGGTTAGGAATAGGGTTAGGGCCATCGCTAATATAAGAACTAGGGTTAAAATTAGGATTAGTTTTAGGGTTAGGAGTAGGGGTACTTTTAGTGTTAGGGTTAAGTTTAAGGTTTGGGTGATATTTAGAGCTAGGGTTAGTTTTAGGATATGAGTCAGGGTCAGGCTTAATGTTAGGACTCAAATAAGGGCGAGGGTTACTGTTAAGTTTCGGTTTAAGTTTAGGATTGTATTTTGAGCTAGGGTGAGTTTAGCATATGAGTCAGTGTCAGGTATACTTTTAAGGTTAGGGTCAGGACTCAAATTAAGGATATGGTTAGGTCTAGGTGTAATGTTAGGGTTTGATTTAAGTTATGTTTAGGTTTATGGCTATTGCTCGGTTTTGTTAGGGATAGGGCTAGTTTTATGATTGTCATTAAGATTAGGTTTAGTGTTAGTGTGAGGCTTAGGCTTAGGGTTAGGGCTATGACTAAGGATTGGGCAAGGGTTAGGTCTAGGGTTAGTGTTATAGTAAGGGCTAGGATTAGAATTAATGATAGGTCTAGTGTGAGAAATATTGTTAGTCTTAGGGCTAAGGTTAGGGTTATGGTTAGGGATAGGGCTAAATTAGGGCTAGGATTAGGTCTATGGTTAGTGTTCAGCTTAAGCATAGAATTAGGGTTAGATTTAGGATTTATTTTAGGGTAAGGGATGGTGTTATAGCTAGTTTTAGAGGTAGGGTAATGTTTAGAATAAGGATTATGATTAAGGCTAGGTTTAGGGCTAGGATGAGGGCTAGGTTTTGTTTTAGGGTTAGGACTAGGATTAGGAGTATGACTAATATCAAGTCTAGAATTATGTTTAAAGATAGTTTTAGGGTTGGGATTATGGGTACATCTAGTGTAAGGTTTAGGATTAGGGTTAGGGTCAGTTTTAGTGCTAGGGGTATTATTAAGGTGAAGGTCTAGGTTAGGGTTTGGAATAGGTTAAGGCTTAAAGTTAGGGATTAAATTAGCATTAGGGTAAGGGTTTGGGTAATGATAGGCTTAGAATTGGGGTTCATGTTAGGTTTAGGGAAATGGATAGTAATAGGATTAGAGATAGGTTTAGGTTTAGGCCTAGGGTAAGCATTAGGGTTAGGGTTATTGTTATGGTAATGTATAGGGTTAGGGCTAGAGTTGTGATTATGATTAGGGCTAGGGCTAGGGTTAGGGTTGGGGTTAAAGCTCGGGTTAAGGCTTGTATTAGGGCTAATGTAAGTACAAGCGTTACGATTAGGGCTAATTTTAGGTTTAAGATTAGGGCTAGGTCTAGTGTTAGGGTTAGTATTAGGATTAGGGTGATGTTTAGAACTAGGATTAGTGTCAGAGTCAGTGTCAGAGTTAGTTTTAGGGTTCGGCTTAAAACTCGAATTAGGGCTAGGGTTAGGGTTAGGTGTATGGTTAGGGTTAGGTTTAGTTAAAGGGTTAGGAATAGAGTTTATGTCTTGGTTTTTTAGGGCTAGGGCTAGGATTAGGTCTAGTTTTAGGATTAGTGTTAGGGTTAGTGCTAGTGTTAGGCTTAGGCTTAGGTTTCGGGTTAGGGTTAAATTTAGAGATAGATTATGATCTAAGGTTAATGCATGGGCTATAGATAAGGCAAAGGTTAGTACTAAGTTTATGTTAAGGGATAGGGTTAGAACTAATTGTAGGGCTAGTGTGAGAGTTAGATTTATTCTTAGGTCTAGGTTTAGGGTTAGGTTTAAAGATAGGGTGAAATTAGGGCTAAGATTAGGGCTAGGGTTAATATTGGGCTTAGAGCTAGGGTTAGGGTTAGATTTAGGATTAATCTAAGTTTAGGGTTGGAAAAGGGCTGGGGTTTTCGTTAGGGTTAGGGCTAGGATTAAGGCTAGGGCTAATGTCAGGTGTGGGGTTACAGTTGAGGAGAGGACAGTTTTAGGATTAGGTTTATGGCTAGGTCTAGTGTAAGGGTTAGTTTTAGGGTTAAAGGTCAGGTTTAAAGCTAGAGGAATTATTAGGGTCAGAGTCAGGTTAGAATTTGGTTGAGGTTAGGGTTTAGGGTTAGGGCTCAAATAAGCATTAGGGTCAGGGTTAGGGTAATGATAGGCTTTTGTTTAGGGTTCAGGTTAGGTTTACGGTAATTGATAGGGTTAGGTTTAGTGGTAGGGTTTGTTCTTGGCCTAGGATTAGCATTAGTGTAAGGGTAATGGTTAGGAGAATTGATAGGGTTAAGCTAAGGTTAGGGCTAGGGTTATGGTCAGAAATAGGTCTTGAGTTAGGGTTAGGATTAGGGTTAGAACTAGGGTTAGTGTTAGGGTTATGTTTAGCATAAGGGTTAGGATTTGAGCTAGGATTAGGGCTAGGGCGAGGCTTAGTTTTAGAGTTAGGTCTAGGGATAAGATTAGAGTATGGTTATGGTTAGGGTTGGATTAGTGCTAGCATCATCATTAGGGGTAGGTTTAGGCATAGAGTAATGGATATGGTTAGATGTAGACATAGGGTTATGGTTAGTGTTAGATTGAGATTTAGGTTTAGGGTTAGGGCTATGGTTATGTTTAGGTTTATGGTAAGGGTTACAGTTTGAGCTAGAGTTAGGTCTATGGCAAGTGTGAAGTTCAGGGTTAGGTCTAGTGTTAGATTTCTGGTTAGGTTTAGGATTAGTGTTAGGCCCAGGGATATCAATAGTTTTATGGTTAGTTTTAGGGTAATGGGTAGTATTAAACCTAGATTTAGGGCTAAGGTTAAGTTTAGGATTAGGGCTAGTGTTAAGGGTATATTTAGGGATAGGTGTAGGTTTGTGTTTAGGGTAAGGGTAGGCTTTGAGCTAGGTTTAGGACTAATCAAGTGTTAGGTTAGGGTTAGGGTTAGGGTTATGCTTAGGCCTAGGATTAGCTCTTGGTTTTGTGTTAGGTTTAGGCCTAGGGTTAAGTCTGTGGGTAATGTAAGAGCTAGGGTTATGATTAGAGCTAGTTTTAGGGTTAGGATTATGGCTAGGTCTAGTATTAGGTTTAGATTTTTGGTTAGGGTCAGGTTTAGAGGTAGGTTTAGTCAGTGTTTGTGTTAGACTTAGAGTTAGGCAGGGTCAGTGTTGGTGTTAGAGTTAGAGTTAGGGTTATAGCCAGAATTAGAACTAGGTTTAAATCTAGTGGTATTGTTTGTGTTTGTTTTAGGTTAAGGGTTACTTTAAGGGATAGGGATAGGTTTTTGTTTAGATCTAGGGCTAGAGTTAATGCTAGATTTAGGATTTGTTTTCGGTCTAGTCTAGTTTTGTGGTTTGGTCTAGGTTTAGGGCCATGTTTAAACCTAGGTTTAGTGTTAGGGTCAAAGTAATGGTCAGGGTTAACATTAGGGTTTGGAATAGGGTTAGAGCTAGAGTGAGGGTAGGGTTATGACTACTAATAGGGTTAGGGTTTTGGTTAACTTAAGGATTAGGGATAGATCTAGGGTTACCATTAGGGTTAGGGTTTCACTTTGGCTAAGGGATAGGCTTATAGTTAGGGTTAGGGCTAGAGTTAGGGTTAGGGTTAGGGTTATGGTTAAATCTAGGTTTAGGGCTCAGATTAGGGCAAATTTTTGTGTTAGGGTTAGGGCTTATGTTATAGCAATGGATAATGTAAGAACTAGGTTTAAAATTAGGGTGAGGGGTAGAGGTAGGTCTAGTGTTAGGATTAGGTTTAATGTTAGGGTGATATTTATAGCTAGGTTAGTATTAGGATATAATTCAGAGACAGTGTTAGTTTTGGGGTTAGGGTTAGGACTCAAATAAGTGCTTAGATTACTGTTAGGGTTCAGTTTAAGGTGAGGTTGGTCTTTAGAGCTAGGATGACTGTTATAATATGAGTCAGCATCAGGGTTAGTTTTAAGGTTATGGTTATGACATGAATTAAGGCTAGGGTTACTGTTAGGGTTCGGTTTAAGTTTAGGGTGGTGTTTAGATCTAGGGTGAATGTTAGGATATGATTCGGGGTCAGGGTTCGTTTAAGGTTATGGTTAGGACTCCAATTAGGGCTAGGGTTAGGTGTAGGTGTAGTGTTAGGGTTTGGTTTTAGTTAAGGTTTAAAGTTAGGAATATTGCTCAGTTTTCTTTTTAGAAAAAGAGAGAGAGAAAGAGAGAGAGAGAGAGAGAGAGAGAGAGAAAGAGAGAGAGAGAGAGAATTTTTAAATATATTCTTTTTTTTAGTTTTTGGTGGACACAACATCTTTTTTTAAATTATATTTTTATTGAAGCTGAGGATCGAACCCAGCACCCTGCGCATGCCAGGCGAATGCGCTACTGCTTGAGCCACATCCTCAGCCCCTATTGCTCAGTTTTGTTTTAGTCCTAGGTTTAGTGTTAGGGCTAGTTATCTGATTAGCCTTAGGGTTATGGCTAGTGTTTGTGTTAGGATTAGGCTTAGGATTGGGTTAAGATTTGCTGTTAGGGTTAGATCTAGGTTTAGGGCTAGGTCTAAGGATAGGGCTAGGTATAGGGTTATGGTAAATGATAGAGATAGAACTAGGGATAAAGCTAGGTTGAGAGTTAGAGTTAGTCTTAGGGCTAGGGTTATGGTTAGTTTTAGGGATAGGGCTAAATCAGAGCAAGGATTAGAACTAGGGTTAGTGTTCAGCTTAGGCCTAGCATTAGGGCAAGGTTTATGGTTACATTTAGGGTAAGGGATGTGTTATAGCTAGGTTTAGAGGTAGAGTGAGGGTTAGAATTAGCATTCGGGCTAGGGTTAGGGTTACGGTTATGAATAAGGCTAGGTTTAGGGCTAGGATGAGGGCTAGGGTTTGTTGTAGGGTTAGTTCTAGAATTAGGGCTAGGGATAATGTCAGGTCTAGTTTTACAGTTAGCAGTAGATTTAAGATTAGGTCTATGTCTTAGTCTAGTGTAAGTGTTAAGTTTAGGGTAAGAGTCAGTTTTAGAGCTAGGGGTATTTTTAGGTTCAGGGCTAGTGTTGCAGTTTGTATTAGGTTAAGATTTAGGGATAGGGCTCAAATGAGCATAAGAGTAAGAGTTAGATTTAGGGTAATGAATAGGGTCAGGTTTAGGATTCAGGGTAGGTTTAGGGTAATGGAGAGATTTAGGGTTTTTGAGAGGGTTAGGGTTAGGCCTAAGGTTAGCATTAGGAATAGGGTTATCATAATGGTAATATATAGGTTTCGGGTTATGGTTATGGTTATTGTTAGGGATAAGGCTAGGGTTTTGTTTATGCTTAGGTCTAAGATGAGGGTTAGGCTTAGGGTTAGGGCTAGGTTTATGGTTAGGGTTATGCTTATGGAAGGTTCAGGCCTTGGATTAGGACTAGGTTTTGTGTTAGGTTTAGGTCTAGGGTTAGTGCTACGGGTAATGTAAGATCCAGGGTTCTAATTAGGGCTAGTTTTAGAGTTAGGGTTATGGATAGGACTAGTGTTAGGTTTAGATTTTGGTTTAGAGTCAGTTTTAGAGCTAGGTTTAGTGTTAGTGTCAAGGTCAATGTTCAGCTTAGAGTTAAGGTGAAAGCCAGAATCAGTAGTAGGGTTAGGTCTAGGGGTAGTGTTATTGTTTGGTTTAGGTGAAGGGTTATTGTTAGGGCAAGGACTAAGTTGTTGTTTAGGTCTAGGGCTAGAGTTATCACTAGATTTAGGATTAGGTTTAGGTCTAGGGGTAGTGTTAGGGTTAGGTTTAGGTAAGTTTACTGGTAGGGCTAGTTTCAGGGTTCAGTTTAGGGTTAGGGTCAGGTTTAGACTTATAATTAGTGTTATGGTCAGAATAAGGGTGAAGGTTAGGGTTAGGTTTTGGGTTAAATTTAGAACTAGAATGAGAGCTAGGGTTTGGACTAGTAATAGGGTTAGTGTGTGATTTAGGCTAAGGGTTATGATTAGGACTAGGGTTAGCATTATGGATAGGTTTTGACTTAGGATTATTGATAGACTTACAGCTAGGCTTAGAGTTAGGGTTAGGGTTAGGTTTAGGGCTATGGTTAGGGAAGAGTTAAATCTAGTTTTAGGGCTCAGATTAGGGCTATTTTTGTTTTGGGGCTAGGGCTAGGGTTAGGACTCAGGCTAATGTAAGAACTAGGGTTATTTTCAGGGTTCGATTTAGGGTTCAGGTTTGGGCTAGGAATGGTGTTAGCTTTATAGTTAGGGTGATATAGAGAGCTAGATTTAGTGTTTGGATATGAGTCAGGGTAAGGGTTTTTTTTTTTTGTCTTAGGACTCGAATTTGAGCTAGGGTTATGGCTAGTTATAGGGTTAAGGTTTGGTTTAGCTTAGTTTTAGGGTTAGGGTAATGGCTCGTTTTTTTTGGAGGGGCTAGGTCTAGCGTTAGGGTGAGTTTTATTATTAACAATAGTGTTCAGCTAGTGGTAGGGTGAGGTTTAGGCTTAAGGTTAGGGTTAGACTTAGAGTTATGTTTAGTTCTAGGGTTAGGTCTAAGGTTAGGGCTAGTGTTAGGGTTACAGTAACAGAGAGGTTAAAAATATAAATAGGGCTAGGTTGAGAGAGTTATTCTTAGGGCTAGAGTTAGGGGTTTGCTTAGGGTTCGGGCTAATTTAGGGCTAGATTAGTGCTATTTTTAATGTTAGGGGGTTAGGCCCATGGTTAGGGCTAGAATTAGGGTTAGCGTTAGTGTTAGGGTTATGGTTAGTTTTAGGGGAAGGGATGAGGTTATGGCTAGGTTCAGGGCTAGGGCAAGGGTTACAATTAGGTATAGGATAGGGTGAGTGTTCAGGTTAGGATTAAGGGTAGGTTTAGGACCAGGATGAGGGCTAGGGTTTGTGTTAGGGTTAGAGCTAGGATTAGGGCTAGGGCTAATGTCAGGTCTAGGATTATGGTTAGGAATAGTGTTAACTTTAGGTTTATGGCTAGGTCTAGTGAAAAGTTAGGTTTAGGGTAAATGTCAGGTTTAGAGCCAGGTGTATTATTATGGTCAGAGTCCGGTTTAGGGTTTGGTTTAGGATAAGGTTTAGGGTTAGGGCTCAAATTAGCATTAGGGTTAGGGTTAAAGTAATGGATAGTGTTAGGTTTAGAGTTCAGGTTAGTTTTATAGTAATAGGGTTAGTGTTAGCAATAGGATTAGGGTTAGACCTAGGGTTAGCATTTGGGTTAGGTTTATGTTTTGGGTAAAGGATAGAGTTAGTGCTAGTGTTAGGGCTTGTGTTAATGTTAGGATTTTGGCTAGGTTTAGAGATAGGCCTAGGGTTAGTGTTAGTGTTAGGTTTAGGAGAAGTGTCAGGGTTTGAGCTAGGGTTAGGGCTAGGGTGAGTGTTAGGGTTAGAGTCAGGGCTATGGTTAGGGTTAGGGTTATAGTTATGGCTTGGGTTAGCATTAGAGTTAGGGTTATGTTTAAGGTAATTGATAGAGATTGTGCTAGGTTTTGTGATATGGTTACAGTTAGGATTCGGGCTAGGTTTAGGGTTAGCTTGAGGGTTAGGGCTATTGTTATGTTTAGGGTAAGGATTAGAGTTTGAGTAGGGTTAGGGCCAGGGCCAGTGTTAGGGTTAAAGTAGGGTTATAGTTACGCTTAGGTCTAGGTTTAGGGCTAGGATTAGGGCTAAGATGTGTGTGAGGTTTAAGGCTACTGTTATGTGTATGGGTAATGTAAGAGCTAGGGTTATGTTTATAGGTATGTTTTATGGTTTGTCTAGTGTCAGAGTTAATTTTTCAGTTAGGATAAGGTTTAGAGCTAAGATTTGTGTTAGGGTAAGTGTCTAGGGTTAAGTTTACGGTTATGGTTAGGGATAAATTTAGGGTTATGTTTATGGTTAGGTCTAGTGTAAGGGTTAGATTTAGGTAAGGGTCAAATTTAGAGCTAGATGTATTATTAAGGTCAGGTTATGGCTTATGGTTTAGTTTAGGTTAAGGTTTAGGTTTAGGGCTTTAATTAGCATTAGGTTTAGATTTACAGTTAGGGTAATGAATAGGCTTAGGATTAGGGTATAGGTTACTTTTAGGGTAATGGATAGGTTTAGGGATTGTGATAGGGTAAGTGTTAAGCCTAGGGTTAAAATTAGGGTTAGGATAATGGTTAGGGTAATGGATAGTATTAGAGCTAGGGTTTAGGCTAGGGTTATGGTTAGGATTAGTGCTAGGGTTAGGGTAGCATATAGAATTAGAATTATGGTTAAGGCTATGGTTAAAGTTAGGATTAGGGCTAGGGTTAGGTTAGGGTTTGGGATAAGTCTATGGTTATGTTTAGGGCAAAGTTTAGGCTTTGATCTAGGGTTAGGTCTAAGGGGAGGTTTAGGGTTAGGGTTAGGGCTACAGTTAGTTAAGGGTTACACTTAGGGCTAGGTTTTGTGTTATTTTAGGCCTAGGGTTAGGGCCATGGGTAGTTAAGAGCTAGGGTTATGATTAGGGCTAGTTTTAGGGTTAGGTTTATGGGTAGGTGTAGTGTTATGATTAGGTTTTGATTTAGGGGGATCCTTGGAGCTGAGTTTATGTTAGGGTCAGGGTCAGTGTTCAGGTTAGAGTGAGTGTTGGGGTTAGTGCCAGAATTAGGACTAGGGTTAGGTGTAGAACTAGGGTTAGTGTTTGGGTTACGTTAAGGGTGATTGCTAGGTATAGGGCAAGGTTGTTGTTCAGGTCTAGGGCTAGAGTTATGGTTAGATTTAGGATTAGGTTTAGGTCTAGAACTAGTGTTAGGTTTAGGTTTAGGTATAGGATTACCAGTAGGGCTAATGTTAGGGTTTGGATTCAGGTTAGGGTCAGATTTAGACCTACGGTTAGTGTTATTATCAGTATAAGTTTCAGGGTTGGGAATAGGGTTTGGGTTATGGTTAGAGCTAGAATGAGGACTAGGTTTAGGACTAGTAATAGGGTTAGGATTTGGGTTAGGGTATGGATTAGGGCTAGGACTAGGGTTAGCATTAGGTTTAGGGTTTGGCTTAAGGTAACAAATAGGATAAGAGATGGGATTAGGGCAAGGGTTAGGGATTGCTTTATGGCCAGGATTAATGTTAGGGGTAAAGCTAGGTTTAGCACTCAGGATTAGGGCCATGATTTGGTTTAGGTTAGGGCTAGTGTTAGGGATACGGCTAATGTTTGAACTAGGGTTATAATTAGGGCCATTTTGGGGGTTAGTGTTATGGTTAGGTCAAGTGTTAGGGTTAGTGTTAGCGTGATGTTTAGAGCTAGAGTTAGTGTTAGGGTCAAGGTCAGTGTTCAGGTTAGAGTTAGCTTTAGGGTTAAAGCCAGAATTATCACTAGGGTTAGGTCTAGGGATAGGGTTAGTGTTTGGGTTAGGTTAAGGTTTATTATTAGGGCTAGGGCTAGGTTTATATTTAGTTCTAGGGCTAGAGATATGGCTAGATTTAGGATTAGGTTTAGGTCTAGGGCTAGTGTTAGTGTTAGGTTTAGGAATAGGTTTATTTCTAGTGCTAGTATTAGGGTTCAATACTGGGTTAGTGTCAGGTTAAGAGCTATGGTTACCATTAGGGTCATTACGGTTAGAGCTAGAATGAGGGCTACAGTTAGGACTAGTAATAGGATTAGGGTTAGGACTAGGGTTAGCAATAGGGTTAGGATTGGCTTAGGGTACATGATAGGGTTAGACCTAGGGTTAGGTGTACATTTAGGGTAGGGTTATGGCTAGTGTTAGGATTAGGTTTATGGTTAAAGCTAGGGTTAGGTTTCAGATTAGGGCTAGGTTTTGGTTAGAGTTAGGTCTAGGTTTAGAGTTATGGCCAATGTTTGCCATACAGTTACGATTTGGGCTAGTTATAAGATTGTGGTTAGGACTAGGACTAGTGTTAGGGTTAGGTTTAACATTAGAGTGATGTTCAGAGCTAGGGTTAGTATTAGGGTCAAAATTAAGGTCAGGGGTAGTTTTAGGGTTAGAGTTTGGACTCGAATTAGGGATAGCGTTAGGTCTAGGTGTAGGGTTAGGTTTTGGTTTAGGTTAAGCTTTACAGTTAGGGCTATGGCTCAGTTTTGTTTTAGGGCTAAAGCTATGGTTAGGGCTAGTTTTAAGATTAGCGTTTGGTTTAAGACTAGTGTTTGTGTTAGGTTTATTCTCCAGTTTAGACTTAGATATAGAGTTAGGATTCGATCTAATGTTAGATCTAGAGCAAAGGATATGTGTAGCGTTAGTTCTAGGTTTATAGCTAGGATTAGGGTTATGATTAAAATAGGGTTAGAACTAGGGATAGGGCTAGGGCAAGAGTGAGAGTTATTCTTAGGGTTAGGCTTAGGGTTTGGTTTGGTATAGGGCTTAATTAGGGCTAGCAATAAGGCTAGGTTTATGTTTATATTTAGGCCTAGGTTTAGTTTTGTGCTTTGGGTTAGGTTTAGTGTAAATGATGGGGTTAGAGCTAAGTTTAGAGCTAGGACAAATGTTAGAATTAGGGTTAGGGCTAGGGTTTCACTAGAGTTATGATTAAGGCTAGGTTAAGGGCTAGGATGTGGGCTAGAATTTGTGTTTTGGTTAGGGCTAGGATTAGTGTTAGGATGAATGTCAGTTCTAAGGTTACGGTTATGGATAGTTTTAGGGTTAGGTTTATGGTTATGTTTAGTGTAAGGGTTAGATTTAGGGTAGGGGTCAAATTTAGAGCTAGGGGTATTATTAGGGTCAGAGTCAGGATTAGGATTTTGTTTAGGTTAGGGTTTAGGGTTAGGGCTCAAATTAGCATTAGGATTTGGGTTAGGGTAATGATAGGGTTAGGTTTAGGGTTCAGGTTAGGTTTAGCATAATGGATAGGGTTACGGTCAGGCATAGTTTTAGATTTAGGCCTAGGGTTAGCATTAGAATTAGGGCTATGTTTAGAGTAATTGATAGGGTTACAGCTAAGTTTAGGGCTAGGTTTGTGGGTAGGATTAGGGCTAGGGTTAGGGTTAGGGTTAGGGCTACGGTTTTTGTTAAGGTTAGGGCTAGGATTACAGCTAGGGCAAATGTCAGGTCTATGGTTATGTTAGGAATAGTTTTAGGATTAGTTTTATGGCTAGGTCTAGTATACAGTTTAGTTTTAGGGGTAGGCTCAGGGTTAGAGCTAGGTATATTATTACAGGAAGGGTCAGAGTTAGGGTTTGGCTTAGGTTAAGTTTAGGATTAGGGCTCAAATTAGCATTAGGTTTAGGATTAGGGTAATGATAGGATTAGGTTTAGGGTTCAGGTTAGGTTTAGGTTAATGAATAAGGTTAGGGTTAGCGATAAGTTTAGGGTTAGGCAAAGGGTTACCATTAGGGTATGGTTATGGTTACAGTAATGGATAGGGTTAGAGCTAGTGATAAAGCTAAGGTTATGTTTAGGATTCTGGCTAGAGTGAGGGTAAGGTTTAGGGCTAGGTTTTGGGTAAGGTTTAGGTTTAAAACTATGGTTAAGTCTCAAATAAGGGCTAGGTTTTGGGTTTCGTTTGGGCTAGGGTTAGGGCTATGGCTAATGAATGAACTAGTGTTACAATTAGTGCCAGTTTTAGGGTTAGGGTTAGGGTGATGTTTAGAGCAAGGGTTATATTTGGGGTCAGTGTCAGGGTCAGGGTTAGTATTAATGTTAGGCTTAGGACTCGAATTAGGGTTAAAGTTAGTGCTAGGTGTAGGGTTAGGTTTTGGTTTATGTTAAGGGTTATGGTTAGGGCTATGGCTCAGTTTTGTTTTAGGGCTAGGGCATGGTAAAGGCTAGATTTTGGATTAGCGTCAGGGTTAGGGCTACTGTTAGAGTGAAATTTAGGCTTAGGGCTAGGGTTAGATTTAGAGTTAGGGTTGATCAAGGGTTAGGGCTCGTGCTAGGGTTCGAGCTGGGGATAGGGTTATGGTAAGGAATATGGTTAGAACTAGGGATACGTCTAGGGTGAGAATTAGAGTTATTCTTAGGAGTAGGCTTAGGGTGAGTGTTAGGGTTAGGGATAAACTAGGGCTAGGATTAGGACTAGGGTTAGTGTTACTGTTAAGCCTAAGGTTTTGGCTAGGGTTACGGTTAGCACTTGGGTTAAGGTTAAGTTTAGGGAAATGGGTGGGGTTATAGCTAGGTTTAGGGCTAGGGTGAGGTTTAGAATTAGGATTAGGCCTAGAGTTATGTTTCAGTTTAGATTAAGGCTAGGATTAGGGCTAGGATGAGGGGTAGGTTTTCTGATAGGGTTAGGGCTAGGACTCGGGTTAGGGCTAATATCAAGTCTAGGGTTATGGTTAATGATATTGTTAGGGTTAGGTTATGGCTAGATTTAGTGTAAGGGTTAGGTTTGGGTTAAAGGTCAGATTTAGAACTAGAATTATTATTATTGTCATCGTCAGGGTCAGGGTTAGCATTTGGTTTACGTTAAGGTTAAGGTGCTAGGGCTTGAACTAGCGTTGGGGTTAGGTTTAAAGTTAAGGTAATAGAAGGGTTTACTTTAGGTTTTAGTTAAGGTTTAGGGTATTGGATGGGTTAGGTGTCAGCAGTCGAGTTAGGGTTAGCATTAGGATTAAGGTTATATTTAGTGTAATGGGTAGTTTTAGGGCTAGGGTTAGGGGCTAGATTATGGTTTGGATTAAGTCTAGGATTAGGGTTAGGTTTAGGGATAGAACTGGGGTTTGGTTTAGGGTAATTATTAGGATTAGGGTAAGTGTTAGTTTAGGGTTAAGGTTATGGTTAAGTTAGGATAAGTGTTAGTGTTTGAGCTACAGTTAGGGCTAATGCAAGGGTTAGGTTTAGGTTTAGTTCTAAGTTCAAGTTTATGGTTAGAGTTAGGTTTAGTGTTAGGGATAGGGTTTTAATTAGGGTTAGGGTTAGGGTTAGGGTAATGTATATGGTCAGAGCTAAAATTTGGGCTAGGGTTAAGGTTAGGATTAGGGCTAGGATTAGGATTAGGATTTAGGATAGGGCTAGGGTTATGTTTAGTATAAGAGTCAGGTTTTTTTAAAGAGAGAGAGGGAGAGAGAGAGAGAGAGAGAAATTTTTTAATATTTATTTTTTAGTTTTTGGTGGACACGATATCTTTGTTTGTATGTGGTGCTGAGGTACGAACCCGGGCCACACAGAAGCCAGGCGAGCGCGCTACCACTTGAGCCACAGCCCCAGCCCAAGAGTTAGGTTTTGAGCTAGGGTTAAGTCTAAGTAGATGGTTAGGGTTAGAGTTAGGGTTAGGGTTAGGGCTAGGCTTAGGTTTATGCTTAGAATTAAGTTTAGGCCTAGGGTTAGCTCTAGGTTTTGTGTTAGGTTTAGGGCTAGGGTTAGGACTATGGGTAATGTAAAAGCTAGGGTTATGTTTAGGGATAGTTTTAGGTTTAGGATTATGGTTAAGTCTAGTATTAGGTCTAGGTTTCAGGTTACTGTCAAATTTAAAGGTAGTTTAAATGTTAGGATCAGGGTCAGTGTTCGGGATAGAGTTTGAGCCAGAATTAGGACTAGGTTTAGGGTAAGTGTTTGGTTTAGGTTAAGGGTTACTGTTAGGGCTATTTCTAGGATTTTATTTAGGTCAAGTGCTAGAGTTATAGCTATATTTAGGATTACCTTTGGGTCTAGGTGTAGTGTTAGGCTTAGGTATAAGTATAGGTTTACTGGTAGGTCTAGTGTTAGGTTTTGGTTTAGGTTTAGGGTCAGTTTTAGACCTAGGGTTACTATTAGCATCAGATGAAGGTCAGGGTTAGGTTTAGAGGTAGAATTAGGGCTAGGGTTAGGACTAGTAATATGGTTAGAGTTGAAGTTAGGCTAAGGTTTAGGGTTAGGACTAGGGTTAGCATTTGGGTTAGGGTTTGGCTTAGGGTAAGGGATAGGGTTAGAGCTAGGGTTAGGGCTAGGGTTAGCATTAGGTTTAGGGCTAGTATTAGGATGAAGATTAGGGTTAAAGTTAGATTTAGGGCTTGGATCCATGGTAGGATTTGTGTTAGGGTTAATGCTAGGGTTAGGATAATAACTAATGTACGAACTAGGGTTATGATTAAGGCTAGTTTTAGGGTTATGGTAAAGGCTAGGTCTAGTGTTAGGGTTAATTTAAGTTACAGTGATGAAGAGCTAGGATCAGTGTTAGGGTCAGCGTCAGGGTCAGAATAATTTTTAGGGTTGGGGTTAGGGCTAGGTTTAAGGTTTGGGTTTGGTTTAGGTTAAGGGTTTAGGTTAGGGATATTTCTTGGTTTTGTTTTATGGCTAGGGCCAGGACTAGGGCAAGTTTTGGGATTAGCATTATGGTTAGGGGTATTGTCAGGGTCTGGTGTGTCTTATGATTACAGTTAAATTTCGAGTTTGGTTTAGATATAGAGTTAGGTTTAGATCTAGAGTTAGGACTCGGGCTAAGGTTAGAACTAGGGCTACGGCAAGAGTTATAGTTAGTCTTAGGGCTAGGATTAAGGTTAGGATAGGATTACATTAGGGCTAGGATTAGTGCTAGGCTTAGTGTTAGTATTGGGCCTAGGGTTAGGCTGGGGATTAGGGTTAGATTTAGGGTTATGGTTAGGTTTATGGTAAGGGATGGGGTTATAGTTAGTTTTAGGGCTAGTGTGAGGGTTAAAATTAGGGTTAGGGCTCGGGTTATGGTTCAGGTTAGGATTCAGGCTAGGTTTAGGGGTAGGATTATGGTTAGGGCTAATTTCAGGTCTAGGGTTATGGTTAAAGATAGTTTAAGTTTAGGTTTATGGCTATGCCTTGTGTATGCATTAGGTTTAGGGTTAGGGTCAGGTTTAGTGCTAAAGGTTTTATTAGGATCATGGTCACAATTAGTGTTTTGGATAGGTTAAGGATTAAAGTTAGGACTCAAATTAGCATTACAGTTAGGATCAGCGTAATGATAGGGTTAGGTTTAGGTTTCAGGTTAGATTAAGGCTAATGGATATGATGAAGTTTAGGGATAGGGTAGGTTTAGGACTAGGGTTAGCATTAGGGTTAGGTCTAGGGTTAGGGTAATGGATAGAGTTAGAGCTAGGTTTACAGCTAGGGTTATTGTTAAAATTAATGATAGGGATAGAGTTAGGTTTAGGGTTAAAGCTAGGGTTAGGGCTCTGAATAGGGCTAGGATTTAGGTTAAGTTAGGGCTAGGGTTAGGGTTATGGCTAATGTAAGTTCTAGGGTTATGATTAGGGCTTATTTTAGTGTTAGGGGTGAGGATTAGGTCTAGTGTTAGGTTTAGGTTTAGGGTTAGTGTGATGTTTAGAGCTAGGGTTAGTGTTAAAGTCAGAGTCAGGGTGAGGGTTAGTTTAGGGTTTGGCTTAAGACTCAAATTATTGCCAGAGTTAGGGTTAGGTGTAGGATTAGGGCTTGGTTTATGTTAAGGATTAGGGTTAAGTCTACGTCTTGGTTTTGTTTAGAGCTAGGGATAGGGTTAGGGCTAGTTTTAGAATTAGCCTTAGGGTTAGGGCTAGGGTTAGGTTTAGGTTTAGGCTTATTGTTAGGGTTAGATTTAGAGTTAGGGTTAGATCTATGGCCAGGGATATGAATAGGGCTAGGGTTAGACCTACAGTTTGGGATAGGATTATGCTTCCAGTAAACTATTGGGTTAGAACTATAGTTAGGGCTAGGGTGAGAGTTAGAGTTAGTCTTTGGGCTATGGTTAGGGTTAGGGTTAGGTAGAGGGCTAAATTAGGGCTAAGATTAGGGTTAGGATTAGTGTTAGGTTTAGGCCTAGGGTTAGGGTTAGGGTTATAATTAAGGCTATGTTTAGGGCTAGGATAAAAACTAGGATTTGTGCTAGGATTAGGGGTAGGATTATGTCTGGGTTAAGTCAGGTATAGGGTTATGGTTAGGGATAGTTTTAGGGTTAGTTTTATGGCTATGTCTAGTGTAAGGTTTAGGTATATGGTAATAGTCAGGTTTAGAGCTAGGGGAATTATTAATGTCAGGATCAGGGTTGGGCTTTGGTTTGGGTTTAAGTTTAGGGTTAGGGATCAAATTAGCATTAGCATTAGCATTAGGGTAATGATAAGGTTAGGTAAAGGGTTCAGGTTAGGTTTAGGGTAATTGACAGTTTGGGGGATAGTGATAGGGTTAGGGTTAAGCCTAGGGTTTCATTAGCATAAGGGCAATGTTTAGGGTAATGGATAAATTTAGAGTTAAGTTTATGACTAGGGTTATGGTTAGGATTAGGTCTTGATTTCGGGTTAGGGTGAGGGCTAGAACTAGGGTTAGGTTTAGTGTTATGTTTAGCATAAGGGTTAGGTTCTGAGCTATGGTTAGGTCTAGGCTGGGAGTTAGCTTCAGGGTTAGGTCTAGGGATAGGATTACCATAGGTTTTAGGTGAGAGTTAGGGTTAGAGTTAGACCTAGGATTAGTGGTAGTGTCAGTATAAGGGTCAGGGTTAGGGTTAGAATTTGGGATAGGGTTAGAGCTAGAATGAGAGCTTGGGTTAGGGCTATTTATAGAGTTAAGGTTTTGGTTAGCTTAAGGATTAGGGATAGGTCTAGAGTTACCCTTAGGTTTAGGGGTTTGTTTAGGGTAAGGGATTGGTTTAGAGCTAGGTTTAGGGCTATGATTAGGGTTATAGTTAGTGTTAAATCTAGGTTTAGGGCTCAGATTAGGACTACTGTTTGTGTTAGGGTTACAGATAGGATTAGGGCCACGGCTAATGTAAGAACTGGGGTTGAATTTAGGTTAGCTTTAGTGTTATGGATATGTTTAGTGTTAGGGTTAGGTTTAAATTTAGGGTGATATTTATATACAGGGTTTGTGTTAGGATAAGAGTCATGTCAGGGTTCATTTTAGGGCTGGGTAAAGGGCGTGAATTATTGTTAGGGTTATTCTTAGCATTCGGTTTAAGGCGAGGATGGTGTTTAGAGCTAGGTTGAATGTTAGGATATGAGTCAGGGTCAGTGTTAGTTTTAAAGTTAGTGTTAGAACTCGAATTAGAGCTAGGAATAGGTCTAGGTTTAGTGTTAGCATTTGGTTTAAGTTATTGTTTAGGGTCCTAACCCTAACTCTAACTGTAACTCTAACATTGTCTATTACCCTAAACCTAACCTTAATGAAAACCCTTGACATAGTCCTAAACCTAAACCAAACCCTAACTGTAAATATAACTCTAGACCTAACATAAACCTAACCATCACCATAGCCCTAACTCTAGCTCAAACACTAATTCTTGCCCTAACCCTAATACTTACCCTAACCCTAACACTTACCCTAAACCAAACCCTAGCCCTATCCTTAAACCTAACCCTAATCCTAGACTTAATCCAAACAATAACCTAGCCCTAACCTGAGCTCTAAACCTATCCATTACACTAAACATAACCCTAACCCTAATGCTAATCCTAATCCTATCACTAAATCTAACCCATCCATTACCCTAAACCTTACTGAAACCTAAACCTAACCCTATCCATTAACCTAACCCTAAGCCTAACCTAACACTAATTCAAACTCTAACCCTAAACTTTAACCTAAATCAAATGCTAACCCTGACACTGACCCTAATAATACCCCTAGCTCTAAACCTGAACCTTACCCTAAATGTAACCCTTTCACTAGACGTAGCCATAACCTAACCCTAAACTATCCGTATCCTGTTCACTGACCCTGAAACTAAACCTAGCTCTAAACCTGACCCTAAACCAAAACATAAACCTAACACTAGGCCTAGCCACAATCCTAACCCTAAAACTACCCTTAATCAGAACCCTAGATCTTACATTTCCCATAGCCCTAACCCTTGGCCGAAACCTTACACAAAACCTAGCCCTAATCTGAGGCCTAAACCTACCATAAGCATAACCCTAATCCTAAACATAGCCCTAACCCTAACCCTAACCCTCACCTTACACTTAACCCTATCTCAAAGCCTAACCCTTAGCCTAAAAATAACCATAGCCCTATCCCTAAACATAAACCAAACCCTAGACCTAATCCTAACCTTAACCCTACCTCTAAACCTAGCCATTATCCTAATACTAACACTAACTCTAATGATAACCCTAACTCTAAACCTAACCCTATCCCCAACCCTAATAATAAACATAACTCTCGACCTAACCCTAAACCTAAACCTTGTCATAGCCTTAACCCTAACTCAAACCCTAACCCTTACCATGAACCAAACCATAAACCTAGCCATAAACCTAGTTTAACCCTAAACCTAACCTAAACCCTAACCCTAAACTTATATCTAACCCAATCCATTACCCTAAACCTAACCCTAACCCTAATGAAAACCCAAGCCCTAACAATAACCCTAACCATAACTATAATCACAACTTGAACCCTAGACATAACACTAAACCTAACACTCACCCGAGCCCTAACTCTAGTTTTAACCATAAACCCTACCCTAATTCTAACCCTAGCCCTAGCCCTAGCACTAAACCTAACTCTAGCCCTAACCCTAACCCTAACACTAAACCTAGCCAAATCTTAGCCCTAATTTAGCCTTATTCCTAACCCTAAACCTAGACTTAAGAATAACTATAACTCCCCTGCCAGACCTATGCCTAGTTCTCACCCTATCCCTTACTGTAAACTTAACCCTAGCCCTAAGGCTAGTCATAACCTTTGCCTTATCCTTATCCCTAGCACTAACCCTTCATTGAAACCTAACTTTAAATCTAATCCTAAACTGTGGCCTAAGTCTAAACCTGAAACCAGCCCTAACCCCAATGCTAATCCTAATATTAGTCCTAACCTTAGCCCTAGACCTTTAACAAAACAGAGCCATACCCCTAATCCTAACCCTTAACCAAATCAAACCCTAAACCTACACCTAGCCCTAACCCTAGCCCTAATTTAAGTCCTAACCCTAACCCTGAACCAAACCATGACCCTGACTCATCACCTAACACTAACCCTACCTCAAAACATTACCCTAACATTAAACCTAACCCTAACACTAGACCTAGCCCTTAACCTAAACCGAAAACTAACCCCAAATGTAACCCTAGTTCCTACATTTACCATAACCCTAACACTAGCCCTAACCCTAATACAAAACTAGTGCTCATTCAAGCCCTGACCCACCCTTTAACCCTAAACTGAATCTTAACTTTGACCCTAAACCTAGCCATAACCCCAGCTCTAACCCCATCCCTTACCCTAAGCCAAACTCTCAGCCTAATGCCAACCCTAGTCCTAATCCTACTCCTTAGCCTAACCCATACCCTAACCCTATTACAAGTCCTAACTCTAGAGCTCATTTTAGCTCTAACCATAACCCAAACCCTAACCCTAACACTGACCCTTATTCTGATCCTAACACTAACTGTAGGTTTAAACGTGAACCTAACCCTAAACTGACCCTAACATTAGCCCTACTGGTAAACTTATATTTAAACCTAACCCTAGCCCTAGACCTAAACTTAATCCTAAATGTAGCCATAAATGTAGTCCTAGACCTAAAGAAAAACCTATACCTAGCCTTAACAATAAACATTAAACTAACCCAAACACGAACCCTACCCCTAGACTTAACCCTAGTTCTAATTCTGGCTTTAATTCTAACCATAACCCTAACCAGAACACTGACCATGACACTAACACTAACCCTAGCTCTAAAACATGACCCTAACCCTAGAACTAACCCTAAAATTACACCTAGCCCTAACATTAACCCTAAAACTAACCCTAATCTTAATACTATTTTTTTACATTAGCCATAGATCTAACCTATCCAAAAACCTATTCCTAACCCAAGCCCTACCCTAGCTTTAACCCTAAAGCTAACTCTAACCATAACCGGAGCCCTAACCCTAAACCTAAACCTAACCATAGGCCTAATCCTAACCATAACTCTAGCCATATTCCTAGCTCAAACCCTATCCATAACCATAACGATAACTCTACCACTTATGTTAACCCTGGGTGAAACCCAAATCCTATCTTTAACCTTAACCCTATTCATTAACCTACACCTAATCTGAACCCTAAACTTAACCCTATCATTTCCCTATCCTTAACCCTAAAGCTAGTTCAAGCCCTAACCCTAAACCTTATCCTAAACAAACCCTAGCTCTAAACCTGACCCTAACAATAAAACTAAAAATACCCCTATCTCTAAACCTGACCCTAACAATAAAACTAACCTTTACAATAGACCAAGCCATAATATTAAACTAAAACTATCCCTAACAATACCCTAGACCTGACATTAGTCCTAACTTTAATCCTGGCCCTAACCCTAACACAAACCTTAGGTCACATCTTAGCCATAAACCTCACCTTAATCAAAACCCTAACCCTAATGCTAACCCTAACCCTCACCCTAGCCCTAAAATTAGCTATAATCCCATCCCTTACCCTAAACCTAAATCTAACCCTAACCTAAAACTAACACTAATCCAACACTAACACTAACCCTAGACCTAACCCTAGAGGTAAACCAAACACTAACCCTAGCTGTAATCCCAGCCACAATTTAGCCCTATCCCTTACTCTAAACCTAACTCTGACTCATAACCTCACACTAACATTTGCTCTAAACATTAGAGCTAACACTAACACTACCCCAAGGACTAACTATAACTCTCACCCTCACCCTAGCTCACAGACTAACTCTAACTCTTGCCCTAGCCCTATACCTAGTACTAACCATATACTTTACCATAACCATAAACCTAGCCCTAAATTTAGCCCTAACCCTAGCCCTATCTTTAGCCCTAGCTCAAACCCTAGATCTATACCTAATTCTAAAACTAAAACTAAATTTAAGCCTAAATATCATAGTAACAGTAGTCCTAATCCTAATGCTAATCTTAAAACTAGCCCTAACACTACCCCTAGCTCTAAAATAAAACTGAGTCATAGCCCTAACCTTAACCTTTAACATAAACCAAACCCTAACCCTACACCTAGCCCTAACCCTATCATTAATTCTAGTCCTAATCCTAACAGGAAAACTAACCCTGACCCTGACTCTGACCCTAACCCTAGTGCTAACACTAGACCTAATCATAACCATAACCATAGCTCTAAACCGATCTCTAACTCTGTCCATTACCATAACCATAACCCTAATTCTAATGCTAACCCTAGGCCTAAACCTAACCCTATCCCTAATCCTAACCCCATCCATAACCCCAAAACTAAACTGAACCCTAAACATAACCCTTTCATTACCCTAAACCTAAACCTAGCACAAATTTGAGCCCTAACTTTAAACCTTAACCTATCCCAAATTATAACCAAGACCTTGACCCTAATAAAACCCCTAGCTCTAAACCTGATCCTAAACCTAAACCTAACCCTTACACTCGTCATAGCCATAATCCTAACCCTAAAATTATCTTTAACCATAATTCTATACATGAAATTATCCCTAGCCCTAATCCTAGCCCTAAAACTTAAACAAACACTAGCCCTAATCCTAGCCCTAAACATAGCCTTAATTAAAACCCTAACCCTAACCATAGCCCTAACCCTAACCCTAATTTAAACCTTCACCCAACCTCTAAACCTAGCTATAACACCATCTTTTACCCTAAACTTAGCCCTAATTCTAACCCTAACCCTAAGCTTAAGCAAAACACTAACCCTAGCCCTAATCCTAGCCCTAATTTAGCTGTATCTCTAAACCTAACCCTAACCATAGCCCTAAGACTAACTCTAACTCTCGCTTTAGCCCTATCCCTAGTTCTAACACTATTCTTTACCGTAATCCTATACCTAGCCCTAAACTTTGCCCTATCCTTAGTCCTAGCCCTAACCCTAGATCTCACCCTAACTCCAAATCTAACCCTAAGACTAAGCCTAACACTAACACTAGCCTTAACCCTAATGCTAATCATAAAACTAGTTCTAATCCTATCCCTAGGACTAAAACAAAACCAAGCAATAGCCCAAACCCTAAACCTTAACTTAAACCAAATTTTAACACTACACTTAGACCTAATCCTAGCTCTAATTCGAGTCAAAAACCTAAGCTAAAAACTAACCCTGACCCTGACTCATATCCTAACACTCATCCTAGCTCTAAATGCCACCCTCACTTAAACCAGACCTAAAAGTAACTCTATCCCTATAATGAGTTCTAACCCTAACCCTAAAACTAACCCTGACCCTGACTCCTATCCTTACATGAAACCTAGCTCTAAATATCATCCTAACCTTAAACCTAACCCTAGCACTAAACCTACACCTACCCCAACCCTAAAACTAACCCTAAATGTACCCAAGTCCTTACATTAGCTGTTAGCCTAATGCTAGCCCTAACCCTAACACAAAACTAGCCCTAATGTGAGCTCTAAATCTAGCCTTAACCCTAACTCTAACTGTAACCATTGCCCTAACCCTAGCTCTAAATCAATCCCTTACCTTAAGCAAAATCCTAAATCTAAGGGTAACCCTTGATCTATCCCTACTCCTGAGGCTAACCAAAACCCTAACCTGTTAATAATCCTAACCCTAACCCTCATTTTAGCTCTAATCTTATCCTAAACCGTAATGCTAACCCTAACCCTTATTCTCACCCTAACTCTAAACCTAGGTCTAAAACTTACCCTAACACTAGACCAAACCCTAACACTAGCCCTAGACCTAAACCAAATCCTAAATATAGCTTTAACTCTAGCCCTAGACATGAACATAAACCTAGCCCTAGCCCTAACAATAATCCTTAACCTAAATCAAACACTAACCCTGCCCCTAAACCTAAACCTAGTCCTAATTCTGGCTGTAACCCCAATTCTAACTCTAATCCAAACATTGGCTCTGCCTTTAGAGTAAACCTGTCTCTAAATCTGACCCTACCCGAAAATCTAAACCTAACACTACACCTAGACATAACCCTAACCCTACAACTAGCCCTAACCATAACCCTAGCTCTTACATTACCCATATCCCTAACCCTAGGCCTAAACTTAACACAAAACCTAGAGCTATGCCTAGGCCTAAGCCTATCCTTAAGCATAACACTAACCCTAGCCCTAGCCCTAACCCTAACCTAATATTCGCTTTAGTCCTAACCCTAGCTCAAAGCCTAAACATTACCCTAAACATAAACCTACACCTATCTCTCAATCTAACGCTAACCCTAACCCTAACCCTAACCTTAACCTAGCCCTAAACCTTGCTGAAATCCTACCCATTACTCTAAACCTAACCCTAACCTTATTGATAATACTAGGCATAATGCTAAACCAAAACCTAACTGGAAAACTAACCCTAGACCTAACCTTAAACGTCACACTTGCAATAGACCTAACCCTAGATCAAACCCTAACGCTTACTATAAACATAAACATAACTATAGCCTTAAATTCTAAGCCTAAACCTCAATTTAATGTTAAACATATCCCTAAATCTACATCTAATCGTATCCATTACCCTACACCTACCCATACCCCTAATGAGTCCCTAGCCCTAATTCTAACCTTAACACTATCAGTACTGTAATCATATCCCTAGAAGTAACCCTAAACCTAACCATCATACTAGCCATTATCCTAGCTCAAAACCTAACCCTTACGCTAAACATAACCCTAAGTCTAACTCTGGTTTTAACCCTAACCCAAACCGTAATTTAAGAGTTATTCCTAACCATAAACTTAGTCCTAAACTTAGCTCTAACCCTATCCATTATACTAACCATAACCCTTACCCTAATGCAAACCCTAGGCTTAACCTTAACCCCATCACTAACCCTAACCCTATCAATTACCCTAAACCTAATGTAAACTCTAAACAGAACCGTAATATTTCCCTAACCAACACCCTAATGCTAATTCAAGCCCTAACACTAAACCCTAACCTCAACCAAACTCTAACACTGACCCTGACCCTAATAAATCTCCTAGCTCTAAAGCTGACCCTTACACTAAACCTAACCCTTACACTAGTCCTAGCCATAATCCTAATCCTAAAACTATCCCCAACCATGAGCCTAGACCTGACATTAGCCATAGCCCTAACTGTAGCCCTAAACCTAACATAAAGCCCAGCCTCTATCCTAGCCCTAAACCTAGCCTTAATCCTAACCCTAAACCTAACCTTAGGCCTAACTGGAAAACTAACCCCAGCCCGAATCTTAACCCTAATTTAGCCCTATCCCTAACCCAAGCCCTAAACCTAGCCCTAAACATAACCATAGCCCTAACTGTAGCCTAAACCTCAATCTAACATTAAACATAGCCCTAAATCTACATCTAATGATATCCATTACCCTAATTCTAACTTTCACCCTAGCCCCATCCCTATTTCTAACCCTATCCCTTTCAGGAATCCTAATCCTAGCCCTAACCCTAGCCCTAACCCTAGACCTATCATTATCCATAGCCCTAATTTAATCTAATTTTAACTCTAAATTTAACCCTAACCCTAAGCCTAAACCTAAGCCTAACTCTAAATCTAACTTTAACCCTAAGCCTAAAACTAAACTTAACACTAGCCCTAACCCGAAAGCTAATACTAAAAATAACCCTAATCCTAGCCCTAGGCTTAAAACAAAACAGAGCCATAGCCCTTACCCTAACCTGTAACATAAACCTAACCCTAACCCTAACTCCAACTTTAGGTCTAATTCTAGTGTTAAGCAGAAAACTAGAACTAACACTGACCCTAACTCTGACCATAATATTAACCCTAGTCTAAACATCATGCTATCCATAACCCTACACCTAACACTAGACCTACCACTAACCCTAAGCCTAAATTTAGCCATAGTTGTAACCCTGGTACCTACATTAGCCTTACCCCTAACCCTAGCACTAACTTAACCCCAAATCTAGACCTAATCTAAGCCCTAACCCGAGTTTTAACCCTAAACCTAACCCTAAACCTAGCCCTAATCAAAACCATAACCCTAGCCCTAACCCTAGGTATAACCCTATCCATTGATGTAACCATAACCTTGACCTAAACCTAAACCTATCCCTAATACTAAACCTATGCATTATCCTAAACCAAACCCCAACCCTAAACCTCACCCTATCATTACACTAACACTAACCATAACACTAATTCGAGCCCTAGCTGTAAAAATTAACCTATCCCAAACATCAAACCCAGACCTTCACCCTAATAATACGCCTAGATCTAAACCTGACCCTAACCCTAAACCTTACACTACATGTAGCCATAAACCTAACCCTAAAACTATCTTTATCCATAACCCTAGATCTGATATTAGCCCTAACCCTAATCCTAGCCCTAACCCTAAAACAAGCCATAGCCCTCATCCTAGCCCTAAACCTAGCCTTAATCATAATTCTATCCCTAACCATAGCCCTAACAATAATTCTAACCATCACCTATGTCTAAACCTAGCTATAACACCATTCCTTACCCTAAATTTAACACTAACCCTAACCCTAAGCCTAATGCTAGGCCTAAGGTGAACACTAATCCTAGCCCTAATTCTAGCCCTAATTTAAGCCTATTCCTAACCCTAACCCTAACCCTAGCCCTAAGACTTACTCTAACTCTCACACTAGCTCTATCTCTACTTCTTCTACTATCCATTACCATAATCCTAACCCTAGCCCTAACCCTAGCTCTAACCCTAGCCATAACCATTGCCTAATCCTTATTCCTAGTCCTAACCCTAGATCGAACCCTAATGCTAAATCTAATCCTAACCCTAACATAAGCCAAACATTAACTCTAGCCCTAGCCCTAACACTAATCATAACACTAGGCCTAATCCTAACCCTAGCAGTAAAACAAAACCAAGCAATAGCCCTAACCCTAAACCTTAACTTAAACAAAACCCTAACACTACACCTAGAACTAACTCTAGCCCTAATTTGAGTCCTAACCTTATCCTTAATATTAACTGTGACTCTCACTCATATCCTAACACTCACTCTAGCTCTAAAAAGTACCCTAACATTAAACTGAACCCTTACACTAACCCTAGCCTTAATTCAAGTCCTAAACCTAACACTATAATTAAACCATACCCTACCTAACACTAACACTGGTTCTAAATTTTACCCTAATCTTAAACCTAATCCTAACACTAGAGGTTTAACCCCTAACCATAACCATAAATCTAACCCTAAAAACCGTACTTCTCACATTAGCCATTGCTCTTACCCTAGCCATAACACTAACACAAAAAGTAGCCCTAATCTGAGCCCTCAACCTTGTTTTAACCCTAACCCTAGGCTTAACCCTAGACATCAACCTAACTCTAACCCTATCCCTTACCCTAAGCTAAACCTTAAACCTAATGCTAATCCTAATCCTAACCCTAATACTTAACCTAACTCAAACCCTAACCCTATTACTAGTCCTAACCATAGTCCTCATTCTAATTCTGACCATGACCCAAACCCTAACCCTAACCCTGACCCTTATTCTGACCCTAATACTAATCATAGGTCTAAACCTGAACCTAACCCTAAACCGAACCTTAAAACTAGCCCTACTGGTAACCTTATACCTAAACCTAACCTTAACACTGACCATACACATAAACCTAATCCTAATCTAGTCATAACTGTAAGCCTAGACCTAAAGAAAAACCTATCCCTAGCCCTAACAATAACCCTTAGCCTAAAGCCAAATATTAACCCTTCTCCTAGACTTAACCCTTGTCCTAATTTTGGCTTTCACATTAACCATTACACTAAACTGAACACTGAACATGACACTAACATTAACCCTAGCTCTAAACATAACCCTAACCCTAAACCTAACCCTTAAACTATACTTAGCTCTATTATTAACCCTAAAACTAGCCCTAATCATACAAGTTCCTACATTTGCCATAGACCTAACCTATCACAAAACCTATTCCTAACCCAAGCCCTACCCTAGCTTTAACCCTAAAGCTCACCATAACCCTAACCTTAGCCCTAACCCTAAACCTAAGCCTAAACCTAGACCTAATCCTAAGCATAACACTAGCCCTACCACTAGATCTAACCCTATTCATTACCCTAATGATAACCCTAATGCTTCCACTAACCCTAGGCTGAACCCTAATCCTATCCCTAACCCTAACCCTATTCATAAACCTACACCTAACCTGAACTTTAAACCTAAAACTATCATTAACCTATCCCTAACTGTAATGATAACTCAAGCCTTAACCTAATAAAAACAATAAAGCTGACCCTGACACTAATAATACCCATAGTTCTAAACCTGACCCTAACAAGAAACCTGACCCTTACAATAGACCTAGCTATAAACCTAACCCTAAAACTCTCCCTAACTGTAACCCTAGACCTGACATTAGCCCTAGCTCTAATCCTAGTCCTAACCCTAACACAAACCTTAGCCCACAACCTAGTCATAAACCTCAACTTAGTCATAAACATAACCCTTACCCTAACCCTAATTCTAATCTTCACCCTAGCCTAAAAGTAGCTATAATCCTATACCTTAACCTAAACCTAACCATAACCCTAACACTAACACTAACCTAGCCCTAAAAAGAGGCCTAACCCTAACACAAACCCTAGCCCTAATCCCAGCCCTAATTTACCCTATCCCTAATCCTAACCCTAGCACTAGCCTAAGACTAATTCAAACTCTCAACCTACCCTAAACCTAGTTCTAACCCTATCCCTTACCATCAACCTAAAACTACCCCTAAACTTAGCCCTAATCCTAGCCCTATCTTTAGCCCTAGCTCAAAGCCTAGATCTAAACCTAACTCTAAATCTAACCCTAAACCTAAGCCTAAGCCTAACACTAACAATAGCCCTAATCCTAACATTAATCCTAAAACTAGCCCTAACTCTACCTCTAGCCCTAAAACAAAACTGAGTCATAATCCTAACCCTACCACTTAACCTAAACCAAACCCTAACCCTACACCTAGCCCTAATTCCTATCTCTAATTCTAGTCCTAACCCTAACCTGAAAACTAATCCGGACCCTGACTCTGATCCTAACATTAAACCTAGCTCTAAACATCATCGTAACCATAAACTTAACCCTAACACTAGACCTAGCCCTAAACCTGATCCTATCACTAATGCTAATCATAACACTATTTTGTACATTAGTAGTAGCCTTAACCCTAACCCTAATCGAACCCAAAACTTAGCCTTAATCCTTGTCCTAATCCTTGCTTTTTAAATATTTATTATTTTTTTAGTTTTTGGTGGACACATCTTTATTTTGTTGTATGTGTGCTGAGGATTGAACCCAGAGCCCTGCGCATGCCAGGTAAGCATGCTACCGCTTGAGCCACATCCCCAGCCCCTAAACCTAGCTTTAACCCTAAATATAAACCTAACTCTAACCCAAACAAAAGCCCTAATCCTATACATAACCCTACCCCTAATCTTAGGTCTAACCCTATCCATTACCCTATTGATAACCCAACCCTTATGCTAACACTAGGCATAACCCTAACCCTATCCATTACACTAAACCACACCTAAACCCTGAACCTAACCCTTTCATTAACGTAACCTTAAACCTAATGATAATTCAAGCCCTAAATCTAAACCCTAACCTAACCCAAATCCTCACCTTGATACTGACCCTAATAATAACCTGGCTCTAAAACTGACCCTTAGTATAATCTTAACCCCTACACTGGACCAAGCCATAAACCGAACACTAAATCTATCCCTAACTGTAACCCTAAACCTGACATTAGCCCTAGGCCTAATGCTAGCTCTAACCCCAACACAAACATTAGGCCTCATCCTAGTCCTAAACCTATCTTTAATCATAACCCTAACACTAACACTAGCCTTAATCCTAATACCAACACTTGCCCTAGCCCTCAACCTAGCTATAACCCAATCCTTTACCCTAACGTAACCCTAACTCTAACCCTAAAACTAGGCCTAAACCTAACACTAACACTAGCCCTAACTTAGCCCTAACCCTAACATGAAATCTAACTCTAACTCTCAAACTAGCCCTATCACTAGTTCTAACCCTATCCCTTACCATAACCTTAAACCTAACCCTAACCCTAATCCTAACCCTTGCCCTATCCTTAGCCCCAGCCGTAACCATAGATCAAAACCTAACTCTAAATCTAACCCTAACCCAAAGCCTAAGCCTAACCATTATAAATACATTTATATTTAGATTCGGTGTCTACAGATGTTGGCTTCGGGTTAGGGTTAGATGTTTGCTTCAATTATTATTTAGAATATAGTCATCAGTTTCATAAAAGGCATACCATTTCTAGTGATGTATAGAGAACTGAGGGTCAGGGGTAAGATACTATGTTAAGGGGGAAAGGAGTGAGTGTATTGGATTAATCTAATTTAGCAAATTTGGAGGAGAACTCTAATGAATAGAAAGAGGGAATTGATGGAAGAATGTATAAATTCATACTCTTTTTCTGTATTCATAAAATTACCCTATGTATAAATAGTAAAAGTTGGGAGGCTGAAAGTGGGATTGAGGGAGCAAGAAAATATAACACGGAAATAAAGAAAGACAGGGAGAAATAAAATAAGAGAACATAAAGGGGTGATGAGTTGGGGCCTATGAAATTCCTGTATATTATACTATTCTGGTGATTCAGTTCTTAAAGTCCAATTTCATGCAAAGTTCTTGGTTTCACATATGTTGAGGTTGCGAGGACCATAGGGGGAAGGGTAGAGGAGAATGGGTGAGAAGAGCGAGATAAGAAAAGTAAAAAAAAAAAAAAGTGTCTCCAGGGGCTGGGGATTTGGCTCAAGAGGTAGCATGCTCACCTGGCATGCGTGCGGCCTAGGTTCGAACCTCAGCACCACATACAAAGATGTTGTGTCTGCCAAAAACTAAAAAATAAATATTAAAAAATTCTCTCTCTCTCTCTCTCTCTCTCTCTCTCTCTCTCTCTCTCTCTTAAAAAAAGTATCTCCAAACTCTGTTTTCTTTTCTTGTAGTAGGTAGAGTTGTCTATTCCTAGCTTGAGTCTCTGTGCTTAGTGTGGAGGAGGTAGCCAGGGTGAGAGGGCTTGAGCTTCTACCTGGAGCCTCCCTACATTTATCTCTGAATTGGAAACCAGGTGCCTGTACAGTTGCTGTTCCACATTAATAGCAATGCCCCCTGAAAGCTTGTGAGAAAAAAATCTTGACATTTTACAGCTTGAGGTAGGGGAATTGGAAACGGGTACCTGATCAGCTGCAAAACCGAGCCGGTAGCCATGCCCACAGATAGATGGCGAGTAAGGTTTTGCAAGATGGATTCCATCTATTACCCGTGTTTGAGGTTTAGTGAGGTGGGTGGTTCTGGAGTGACCTTGTGCTGTGTCCAGAACTTGGCCTGGTGACTAGCAAGCAAAGCCTCTGTGTTCTATGCTGCCTTCCATCTGCACTGAGAGCATCTTCGTGGCTGAGACTGCTGTCTGTGCCCAGAGCAACCGTGAAGCTCAGCCTTCCATCTGCAGTGAGAGTACCTATGTGGCCCTAGTTTTCTTCTAATTTCTGTGATACTGGGCA
This sequence comes from Marmota monax, assembly GCF_021218885.2. NCBI lineage: Eukaryota > Metazoa > Chordata > Mammalia > Rodentia > Sciuridae > Marmota > Marmota monax. Next base: position 48,802 of record NW_026693044.1, on the reverse strand, counting down.
AGATTCATCTTTTACTTAGCCTTACTATGCTCCACAGGTTTGGGCCTTCTCTGTTCAATGGTTCGCTGTCCAGAACAGTTTGTATTTTAAGGTTTCCCTTCATTATGGCTTCTTGATGTGAATGAAAATTGAGCTGGAAATCAAACATGGTTGGCAGGAGGTGCTTGAAACTTTACACAATAAATTCTCAGTGGGCACTCTCTGGTTTCTTTCTTTTGAAGGTAGGCCAAAGATTAAGTATGCCAAAGAAACTGTATCCAAGGGCCCTTAAGGAGAAAACAGAGAAACATGTATGTACTAAAATAAGTCTCCCAACAAATTGATCAGATTTATTTGATACCATGCAGTATCATCCTTTATCTTGCTCCACTAGACTCCCCAAGGTTGGCACTTCTAGGATCAATGGTTCTCTAAATAGGTTAGGGTTAGTGTTAGGTTAGGGTTAGGGCTAGATTTAGAGATAGTGTTAGGGTTAGAGTTTGTTTTGTTCAAATTTCTTTGATACTTGGAATAACTTATCTTTTACCTAGCCTTATCATGTGCCCCAGTTGGTTCAATGGTTCGCTGTCAGGAATAGTTTGTTTTTAATGTCTCACTTCATTTTGACCTATATGGGTAAATGCAAATGGAGCTGGAAATCAGAGGGTTGGTGCTAGCTGGTTGAAACTTCACATACTCAATCAGTTGTCTATGAACACTCTCTGGTTTCTTCCTTGTTCAAAGTAGCCATAAGCTGAAGCATGCAAAACAAATTTATCCAAGAGCACTTTAGGAGAAAACAGGGCAAATGAATGTACTGAAATACATCCCCCAATTATTTGGTCAGATTTTTTTATCTGTAAGCTTGCCCCACTAGTCTCCCCAAGTTTGAAACTTTTATTATCAAAGCTTCTCTTAACAGGTTAGGCTTAGGGTTATGGTTAGAGTTAGGGCAAGTGTTAAAACTAGTGTTAGGGTTAGAGTTAGTTTTTTTTCAACTTTTTTGATAATGGGCAGGATTTATCTTTTTCCTATTCTTAGTATACTCCGCATGTATGGGCCTCCTACATAGAAAGGTTTGCTCTCACGAGCAGTTTTAATTCTCATGTTTCACTTCATTTTGCCCTGTAGGGGTAAATGTAATTGGAGCTGGACTCAAACATGGTTTGTGCTAGCTTCTTGAAACTTCACACACTCAATCAGTTCTCAATGCACATTATTTCATTTGTTTCTTGTGGAAGTAGCCCAAAGCTTAATTAGAAGGAAACAGCTTTATGTGAGCACTTTAGGAGCAAGCTTCATTTTTTTTTTGCTTGGATTAGTTTGATACTGTACAGGAATCATCCTTTTCTTAGCCTTAGTAGGATCCCCATGTTTGAGTTTTCAAGGTTTGCCAGTTCACTGTCAGATAGAATTTTAATTTTTAGGTTTCACTTTATTATGGCCTATAGATGTGAATTAAAATTGAGCTGGAAATCAAACAGAGTTAGTCCTAGCTGCTTGAAACTTCACACACTCAATCAGATCTCTGTGAGCACTCTCTGGTTGTTCTTTGTGAAAGTACCTTAAACTGAAGCATGAAAAATAATTTCTCTAAGGGCACATTGGGAGAAAACAGGGAAATATGCAGGTACTGAAATACCTCCCCCAATTATTTTTCAGATTTCTTTGATACTGCACAGGATTCATCTGTTAGCTGGCCCACTAGGCTCCTTTATTTGAGGACTACTATAATCAATGGTTCTCTAAACAGGTTAGGTTAGGTTTAGTATTAGTTTAGGGCTAGGGTTACAGCTAGTGTTTTGTTAGATTTAGTTTTGTTCAAATTTCTTTCATACTGGGCAGATTTCAACTTTTACATAGCCTTAATATATTCTCTGGTTTGGGCCTCTTGGGTCAAGTTTTGCTCTCCTGAACAGTTTGTATTTTAAGTTTTCATTTCATTTTGACCTATGCACATAAATGGAAATGGAGCTGGAAATCCAGCAGGGTTAGTACTAGCTACTCCATGCCTCACACACTCAGTCAGTTTTCTATGAGCATTCTCTGCTTTATTCCTTGTAAAATTAGCCCAAAGCTGAAGCATGTAAAGCAACTTCATTTGAGAACACTTTAGGAGTAAACAGGGAAATATGCATATACTAAACTACCTCCCCCCAATTATTTGGTCAAATTTCTTTGATACTGTGAAAGATTCATCTGTTAGCCTGCACCACTTGGCTCCACAATTGTGGGACTTCTAGGATCAAAGGGACTCTAAACAGGCTAAGGTTAGTGTTAGGGTTAGTTTTAGGACTAGGATTAGACCTAGTGTTAAGGTTAGAGTTAGTTTTGTTTTCAAATTTATATGATACTGTACATGATTCATCTTTTTCCTATTTTGACTATACTCCAAATGTGTGGGCCTCCTACATGAAGGGTTTGCTTTCAGTAACAGTTTCAATTTTCATGTTTCTCTTCATTTTGCCCTATAGGGGTGAATGGAAATGAAGCTGGAAATTGAACAGTGTTTGGGCTATGCTTGAAACTTCACACACTCCATCAATTTTCAGTGAGCATAATATGGTGTTTCCTGTGGAAGTAGCCCTACAATGAAGTAGAAAGAAGCAGTTTTATCTTTGAGTGCTTTAGAAGCCAGAAGAATACCCAAGTTGTGTACGAGCTTCAATTATTTTTTTGATTGGATTACTTGGATACTGTACTGTATTCATCCTTGACGTAGCCTTAGTAGGCTCCCCAAGTTTCGGCCTTCAAGGTTCAATGGTTCAGTGTCAGGAACAGTTTGAATTTTTAGGTTTCACTTCATTATGGCCTATAGGTGTGAATGGAAATGGAGATTGAAATCAAACAGGGTTGGTGGTAGCTGCATGGACCTTCACACACTCAATCAGCTCTCTGTGGGCACTCTTTTTTTTTGTGAAATTACCTTAAGCTGAAACATGAAAAAACAATTTATCCAAGAGCACTTTAAGAAAAAAAACAGGGAAATGTGAATGTACTCAAATACGTCCCCCTATTTTTCATCAAATTTCTTTGATACTGCACAAGATTCATCTGTTAAGTTGTGCCACTAGGCTTCCCAAATTTGGGACTTCTATGATCATAGGTACTCTAAATAGGTTAGAATTAGGTTAGGGTTGGGTTATATCTAGTGTTAGAGTTAGAGTGAGTTTTGTTCAAATTCATTTGATACTTGGCATAATTTGTCTTTTACCTAGCCTTACTATTTTCCCCAGGTTTGGGCCTTCTACTTTCAATGGTTCGCTGAGACAAGAACAGTTTGTATAATAAGGTTTTATTCATTTTGATCTATACAGGTAAATGGAAATGGAGCTCAAAATCAAACAATGTTGGTGGTCGATGCTTGAAACTCCACACACTCAATCAGTCTATGTGGGCACTCTCTGGTTTCTTCCTTGCGAACGTTTCCCAAATCTGAAGCATGCAAACACATCTTTATCTGAAAGTACTGTAGGAGACAACAGAGAAATATACATGTACTGCACTATCTCCCCAAATTATTGGGTCAGATTTCTTTGATACTGCACAAATTCATCTGTTAGCTTACCTCACTAGGCTCCCTTAATTTGGGACTTCTATGATAAAAGGTTCTCTAAACAAATCAGGGTTAGGTTTATGGTCAGGGTAAGGGCTACGTTTAAACCTAGTGTTAGGTTTAGAGTCATGTATCTTTGATACTGGGCAGGATTCATCTTTTACCTAGCCTCACAATGTTCCCTGGTTTGGGCCTTCTTAGTTCAAAGGTTCACTGTCAGGAGCAGTTTGTATTTTAAGGTTTGAGTTTATTTTGAACTATTTTGGTGAAGAGAAATGGAGCAAGAAATCAAACAGGGTTGGTGATAGCTGCTTGAAACTGCACACACTCAATCAGTTCTCTGTGGGAACTCTCTGGTTTGTTCCTTGTGAATGTTGCCCTCAGCTGAAATGTGCAAAGCAACTTTATCCAAGAGCAATTTTGGAGAAATCAAGGAAATATGCATGTACTGAAGCACTTCCACCAATTATTTGCTCAGATTTCTTTGATACTGTGCAGGATTCAACTGTTAGCTTTCCCCACTAGGCTCCCATAGTTTGGGACTTCAATGATCAAGGTTCTCTAAAAAGGCTAGGGTTAGCTGTAGGGTTAGGATTAAGGATAGATTAAGAACTAGTGTTAGGTTTACAGTAGTTTTGTTCAAAATTCTTTGATACTAGGCAGGATTTATCTTTTATCTACCCTTACTATGTTCCCCAGGTTTGAGCCTTCTAGATTCACTGGTTTGCTGTCAGTATTTCAGGTTTTATTTTAAGGTTTCACTCCATTTTGACTTAGATGGGTAAATGGAAATGGAGCTAGAAATCAAACAGGGTTTGTGCTGTAAGCTACTTGAAACTTCATGCACTCAATCAGTTCTCTGTGAGGACACTCTGGTTTTATCCTTGTGAAAGTATCCCAAAGATGAAGCATGCAAAAACAACTCTATGCAAGAGAATTTTTGGAGACAACAGAAAAATATGCATGTACTAAACTACCTCCCCCAATCATTTGGTCAGATTTCTTTGATATTTGACAGGATTCATCTGTTAGCTTGCCCCACTAAGCTCCTCACCTTTGAGACTTCTATGATCAAAGGTTCTCTAAACAGGTTAGGATTAGCCTTATGGTTAGAGTTAGGTCTAGTGTTAGGGTTAGAGTCTGTCTTGTTCAAATTTCTTTGATACTAGGCAGGATATATTTTTACCTAGCCTTACTATGTCCCCCAGGTTTCAGCCTTCTAGGTTCAATTCTTTGCTGCCCAGAAAAATTTGTATTTTCCAGATTCACTTCATTTTGACCTACATGGATAAATGGACATGGAGCTGGAAATCAAACAATGTTGGTGCTAACTGCTTAAAACTTCACACACTCAATCAGTTCTCTGTGGACACTCTCTGGTTTGTTCCTTTTGAAATTATTAATAAGCTGAAGCATGCAATACAAATTTATCTGAGAACACTTCAGGAGAAAACAGGGAAATATGCATGTACTGAAATAGCTCCCCCAATTATTTTCTCAGATTTCTTTGAACCTGCCCATGATTCATCTGTAAGCTTGCCCCACTAGACTCCCCAATTTTGCAACTTCTATGATCAAAGTTTCTCTAAACAGATTAGGGTTAGGGTTAGAGTTAGTGTTAGGATTGAGTTTAAACCTGGTGTTAGGGTTAGAGTTAGGTTTTTAAAAAATTCTATAATATTGGGTAGGATTCATCTTTTTCCTATTTTTACTATACTCCAAATATTTGGGTCTCCTACGTAAAAGGATTTTCTTTCAGGAACTGTTTCAATTTTCATGGTTCTCTTCTTTTTTCCCTATACAGGTTAATGGAAATGAAGCTGGAAGTCAAACAGGGTTTGTGCTAGATGCTTGAAACTTCACAAACTCATTCAGTTCTCAGTGAGCATTCTCTGGTTTGTTTTCTGTGAAGTATCCCTAAGCTTAAGTAGAAAGTGACAACTTTATCTCCGAGTGGTTTAGGAGCAAGCAGAATACACAAGGACTGAAAGAGCTTCAAATATTTTTGGTTGGAGTACTTTGATACTATACAGGATTCATCCTTGACCTAGCCTTAATAGGCTCCCCATATGTGGGCCTTCAAGGTTCAATGGTGCAATGTCGAGTACAGTTTGAATTTTTAAGTTTCACTACATTATGGCCTGTAGGTGTGAAAGGAAATGGAGCTAGATATCAAACAGGGTTGTTGCTAGCTGCATGAAACTTCACACACTCAATCACTTCGCTGTGGGCATGCACTGGTTTGTTCCTTGTGAAACTACCTTAAGCTGAAACATGAAAAATCAATTTATCCAAGAGCACTTTAGGAGAAAACAGGAGAAATAGGCATGTACTGAAACACCACCCCCAATTATTTGGTCAGATATTTTTGATAGTGGGCAGGATTCATCTGTTACTTTGCCCTACTAGGCACCCCAATTTGGGACTTTTAGGATCAAGCACTATAAACAGGAAAGGCTTAGTTTTAGGATTAGGGTTAGGGCTAGTGTTAGAACTAATGTTCAGGTTAGAGTTACTTTTGTTCAAATTTCTTGGATATCGATCAGGATGCATCTTTTACCTAGCATTGCCATTTTCCCAAGGTTTGGGTCATCTGAGTTCAAGGTGTGCTGTCAGGAACCATTTGTGTTTTAAGGTTTCACTACATCTTGACTTCTATGGTTTAGGATTAGGGTTAGGGCTATGGCTCGGTTTTGTTTTAGGGCTAGGACTAGGGTTAGGGCTAGATTTTGAATTAGTGTTAGGGTTAGAGCTAGTGTTATGGTGAGGTTTAGGCTTAGGGTTAGGGTTAGATTTAGAGTTAGGGTTAGATCCAGGACTAGGGTTAGGGCTAGGGTTAGTGTTATGGTAAGGGATAGGGTTAGAACTAGAGAAACGGCTGGGATGAGAGTTTGATTTAGATTTAGGACTAGGTCTAGGGTTAGGGTTAGGGTTATGGCTAAATTAGGGCTAGAATTAGGGCTAGGGTTAGTGTTAGGGTTAGGCATAGGAGCAAGGCTAGGTTTAGGATTAGCATTGGGATTAGTATTAAATTTAAGGGAATGGGTATGGTTATAACTAGCTTTAGGGATGGGGTGAGGGTTATAATAGGATTAGGGTTATGGTTAGTGTTTGGCTTAGGATTAAGACTAGGTTTAGGGGTAAGGTTTCTGTTAGTTTCATGGCTAGAACTAGGGCTAGGGCTAATTTCAGGTCAAAGGTTATGGTTAGGGATTGTTTTAGGGTTAGGTTATGGCTAGGTCTAGTGTCAGAGCTTTGTTTAGGGTAAGGGTCAGGTTTAGAGTTAGGGGTAATATTAGTGTTAGGTCAGGGGTAGCATTTGGTTTAGGTCAAAGTTTAGTGTAGGGGTTGAATTAGTGTTAGGTTTAGGCTTAGGTTTAGGGTTAGGGTTAGGTTTCAGTTAAGGTTTAGTGTAATGGATGGGTTAGGTTTAGAAATAGGGTTATGGTTAGCATTAGGGTTAGGTTTATGTTTAGTGTAAAAGATGGATTAAGAGCTAGGATTAGGGCTAGGTTATTGTTTGGATTAAGTCTTGGATTAGAGTTAGGTTTAGGGATAGGGCTAGGGTTTTGTTTAGAGTAAGTGTTAGGTTTATGGCTAGTGTTATGTTTAGGTTAGGGTAAGGGCTAGTGTTTGTGCTAGGGTTAGGGCTAGGGGGTTTAGTCTAGGGTTTACATTTAGTCTAGAGTTATGTTTATCATTAGGGTGTGTTTTAGGGTTAGAGTTATGACTAAAGTTTTTATTAGAGTTAGGGTTAGGTTTAGGGTAATGGATAATGTTAGATATAGGGTTAGGCTTAGGGTTAGGGTTAGGGTATGGACTAGGGCTAGTTTTATGATTAGGTTTAGTGTGAGGCTTAATGTTTCAGCTAGGGTTAGGGCTATGGTGAGGTTTAGGTTAATGGTTAGGTCTTGGGTTACGTTTATGGTTAGGGTTAGGTTTAGTGTTACAGATAGGGTTATAATTAGGGTTAGGGTAATTGAACAGGATAGAACTAATGTTCGGGATAAGATTAAGGTTTGGATTAGAGCTAGGATTAGGGTTAGGGTTTATGATAAGGCTAGGGTAATGTTTAGGGTAAGGGTATGGCTTTGAGCTAGGGTTAGGTCTAAGGCAAGGGTTAATGTTAAGGTTAGTGTTAGGGCTAGGGTTTGAGTTAGGTTTATGCTTAGGACTAAGTTTAGGCCTAGGATTATGGCTAGGTTTTGTGTAGGTTTAGGGCTAGGGTTTGGACTATGTTTAGAGTTAAGGCTAGTGTTAGGGTTAACATTAGGGTTAAAGCTAAGTTAAGGGCTAGGGTTATCTTTAGGGCTAGTATTAGGGTTAAGGTTATGGCTAGGTCTAGTGTTAGGACTAGATTTTGGGTTAGGCTCAGGTTTAGAGATAGGTTAATGTTAGGGTCAGTGTCAGTTTTCAGGATAGGGTCAGGGAGGGTTAGGGTTAGAGCCAGAATTAGGACTAGTGTTAGGTCTAGGGGTAGGGTAAGTGTTTAGTTTAGGTTAAGGGTTATTGTTAGGGCTAGAGCTAGGATTTTGTTTAGGTCTAAGGCTACAATTATAGCTATAATTATGATTAGTTTTGGGTCTAGATCTAGTGTTAAGGTTAGGTATAGGTATAGGGTTACCTGTAGGGCTAGTATTAGTGTTTGGTTTAGGGTTGGGGTCAGGTTTAGTCCTAGGTTTACTGTTAGGATCAGAATAAGGGTCAGGGTTAGGGTTAGAACTAGAATGAGGGCTAGGGTTAGGACTAATTATACTGTTAGTGTTTAAGTTAGGCTAAGGATTAGGGTTAGGACTAGGGTTAGCATTTGGCTTAGGGTTTGGCTTAGGGTAAGGAATAGGGTTAGAGCTAGTGTTAGGGCTTGGGTTAGGGTTAGGATTAGGTCTAGTGTTGGGGTTAAGTTTAGAATTAAAGCTAGGTTTAGGGCTAGAATTAGAGGTAGGATTTGTTTTAGGTTTAGGGCTAGAGTTATGAAAATGACTAATATATGAACTAGTGTTATGATTAGGGCTAGTTTTAGGGTAGGGTTAAGGCTAGGTCTAGTGTTAGGGTCAATTTAAGGTTAGGGTGATGTTTAGAGCTAATATTTTTAGAGTTATTTTTAGAGTTAGGGTTAGGGCTAGGTGTAGGTTTATGGTTTTGTTTAGGTTAAGGTTTAGGGTTCAGGATATGGCATGGTTTTGTTTTATGGCTAGGGCTAGGGTTAAGGCAAGTTTTAGGATTAGCATTATTTTTAGGGCTAGTGTTTGAGTTTGGTTTAGGATTATGGTTATAGTTAAATTTAGTGTTTTGTTTAGATCTAGGGTTAGGCCTAGGGCTAAGGATAGAGCTAGGGGTATAGCTAGGGCAAGAGTTAGATTTAGTTTTAAGGCTAGGTTTAGGGTTTGGATAGGACTAAATTAGGGTTAGCACTAGGCTTAGTGTTAGTGTTAGGCCGAGGGTTAGGGCAAGAGTTATGGTAAGATTTAGGATTATGGTTAGGTTTAGGGTTATGGATAGGTTTAAGGTAAGGGATGGGGTTATAGCTAGGTTTAGGGCTAGGGTGAGGGTTATAATTAGATTTAAAGCTTAGGTTTTGTTTTGGGTTATGGTTAAGTCTAGGTTTAGGGCTAGGATTAGGGCTAGGGCTAATTTCAGGTCCAGCTTTATAGCTAAAGATAGTTTTAGGTTTAGGTTTATGGCTACATCTATTTTAAGGTTAGGTTCAGTTTTAAGGTCAGGTTTAGAGCTAAGGGTATTGTTAGGGTCAGGGTTGTGATTAGTTTTTTGGATAGGTAAATGTTTAAATTTAGGGCTCTTATTAGTATAGGGTTAAGATTAAGGTAATGATGTAGTTAGGTTTAGGTTTCAAGTTAGGTTTAGGGTAATGGATAGGGTTAGGATTAGGGATACAGTAAGATTAAGGCCTAGGGTTAGCATTAGGGTTAGGATTATGGTTAGTGTAATGGATAGGGTTAGAGCTAGGGTTATGGCTTAAATAATGGTTATTTTTAGTGCTAAGTTTAGGGTTAAGGTTAGGGTTAGGGTTAAAGCTCGGGTTAGGGCTCAGATTAGGGCTAGGTTTTGGGTTAAGTTAGGGCTAGCTTTAGGGTTATGGCTAATATATGTACTACGGTTATAATTAGGACTAGTTTTAGGGTTAGGCTTAGGGCTAGGTCTAGTGTTATGTTTAGGGCAATGTTCAAAGCTAGAATTCGTGTTAACGTCAGAATTAGGTTCAGGGTTAGTTTTAGGGTTCTGCTTAATACTTGAATTAGGGCTAGGGTTATGGCTAGGTGTAGGGTCAGGGTTTGGTTTAGGCTAAGGGTTAGGGTTAGGGCTATGGCTTGGTTTTATATTAGGTCTAGGGCTAGAGTTAGGGCTAGTTTTAAAAGTAGCATTAGAGTTAGGGTAGGAATAGTGTTAGGTTTAGGCTTAGGCTTTGCATTAGGGTTAGATTTAGAGTAAGGGTTAGATCTAGGGTTAAAGCTAGGGCTAAGAAAATGGCTAGGCTTAGGCCTAGGGTTAGGGCTACGTTTAGGGTTCCAGTAAGGGATAGGGTTAGAACAAGTTTTAGGGCTAGAGAGAGATTTAGACTTAGTCTTAGTGCTAGGATTAGGGTTAGGGTTAGGGATAGAGCTAAATTATGTCTAAGGTTAGGGCTAAGGTTGGTTTTAAGTTAGGCCTAGGTTTAAGGTTAGGGTTATGCTCAAAACTATGTTTATGGCTAATATGGGCTATGGTTTGTGTTCGGGGTAGGGCTAGGATTATATCTAGGGCTAATGTCAGGTCTAGGGTTATGATTATGGATAGTTTTAGGGTTAGGTGTTGGCTAGCTCTAATGTAAGAGTTAGGTTTAGGGTAATGGTCAGGTTTAGAGCTAGGAGAATTATTAGGGTCAGGATCAGGGTTAGGGTTTGTTTTAGGTTTGAGTTTAGGGTTAGTGCTCAAATTAGCATTAGGGTTAGGGTTAGGGTAATAATAGGGTTAGATTTGTGGTTCAGGTTAGGTTTAGGGTAATTGATAGTGTTGGTGTTAGCACAATAGGCTTAGGGTTAGGCCTAGGGTTAGCATTAGGGAAAGGGTTATGTTTAGGGTAATTGATACAGTTAGAATTAATCTTAGGGCTAGATTTATAGTTAGGATTAGGTCTTGAGTTAGGGTTAGGCCTAGAGTTAGCATTAGGGTAGGGGTTATGTTTAGGGTAATGGATACAGTTAGAGCTAAGGTTAGAGCTATACTTATGGTTGGGATTAGGTCTTGAGTTAGTGTTAGAGTACGGGTTAGAACTAGGGTTAGGGTTAGTGTCATGTTTAGCGTAAGGGTTAGCTTATGAGCTATGGTTAGGGCTAGAGCAAGGGCTAGGTTTAGGGTCATGTCAAGAGATAGGATTACGGTAGGTTTAAGGTTAGGGTTAGGGTTAGGGAAGTGGTTATAATTAGGGTTAGGGTTAGGGTTAGGGTATTGAATATGGTTAGATGTAGGCTTAGGGTTAGGGATAGGGTTAGATTTAAGTTTAGGGTTAGGGTTAGGTCTATGGTTATGTCAAGGTTTATGGTAAGTGTTAGCATTTGAGCTAGGTTTAGGACTATACCGAGTATTAGTTTAGGGTTAGGTCTAGGGTTAGTTTTCTGTTTAGGGTTAGGATTATGGTTAAGGTTAAGGCTAGGATTACAATTAGGGTTTGGGTTATGGTTAGGGTAGTGTGTAGGTTTAGAGCTAGGGTTAGGGATAGGGTTAAGGTTAGGATTAGGTCTAGGTTTAGGGTTAGATTTAGGGATAGTTCTAGGTTTAAGTTTATGGTAAAGGTTAGGCTTTGAGCTAGTATTAGGACTACGGTGAGGGTTAGGTTTGGGTTAGGACTAGGGTTAGGGTTAGTGTTATGCTTAGGGCTAGGTTAAGGCCTAGGATTAGCTCTAGGATTTGTGTTAGGTTTAGGCCTAGGTTTAAGGCTATGGGTAATGTAAGAGCTAGGGTTATGATTAGGGCTAGTTTTAGGGTTAGGGTTTTGCCTAGGTCTAGTGTTAGGTTTAGGTTTTCAGTTAGGGTCAAGTTTAGAATTAGGTTTACTCTTAAAGGCAGAGTCAGTGTTTGGGTTAGAGTTCAAGTTAGGGTTTCAGCCAAAATTAGGAATAGGTTTAGGTCTAGGGGTAGGTTTAGTGTTTGTGTTAGGATAAGGGTTATTTTTAGGCCTAGGACTAGGTTTTTGTTTAGGCTAGGGCTAGATTTAGGATTAGGTTTAAGTCTATGGCTAGTGTTAGGTTTTGGTCTAGTGTTAGGGTCAGGTTTAGAACTAGGGTTTGTGTTAGGGTCAGAATAAGTGTCAGAGTTAGTGTTCAGGTTTGGGATAGGATTATTGCTAGAATGAGGGCTAGGGTCAGGACTATTAATAAGTTTAGGATTTTGGTTAGCCTAAGGATCAGGGATAAATCTAGGGTTACCAGTTGGGTTAGGGTTTCACATAGGGTAACGGATAGCCTTAGAGTTATGTTAAAGCTAGAGTGAGGGTTAAGGTTAGGTCTCAGATTAGGGCTAGTTTTGTGTTAGGGTTAGGGCTAATGTTAGGGCAATGGCTAATGTAAGAACTAGGGTTACAATTAGGGTTAGTTTTAGGGTTAGGGTTAGGGGTAGGTCTAGTGTGAGGGTTAAGTTTAAGGTTAGTGTGATATTTAGAGCTAGTGTTAGTTTTAAAATATGAATCAGTGTCAGGGTTATTGTTGGGACTCTCATTAGGGATAGGGTTACTGTTAAGTTTTGGGTTAAGTTTAGGATGGTGTTTTGAGCTAGGGTGACTTTAGCGTATGAGTCAGTGTCAGGTATAGATTTAAGGTTAGGGTTAGGACTCGAATTAAGGCTACAGTTAGGTCTAGGTGTAGTGTTAGGTTTTGGTTTAAGTTAAGGTTTAGGGTTAGGGCTATTATTCAGTTTTATTTTACTGCTAGGGTTAGGGTTAGGGCTAGTTTTAGTGTTAGGCTCAGGCTTGGGTTCAGGGTTAGATTTAAAGTTAGGGTTAGATCTAGGGTTAGGGCTAGGATTAAGGATAGGGAAAGGGTTAGGGCTAGGGTTAGGGTTAGGGTTATGGTAATTGATAGGCTTAGAAATAAGGGTAGGGCTAGTGTGAGAATTAGAGTTAGTCTTAGGGCTAGGGTTAGGGTTAGGTTTAAGTATAAGTTAGCAGTATGGACAGTGTTAGGGTTTGCTCTAGGTTTATGGTCAGTTTTAGATCTAGGGTTTGTGTTAGGGTCAGAATAAGGGTCCAGGTTAGCTTTAGGGTTTGGGATAGAATTAGAGATAAAATGAGGGCTAAGTTCAGGACTATTAATTGGGTTAGAACGTTGATTAGTCTAAGGATTAGGGATAGGTCTACGTTTACCATTAGGGTTAGGGTTTCACTCAGGGTAAGGGATAGGGTTAGATCTAGGGTCAGGGCTAGAGTAGGGTTAGGATTAAAGCTAGGTTTGGGGATCAGATTAGGGCTAGTTTTTGTGTTAGGCTTAGGACTGGAGTTAGGGCAATCACTAATAGAAGAACTAGGGTTACAATTAGGGTTAGTTTTAGGGTTAGGGTTAGGGGTAGTTTTAGCATTAGGGTTAAGTTTAAGGTTAGGGTGATATTTAGAGCTAGGTTTAGTTTTAGGATATGAGTCAGGGTCAGGGTTAGGGTTAGAACTCAAGTAAGGGCTAGGGTTACTGTTAAGGTTTGTTTTAAGTTTAGGATGGTGTTTCGAACTAGGGTGAGTTTAGCATATGTGTCAGTGTCAGTTATACTTTTAAGGTTAGGGTTAGGACTCGAATTAAGGCTATGGTTAGGTCTAGGTGTAGTGTTAGGGTTTGGTTTAAGTTAGGTTTAGGGTTAGGGCTATTGCTTGGTTTTGTTTTACTGCTAGTTGTAGGGTTAGGGCTAGTTTTATGATTAGCATTAGGACTAGTTGTAGAGTTAGTGTGAGTTTTAGGCTTAGTGTTAGGGCTAGGACTAAGGATTGGGCAAGGGTTAGGGCTAGGGTTAGGGTTATGGTAAGGGCTAGGATTAGAAATAGTTGTAGGGCTAATGTGAGAATTATTGTTAGTCTTAGGGTTAAGATTAGGGTTAGGATTAGGGATCGGGCTAAATTAGGGCTAGGATTAGGTCTATGGTTAGTGTTCAGTTTATGCATAGAATTAAGGTTAGATTTAGGTTTTAGTTTAGGGTAAGCTAGGTTAGTTTTAGAGGTAGGGACATATTTAGAATAAGGGTTAGGATTAAAGTTAGGATTAGGGTTATGATTAAGTCTAGGTTTAGGGCTAGGATGAGGGCTAGGGTTTGTATTAGGTTTAGGGATAGGATTAGTAGTATGGCTAATTTCAAGTCTAGAATTATGTTTAAAGATAGTTTTAGGGTTAGGATTATGTATACATCTAGTGTAAAGTTTAGGTTTAGGGTTAGGTTCAGGTTTAAGGCTAGGTGTATTGTTAAGGTGAAGGTCTAGGTTAGGGTTTGGGATAGGTTAAGGCTTAAAGTTAGGGATCTAATTAGCATATTGGTAAGGGTTAGGGTAATGATAGGCTTAGAATTCGGGTTCATGTTAGGTTTAGGGAAATGGATAGGCACAGGAGTAGAGATATGGTTAGGTTTAGGCCTAGTGTTAGCATTAGGGTTAGGGGTATGGTAATAAATGGATAGAGTTATGGCTATGGTTGTGGTTATGAGTTGGGCTAGGGCTAGATTTAGGGTTAGTGTTAGGATAAAAGATCGGGTTAGGGCTCAGATTAGGGCTGGGTTTTGGGTTAAGTTAGTGCTAGGGTTAGGATTACGGCTAATGTAAGTATAAGGTTTATGATCAGGGCTAATTTTAGGATTAAGATTAGGGCTAGGTTTAGTGTTAGGGTTAGTGTTAGGGTTAGGGTGATGATTAGAGCTAGGGTTAGTGTGATTGTCAGTCAGGGTCAGGGTTAGTCTTAGGGTTCAGCTTAAAACTCGAATTAGGTCTAGGGTTAGGGGTACGTGTATGGGTAGGGTTTGGTTTAGTTTATGGGTTAGAGAAAAAGCTTATGGCTCATTTACTTAGGGTTAGAGCTAGTTTCAGCATTAGTTTTAGGATTAGTGTTAGGGTTAGGGGTAGGGTTAAGGTTAAGCTTAGGCTTCGGGTTAGAGTTAGATTTAGAGTTATTTTTTTGATCTAAGTTTAGTGCTAGGGCTATGCATAGGGCAAGGGTTAGGACTAAGTTTAGGGCTAGAGTTAGGGTTTCAGTAAGGGATAGGGTTAGAACTAGTGAAAGGGCTAGTGTGAGAGTTAGATTTATTCTTAGGTCTAGTGTTAGAGTTAGGTTTAGGGAAAGGGTGAAATTAGGGCTAAGATTAGGACTAGGTTTAGTATTGGGTTTAGAGATAGGGTTAGGTTTAGGGTTAGGATTAATCTAGGTTTAGGGCTAAGATAAAGGCTGGTGCTTTTGTTAGGGTTAGGGCTGGGATTAGGGCTAGGGCTAATGTCAGGTGTGGGGTTATGGTTGAGGAGAGGATAATTTTAGGATTAGGTTTATGGCTACGTCTAGTGTAAGGGTTAGGTTTAGGGTTAAGGGTCAGGTTTAGACCCAGGGGAATTATTAGGGTCAGGGTCAGGTTAGAGTTTGTTTGAGGTTAGGCTTTAAGGTTAGGGCTCAAATAAGCATTAGGGTCAGGGTTAGGGTAATGTTGGTGTTTGTTTAGCGTTCAGGTTAGGTTTATGGTAATTGACAGGGTTAGGTTTAGTGAAAGGTTATTGTTAGGCCTAGAGTTAGCATTAGGGTAAGGGTAATTGTTAGGATAATGGATAGGACTAGAGCTAAGTTTGGGGCTAAGCTTATGGTTAGGGATAGGTCTTGAGTTAGGGTTATGGTTATGGTTAGAACTAGGGTTAGG
Organism: Marmota monax; assembly: GCF_021218885.2. Lineage (NCBI taxonomy): Eukaryota > Metazoa > Chordata > Mammalia > Rodentia > Sciuridae > Marmota > Marmota monax. The sequence goes on along the minus strand of NW_026693044.1, from coordinate 33,414 downwards.
ATTAGGGTTATGCTTAGAATAAGGGTTAGGTTTTGAGCTAGGGTTAGGGCTAGGGCGAGGGTTAGGTTTAGAATTAGGTCTAGGGATAAGATTAGAGTACAGTTAGGGTTAGAGTTGGATTAGGGCTAGCATCATTATTAGGGGTAGGGTTAGGGTTAGAGTAATGGATATGGTTAGATGTAGGCATAGGGTTATGGTTAGTATTAGATTGAGATTTAGGTTTAGGGTTAGGGGTATGGTTATGTTTAAGTTTATGGTAAGGGTAAGGGTTTGAGCTAGGGTTAGGTCTATGGCAAATGTGAGGTTTAAGGTTAGGTTTAGAGTTAGTTTTATGGTCAGGTTTAGGGTTATGTTAGGCCTAGTGAAATCAAAAGGGTTAGGGTTAGGTTTAGGGTAATGGGTAGGTTTAGAGCTAGGTTTAGGGCTAGGGTTAAGTTTAGGATTAGGGCTAGCATTAGGGTTATATTTAGGGATAGGTTAGGTGTAGGTTTATGTTTAGAGTAAGGGTTAGGCTTTGAGCTAGGTTTAGGACTGATTGATTATTAGGTTAGGGTTAGGGTTTAGGGTTAGGTCTAGGGTTAGTTTTATGGTTAGGTTTAATGTTATGGTTAGGCCTAGAGTTATCAAAAGGGTTGGGGTTAGGTTTAGGGTAATGGGTAGGTTTAGAGCTAGGTTTAGGGCTAGGGTTAAGTTTAGGATTAGGGCTAGCATTAGGGGTATATTTAGGGATAGGGATAGGTTTATATTTAGGATTAGCGTTAGGCTTTGAGCTAGGGTTAGGAGTAATTGATTGTTAGGTTAGGGTTAGGCTTAGGCTTAGGCTTAGGGCTAGGTTTAGGCCTAGGATTAGCTCTAGGTTTTGTGTTAGGTTTGGGCCTAGGGTTATGCTGTCGGTAATGTAAGACCTAGGGTTATAATTAGGGCTAGTTTTAGGGTTAGGATTATGGCTAGGTCTAGTGCTAGGTTAAATTTTCAGGTAGGGTCAGGTTTAGAGGTAGGTTTACTCTTAAAGGCTGGGTCAGTGTTCGGGTTAGAGTTAGAGTTGGGGTTACAGCCAGAATGAGAACTAGGTTTAAGTAGGTGTAGGGTAAGTGTTTGTTTTAGGTTAAGGGTTATTTAAGGGCTAGGGACAGGTTTTTGTTTAGGTCTAGGGCTAGAGTTAAGGCTAGATTTAAGATTAATTTTAGGTCTAGGGATAGTGTTAGGGTTTGGTCTAGGGTTAGGGTCAGGTTTTGATCTAGGGTTAATGTTAGGGTCAAAATAATGGTCAGAGTTAGCATTAGGGTTTGGGATAGGGTTAAAGCCAGAGTGAGGGTAGGGTTATGACTATTAATAGGTTAGGGTTTTGGTTAATTTAAGGATTAGCAATAGGTCTAGGTTTAGGGTTAGGGTTTCACTTTGAGAAAGGGATAGCCTCAGAGCCAGGGTTAGGACTAGAGTTAGTTTTAGGGTTAGGGTTAAATCTAGGTTTAGGGCTTGGATTAGGGCTAGTTTTTATTTTAGGGTTAGGGCTAATGTTATGGCAATGGCTAATGTAAGAACTAGGGTTACAATTAGGTTTAGGGTTAGGAGTAGTTCTAGTGTTAGTGTTAGGTATAAGGTTAGTGTAATATTTATAGCAAGGGTTAGTATTAGGATATGATTCAGAGACTGTTTTAGTTTTAGGGTTAGGGTTAGGAATTAAATAAGGGCTAGGATTACTGTTAGGGTTCAGTTTAAGGTGAGGGCGGTGTCTATAGGTAGGGTGACTGTTAGGATATGAGTCAGCCTCAGGGTTAGTTTTAAGGTTAGGGTTATGACTTGAATTAAGGCTAGGGTTACTGTTAGTGTTAATTTAAGTTTAGGGTGGTGTTTAGAGCTAGAGCTAGTGTGAGTGTTAGCATATGATTCAGGGTCAGGGTCAGTTTAAGGTTAAGGTTAGGGTTAGGTCTAAGTGTGTGTTAGGGTTTGGTTTAAGTTAAGGAAAGAGAGAGAGAGAATTTATATATATATATATATATTTGTGACACAACTTCTTTTTTTTCCAATTTTATTTTTATGTGGTGCAGGGGATCGAACTCAGCCTCCCTTGCATGCCAGATAAATGAGCTACTGCTTGAGACACATCCCCAGCCCCTATTTGTCAGTTTTGGTTTAGTCCTAGGTTTAGGGTTAGGGCTAGTTATATGATTATTGTTAGGGTTAGGGCTAGTGTTTGTGTTAGGCTTATGCTTAGGGTTAGGTTAAGATTTGGAATTAGGGTTAGATTTAGGGTTAGGACTAGGTCTAATGATAGGGCAAGGGTTAGGGCTAGGTTTAGGGTTATGGTAAGGGATAGGGATACAACCAGGGATAAGTCTAGGACAAGAGTTGGAGTTAGTCTTAGGGCTAGGGTTGTGGTTCGTTTTAGGGATAGGGCTAAATGAGGGCAAGGATTAGAACTAGGGTTAGAGTTCAGCTTAGGCCTAGCATTAGGGCTAGGGTTAGGGTTAAGTTTAGGGTAAGGGATGTGTTATAGCTAGGTTTAGAGGTAGAGTGAGGATTAGAATTAGAATTAGGGCTAGGGTTAGGGTTATAATTAAGGCTAGGTTTAGGACTAGGATGAGGGCTAGGGTTTGTTGTAGGATTAGGTCTAGAATTAGGACTAGGGATAATGTCAGGTCTAGTGTTACAGTTAGGCGTAGATTTAGGATTAGGTCTATTTCTTGGTCTAGTGTAAGGGTTAATTTAGGGTAAGGATCAGATTTAGAGCTAGGGGTATTTTTAGATTCAGGGTCAGGGTTAGGGTTTATTTAGGTTAAAGGTTAGGGATAGGGCTCAAATGAGCATAAGGGTTAGAGTTAGGTTTAGGGTAATGGATAGGGTTAGGCTTAGGGTTCAGGGTAGGTTTAGATTAATGGAGAGATTTAGGGTTTGTGATAGGGTTATGGTTAGGCCTAGGTTTAGCACTAGGAATAGGGTTATCATAAGGGTAATGTATAGGGTTAGAGCTAGAGTTAGTGCTAGGGTTATGGTTAAGATTAAGGCTAGAGTTGAGGTTAGGGTTTGGATTAGGTCTAGTAACCCTAGCTTAGAGTAGGGTTAGGGTAAACATAAGAGTTGAGCTAGGGTTACTTTTTGGGAGAGGGTTAAGGTTAGTTTTAGGTCTATATTTAGTGTTATAATTATGTTCAGAATTAGGTTTAGGGTTAAGGCTAGGTTTTTCATTTGAGGTAGGTTTAGGTTTAGGGTAATAGATTGGGTAGATATAAGGTTAGCTTTAGGTTTAAGTTAAGTTTTAGGGCTAGGTTTACTATTGGGTTTAGGTTAAGGTTTAGGGTTTGAGTTAGGGTTAGGTTTATGACAAGTGTTAAGTTTAGGGTTAGGTCTAGGATTAGGTTTATGGTTTGTGTTAGGGTTTCAGTTAGGGTTAGGGCTAGGGTTATCATTAGGTTTAGGGTTAGAGTTAGGGTAATGCTAGGGTTAGGGTTAGGATTAAAGTTAGGATTAGGACTAAGGTTAGGGTTATTGTTTGGGATAAGTCTAGGGTTATGTTTAGGTCAAAGATTAGGCTTTGAGCTATGCTTAGGTCTAAGGTGAGCATTAATCTTAGGGTTAGTTCTAGGGTTAGGTTTAGGGTTATGTTTATGGTAGGTTTAGGTTTTTGATTAGGGCTAGGTTTTGTATTAGGTTTAGGTCAAGGGTTAGTGCTATGGATAATGTAAGATCTAAGGTTCTACTAAGGGCTACATTTAGGATTAGGATCATGGCTAGGTCTAGTGTTAGGTTTAGAATTTGGTTTAGGGTCAGTTTTAGAGCTACGTTTCGTGTCAGTGTCAGGGTCAGTGTTCAGCTTAGAGTTAGGGTGAAAGCCAGAATTAAGAGTAGAGTTAGGTCTAGGGGTAGTATTGTTGTTTGGTTTAAGTGAAGGATTATTGTTAGGGCTAGGAGTAAGTTTTTGTTTAGGTCTAGGGCTAGAGTTAGGATTAGGTTTAGGTCTACGGCTAGTGTTAGTGTTAGGTTTAGGTAAAAGTTTACTGGTAGGGATAGTTTCAGGGTTCGGTTTAGGGTTAGGGTCAGGTTTAAACTTATAATTAGTGTTATGGTAAGAATAAGGGTGAAGTTTCGGGTTAGGTTTGGGGTTAGGGTTAGATCTAGAATGAGGGCTAGGGTTTGGTCTAGTAATAGGGTTAGTGTTTGATTTAGGCTAAGGGTTACAATTAGGACTAGGGTTAGCATTATGGATAGGGTTTGGCTTAGGTAAGGGATAGGGTTAGAGCTAGGGTTAGGGATAGTGTTAGGGTTAGCTTTAGGCCTAGGGTTAGGGTTAGGATTAAATCTAGTTTTAGGGCTCAGATTAGGGCTATTTAAGTGTTAGGGTTAGGGCTAGGGTTAGGACTATGGCTAATATAAGAACTAGGGTTATTATTAGGGTTAGGGTTTGATCTAGGAAAGGTGTTAGCATTTGCTTTTTGTTTAGGGTGATATATAGAGCTAGGGTTAGTGTTTGGATATGAGTCAGGGTAAGGGTTAGTTTTAGTCCTAGGACTCGAATTTGAGCTAGGGTTATGGCTAATTGTAGGATTAGAATTTGGTTTTCATTAGAATTAGGGTTAGGGTAATGGCTCAGTTTTGTTTTAGGGCTAGGGCTAGGGTGAGGTTTAGTTTTAAGATTAGCAATAGTGTTCAGCTAGTAGTAGGGTGAGGTTTAAGCTTAAGGTTAAGGTTAGATTTAGAGTTATGGTTAGATCTAAGGTTAGGGCTAAGATAAGGACTAGTGTTAGAGTTACAGTAATTGACAGGTTTAGAAATAGAAATAGGGCTAGGGTGAGAGTTAGAGTTAGTTTTAGGGCTAGAGTTAGGGGTTTGCTTAAGGTTAGGGCTAAATTAGGGCTAGAATAGTGCTAGGTTTAGTATTAGGGTTAGGCATATGTTTAGGGCTAGAATTAGGTTTAGTGTTAGTGTTAGGGTTATGATTAGTTTTAGGGGAAGGGATAAGGTTATAGCTGGGTTCAGTCTAGGGTGAGGGTTAAAATTAGGTATAGGAATAGGGTGAGTGTTCAGGTTAGGATTAAGGCTAGGTTTAGTGCTAGGATGAGAGCTAGGGTTTGTGTTAGGTTTAAGGCTAGGGCTAATGTCAGGTCTAGGATTATGGTTAGGGATAGTGTTAAGGTTAGTTTTATGGCTAGGTCTAGTGGAAAGTTCGGTTTAGGGTAAAGGTCAGGTTTAGAGCTAGGTGTATAATTATGGTCAGAGTCTGGTTTAGGGTTTGATTTAGGATAAGGTTTAGGGCTAGGGCTCAAATTAGCATTAGGGTTAGGGTTAATGTAATGGATAGTGTTAGGTTGATGGTTCAGGTTAGTTTTAGAGTAATGGCTAGGGTTAGTGTTAGTGATAGGATTAGAGTAAGGTCTAGAATTAGCATTTGGATTAGGCTTATGTTTAGGGTAAAGTATATGGTTAATGCTAGTGTTAGGGCTTGTGTTAACATTAGGATTTTGGATAGGTATAGAGATAGGCCTAGGGTTAGTGTTAGTGTCAAGTTTAGCAGAAGTGTTAGGGTTTGAGCTAGGGTTAGGGCTAGGGAGATTTTTAGGGTTAGAGTCAGGGCTACAGTTAGGCTTAGGGTTAGAGTTATGGCTTGGGATAGCATTAGGGTTAGAGTTATATTTAAGGTAATGGATAGAGTTTGTGCTTGGATTTGTGCTATGGTTACAGTTAGGATTTGGGCTAGGTTTAGGATTAGCTTTAGGGTTAAGGCTAGAGTTATGTTTAGGGTAAGGGTTAGAGTTTCAGTAGTGTTAGGGCCAGGGCCAGCGTTAGGGTTAAGGTTAGTGCTAGGGATAGGGTTAGGGTTACACTTAGGTCTAGGTTTAGGGCTAGGATTAGGGCCAGGTTGTGTGTGAAGTTTAGGGCTATTGTTAAGTGTATGGGTAATGTAGTTAGTGTAAGTGTTATGTTTATGGGTAGACTTAGGTTTTGTCTAGTGTTAGGGTTATTTTTTGGGTTAGGATAAGGTTTAGAGCAAGGGTTTGTGTTAGGGTAATTGTCTAGGGTTAAGTCTAGGGTTATGGTTAGGGATAGATTTAGGGTTATGTTTATGGTTAGGTCTAGTGTAAGGGTTAGATTTAGGGTAAGGGTCAAGTTTAGAGTTAGGTGTATTATTAGGGTTAGGGTATGGCATAGGGTTTGGTTTAGGTTAAGGTTTAGGTTTAGGGCTCGAATTAGCATTAGAGTTAGAGTTATGGTTAGGGTAATAAATAGGCTTAGAATTAGGGTTCAGTTTAGTTTCAGGGTAATGGATAGGTTTAGGGATTGTGATAGAGTTAGGGTTAAGCCTAGGTTTAGCATTAGGGTTAGGATTATGGTTAGAGTAATGGATAGGATTAGAGCTAGTTTTAGGGCTAGGTTTATGGTTAGGATTAGGGCTAGGTTTAGGATAGTGAATAGAATTAGAGCTAAGGTTAGGGCTATGGTTAAGTTTAGGTTTAGGGCTAGGGTTAGTTTAGGGTTTGGGCTAGGGCTAGGGTTATGCTTAGGGTAAATGTTAGGCTTTGAGTTAGGGTTAAGTCTAAGAGGAGGGATAGGGTTAGGGTTAGGGCTAGGGTTAGGTTTAGGTTTACACTTAGGGCTAGATTTAGGCCTAGGATTAGGACTAGGTTTTGTGTTAGTTTATACCTAGGGTTAGGTCCATGGGTAGTGAAGAGCTAGGGTTATTATTAGGGCTAGTTTTAGGGTTAGGTTTATGGCTAGGTGTAGTGTTAGGATTAGGTTTAGAGTTAGGGTAAGCTTTGGAGCTAGGTTTATGTTAGAGTCAGGGTCAGTGTTCAGGTTAGACTTAGTGTTGGGGTTAGTGCCAGAATTAGGACTAGAGTTAGGTCTAGAAGTAGGGTTAAGTGTTTGGGTTATGTTAAGTGTGATTTTTAGGGGTAGGGCAAGGTTGTTGTTCAAGTCTATGGCTAGAATTATGGCTAGATTTAGGATTAGGTTTAGGTCTAGGGCTAGTGTTAGGTTTAGGTTTAGGTATAGGATTACCAGTAGGGCTAATGTTAGGGTTCGGGTTCGGATTAGGTTCAGGTGAGACCTACAATTAGTGTTACAGTCAGTATAAGTTTCAGGGTTAGGATTATAGTTTGGGTTATGGTTAGAGCTAGAATGAGTGTTAGGGTTAGGTCTAGTAATAGGGTTAGAGTTTGGGTTAGGCTATGGATTAGGGATAGGATTAGGGTTAGCATTAGGTTTGGGGTTTGGCTTAAGGTAACAAATAGGGTAAGAGCTAGGGTTAGGACTAGGGTTAGGAATTGGCTTATGGCGAGGGTTAGGATTAGGGATAAAGCTATGGTTAGCGCTCAGATTAGGGCCAGGTTTTGTGTTAGATTAGGGCTAGTGATAGGGCTACAGCTAATATATGAACTAGGTTTATGATTATGGCTAGTTTGGGGGTTAGTGTTATGGCTAGGTCAAGTTTTAGGTTTAGAGTTAGTGTTAGCATGATGTTTAGAGCTAGGGTTAGCATTAGGATCAGGGTCAGTGTTTGCGTTAGAGTTAGGGTTACAGTTAAAACCAGAATTATCACTAGGGTTAGGTCTAGTGGTAGAGTTAGTGTTTGGATTAGTTAAGGTTTATCATATGGTCTAGGGCTAGGTTTTTGTTTAGGTCTAGGGCTAGATATATGGCTAGATTTAGGATTAGGTGTAGGTCTAGAGCTATTGTTAGGGTTAGGTTTAGGTATAGGTTTATTTCTAGTGCTAGTGTTAGGGTTCAGTATAGAGTTTGGGTCAGGTTTAGACCTACGGTTATCATTAGGGTCAGAATAAGTGTCAGGTTTGCATTATGATTAGAGTTAGAATGAGGGCAAGTGTTAGGACTAGTAATGGGGTTAGGTTTGGGTTATGTTAAGAATTAGGGTTAGGACTAGGTTTAGTATTAGGGTTAGGGTTGGCTTAGGGTATAGGATAGAGTTAGACGTAGGTTTAGGGCTACATTTGGGGTAGGGTTAGGGCTAGTGTTAGGGTTAGGTTTAGTGTTAAAGCTAGGGTTAGGTCTCAGATTAGGACTAGATTTTGGTTAGAGTTAGATCTAGGTATAGAGTTATGGCCAATGTTTGCAATAGGGTTATGATTTGGGCTAGTTATAAGATTAGGGTTAGGACTAGGTCTAGTGTTAGGGTTAGGTTTAATTTAGGGTGATGTTTAGAGCTAGGGTTAGTATTAGGTTCAAAATTAAGATCAGGGGTAGATTTAGGGTTAGGTTTTGAACTCGAATTAGGGCTATAGTTAGGGCTAGGTGTAGGGTTAGATTTTGGTTTATGTTAAGCTTTAAATTTAGGGCTCTGGGTTGGTTTTGTGTTAGGCCTAGGGCTATGGTTAGGACTAGTTTCAAGATTAGTGTTAGGTTTATGGCTAGTGTTAAGATTATGTTTAGGCTTAGGTTTAGAGTTAGATTTAGAGTTAGGATTAGATCTATGGTTAGGTCTAGGGCTAAGAATATGGCTAGCATTAGTTCTAGGTTTATAGCTAGGATTAGTGTTATGGTAAGGATAAGGTTAGAAATAAGGATAGGTCTAGGGCAAGTGTGAGAGTTAGTCATAGAGCTAGGCTTAGGGTTTGATTAGGTATAGGGCTTAATTAGGGTTAGGAATAGGGCTAGGTTTATGTTTATGTTTAGGCCTAGGATTAGTTTTAGGCTTAGGGTTAAGTTTAGTGTACATGATGGGGTTAGAGCTAGGTTTAGGGCTAGGACAAAGGTTAGAATTAGGGTTAGGGCTAGGGTTTTATTAGAGTTATGATTAAGGTTAGGTTAAGGGATACGATGATGGGTAGGTTTTGTGTTTTGGTAAGGGCTAGGATTAGTGTTAGGGGGAATGCCAGGTCTAGGGTTATGCTTAGGGATAGTTTTAGGGTTAGGTTTATGGCTATGTTTGGTGTAAGGGTTAGGCTTAAGGTAAGAGTCAAATTTAGAACTAGGGATATTATTAGGGTCATGTTTAGGGTTTGTTTAGGTTAAGGTTTAGGGTTAGGGCTCAAATTAGCATTGGGGTTTGGGTTAGGGTAATGATAGGGTTAGGTTTATGGTTCAGGTTAGGTTTAGCATAATGGATAGGGTTATGTTTAAGGATAGGATTAGATATAGGCCTAGGGTTAGCATTAGAATTAGGATTATATATAAATTTATTGATAAGGTTATAGCTAAGTTTAGAGCTAGGGTAATGGATAGGATTAAGGCTAGGGTTAGGATTAGGGTTAGGGTTAGGGCTATGGTTTGTGTTAAGTTTAGGGGTAGGATTACAGCTAGGGCAAAAGTCAGGTCTATGGTTACATTAGGGATAGTTTTAGAGGTAGGTTTATTGCTAGGTCTAGTATAAGGTTTAGGTTTATGGGTAGGGTCAGGGTTAGAGCTAGGTATATTATCACAGGAAGGGTCAGAGTTAAGGTTTAGCTAAGGTTAAAGTTTAGGATTAGGGCTCAAATTAGAATTCGGGTTAGGGTTAGTGTAATGATAGGGTTAGGTTTAGGGTTCAGGTTAGGTTTAGGTTAATGAACAAGGTTAGGGTTAGGGTTTACGTTAGGGTTAGGTCTAGGTTTACCATTAGGGTTATGGTTATGGTTATGTTTAGGGAAATATATAGGGTTAGAGCTAGTGATAAGACTAGGGTTATGGTTAGGATTCTTTCTAGGGTTACGTTAAGATTTAGGTTTAGGTTTTGGGTTAGGGTTAAGTTTAAAACTAGGGTTAAGGCTTAAATAAGGGCTAGGTTTTGGGTTTGGTTAGGGCTAAGGTTAGGGCTATGGCTAATATATGAACTAATGTTACACTTAGTGCTAGTTTTAGGGTTAAGTTTAGGGTGATGTTTAGAGCAAGGGCTATTGTTAGGGTCAGTGTCAGGGTCAGGGTTAGTTTCAGTTTAGGTTTAGGACTCAAATTAACGCTAAAGTTAATGCTAGGTGTAGGGTTAGGTTTTGGTTTAGGTGAAGGGCTACAGTTGGGGCTATGGCTCAGTTTTGTTTTAGAACTAGGTCTTGGGCTAGGGTTAAGGCTAGATTTTGGATGAGCATCAGGAATAGGGCTAGTGTTAGAGTGAAGTTTAGGCTTAGGTTTAGGGTTAGATTTAGAGTTACGGTTGATCTAGGGTTAGGGCTAATGCTAGGGTTAGGGTTAGTGTTAGGGTTATGGTAAGGAATATGGTTAGAACTAGCGATATGTCTAGGGTGATAATTAGTTATTCTTAGCAGTAGGCTTAGGGTTAGGGTTATGGTTAGGGCTAAATTAGGGCTTGGATTAGGGCTAGGGTTAATGTTAGGGTCAAGCCTAGTGGTTGGGCTAGGGTTAGGGTTTCCATATGGGTTAGGGTTAAGTTTAGGGAAATCGGTAGGATTATAGCTAGGTTTAGGGCTATGGTGAACCTTAGAATTAGGATTAAGCCTAGGCTTATGGTTCAGTTTAGGATTAAACCTAGGATTTGGGCTAGGATGAGGGGTAGATTTTCTGATAGGGTTTGGTCTAGGACTCAGGCTAGGGCTAATATCAGGTCTAGGGTTATGGTTAAGAATAGTTTTAGGGTTAGGTTATAATTAGGTCTAGTGTAAGGGTTAGGTTTATGTTAAAGGTCAGCTTTAGAGCTAGGGTTATTATTACAGTCACTGTCAGGGTCAGAGTTAGCGTTTGGTTTACGTTAAGGTTAAGGGTTAGGACTCAAATTAGCATTAGGGTTAAGGTTAAAGTTAAGGCAATGGAAGGGTTTACTTTAGGTTTCAGTTAATGTTTAGGTTAATGTATAGGTTAGGTTTAGCAATTGGGTTAGGGTTAGCATTAGGGTTAGGGTTATGTTTAGTGTAATGGATAGTTTTAGAGCTAGGTTTATGGCTAGGTTATGGTTTGGATTAAGTCTAGAATTAGTGTTAGGTTTAGGGATATGTCTAAGGTTTGGTTTAGGGTAGGTGTTAGGATTAGGGTAAGTGTTAGTTTAGGGCTTGAGTAATGTTAGGTTAGGATAAGGGTTAGTTATTGAGCTAAGTTTAGGGCTAGTGCGAGGGTTAAGTTTAGGTTTAGTTCTAAGTTTAAATTTATACTTAGAGTTAAGTTTAGTGTTAGGTGTAGGGTTTTAATTGGGGTTAGGGTTAGGGTTAAGGTTAGGGTAATGGATATGGATAGAGCTAAAATTTGGGCTAGGGTTAATGGTTGGATTAGGGCTAGGGTTAGAATTAGGATTTAGGTTAAGGCTAGTGTTATATTTAGTGTAAGGGTTAGGCTTTGAGCTAGGGTTAGGTCTAAGGTGAGGTTTAGGTTTAGAGTTAGGGTTAGGGTTAGGGCTAGGCTTAGGTCTATACTTAGAGTTAAGTTTAGGCCTAGGATGAGGGCTACGTTTTGTTTTAGGTTTAGGGCTAGGGTTAGGACTATGGGTAATGTAAATGCTAGGGTTATGTTTAGGGCTCATTTTAGGTTTAGGTTTATGGCTAGGTCTAGTGTTAGGTCTAGGTTTTGGGTTAGGGTCAGATTTAGAGCTAGATTTATTATTAGAGTCAGGGTCAGTGTTCAGGATAGGGTTAGGGTTAGGGTTAGAGCCAGAATTAGGAATAGGGTTAGGTCTAGGGATAGGGTAAGTTTTTGGTTTAGGTTAAGTTAGGGCTAGGGCTAGGGTTACAGTTACAGTTATTGTTAAGGCTACTGCTAGGTTTTTGTTTAGGTCTAAGGCTAGAGTTATAGCTATATTTAGAATTAGCTTTGGGTCTAGGTCTAGTGTTAGACTTAGGTATAGGTAAAGGGTTACCGGTAGGTCTAGTGTTAGGGTTTGGTTTAAGTTTAGGGTCAGGTTTATACCTAGGAATACTGTTGGGTCAAATGAGGGTCAGTGTTAGGGTTAGAGCTAGAATGAGGGCTAGGATTAAGACTAGTAATATGTTTGGAGTTTAAGTTGGGCTAAGGATTAGGGTTAGGACTAGGGTTAGCATTTGTGTTAGGGTTTGGCTTAGGGTAAGGGATAAGTTTAGACCTAGGCTTAGGGCTAGGGTTAAGGTTAGGGTTAGGGATAGTGTTGGGGTTAAGATTAGGGTTAAAGCTAGTTTTAGGCTCAGATCTGGAGTAAGATTTGTGTTAAGGTTAATGCTAGGGTTAGGACTATGACTAATGTTTGCATTAGGGTTACGATTAAGGCTAGTTTTAGGGTTACAGTTAAGGCTACATCTAGTTTTAGGGTTAATTTAAGGTTAGGGTAATGATTAGAGCTAGGATTAGTGTTAGAGTCAGCGTCAAGGTCAGGGTTATTTTTAGAGTTAGGGTTAGGGCTATGTGTAAGTAAGAGTTTGGTTTAGGTTAAGGGTTAGGTTTAGTGATATTGCTTTGTTTTGTTTTATGGCTAGGGCCAGGGGTAGGGCAAGTTTTAGGATTAGTGTTATGGTTAGGGGTAGTGTTAGGGTTTGGTTTAGTCTTATGGTTACAGTTAAATTTAGAGTTAGGTTTAGATTTAGAGTTAGGTTTAGATCCAGATTTAGGCCTAGGGGTAAGGAAAGAACTAGGGCTAGGGCTAGGGCAAGAGTTAGAGTTAGTCTTAGGGCTAGGGTTAGTGTTAGGATAGGATTAAATTAGGGCTAGTATTAGCGCTAGGCTTAGTGTAAGTGTTAGGCCAAGGGATAGGGCGAGGGTTATGGTTAGGTTTACAGTAAGGGATGGGGTTATAGGTAGGTTTAGGGCTAGGGTGAGCATTAGAATTAGTTTTAGGGCTCAGGTTATGGTTTAGGCTAAGATTAAGACTAGGTTTAGGGCTCGGATTATGGCTAGGGCTAATTTCCAGTCTAGGGTTATGGTTAAAGATAGTTTTAGGGTTAGGTTCAGGTTTGGAGCTAAGGGTATTATTAGTGTCACGGTCGCGATTAGTGTTTTGGATAGGTTAAGGTTTAAAATTAGGACTCGAATTAGCATTAGCGTTAGGATCAGGGTGTTGATAGAGTTAGGTTTAGGTTTCAGGTTAGATTTAGTGTAATAGATAGGGTGAAGATTAGGGATAGGGTTAGGTTTAGGCCTAGGGTTAGCATTAGGGTTCGGGTTATGTTTAGGGTAATGGATAGGGTTAGAGCTAGGGTTACGGCTGGGATTATGGTTAATATTAGTGATAGGGGTAGTGTTAGGTTTAGGGTTAAAACTAGGGTTAGGTCTCAGAATACGGTTAGGTTTTTGGTTAAGTTAGGGCTAAGGTTAGGGTTATAGCTAATGTAAGTACCAAAGTTATCATTAGGACTAGTTTTAGTTTTAGGCTTAGGACTAGCTCTAGTGTTAGGTTTAGGTTTAGAGGTAGGGTGATGTTTAGAGCTAGGGTTAGTGTTAAGGTCAGAGTCAGGTTCGAGGTTAGTTCTAAAGTTCGGCTTAAAACTCAAATTATGGCTAGGGTTAGGGCTAGGTGTAAGGGTAGGGCTTGGTTTATGTTAAAGATTAGTTTTAGGTCTATGGCTCGGTTTTGTTTTAGAGCCAGGACTAGGTTAGGGCAAGTTTTAAGATTAGCCTTAGGGTTAGAGCTAGGGTTAGGTTTAGGCTTAGGCTCATTGTTAGGGTTAGATTTAGAGTTAAGTTTAGATCTAGAGTTACGGACAGGAATATAAAATAGGGCTAGGGTTAAACCTACAGTTCAGGCTGGGATTAGGATTCCAGTAAAGTATAGGGTTAGAACTAGGGTTAGGACTAGGGTGAAAGTTAGAGTTCGTCTTTGGGCTAGGGTTAGGGTTAGGGTTAGGGATAGGGCTAAATTAGGGCTAAGATTAGAGCTAGGGTTAGTTTAGGGTTAGGCCTAGAGTTAGGGTTAGGGTTATAATTAAGGCTATGTTTAGGGCTGGGATAAGGGCTATGGTTTGTGCTAGGGTTAGGGCTAGGATTATGGCTACGGCTAATGTCAGGTCTAGGGTTATGGTTAGGGGTAGTTTTAGGGTTAGTTTTATGGCTAGGTCTAGTGTAACATTTAAGTATGGGTTAACTTTCAGGTTTAGAGCTAGGGAAATATTGGTGTCAGGGTCATAGGCTTTGGTTTAGGTTTAGAACGTAGGTCATGGGCTTTGGTTTAGGTTTGAGTTTAGGATTAGGGCTCGAATTAGCATTATAGTTAGAGTTAGGGTAATGATAAGGTTAGGTTTAGGGTTCAGGTTAGGTTTAGGGTAATTGACAGGTTTGGGGATAGAGATAGTGTTAGGGTTAGGTCTAGGGTTAGCATTAGGGTAAGGGTAATGTTTAAGGTAATGGATACAGTTAGAGTTAAGGTTAGGGCTAGGGTTAGTGTTAGGATTAGGTCTTGAGTTAGGGTTAGGCTGAGGGTTAGAACATGGGTTAGGGTTATGTTTAGCATAAGGGTTAGGTTCTGAGGTATGGTTAGGTCTAGGCTGGGAGTTAGGTTCAGGATTAGGTAAAGGATAGGATTACCATAGGTTTTGGGTTAGAGTTAGGGTTAGGGTTAGATCTAGGATTATTGGTAGGGTCCGTATAAGGATTACAGTTAGGGTTAGAATTTGGGATAGGGTTATACCTAGAATGAGAGCTATGGTTAGGGCTATTAATAGGGTTTGGGTTTTGGTTAGCCTAAGGAATATGGATTTGTCTTAGGTTACTCTTGGATTTAGGGTTTTGCTTAGGGTAAGGGATTGGTTTAGAGCTAGGGTTAGGGCTATGGTTAGGGTCAGAGTTAGGGTTAAATCTAGGTTTAGGACTCATATTATTGCTAGATTTTGTGTTAGGGTTAGGGATAGGATTAGGGCAATGGCTAATGTAAGAACTATGGTTAAAATTAGGTTAGTTTTAGGGTTATGGTTAGGTTTAGTGTTAGGGTTAGGTTTAAGTTTAGGGTGATATTTATAGCTAGGGTTTGTGTTAGGATTAGAGTCAGGTCAGGGTTTGTTTTAGGGTTAGGGATAGGACTCAAATTATGGCTAGGGTTATTCTTAGCATTCAGTTTAAGGTGAGGGAGGTATTTCGAGCTAGGTTGAGTGCTTGGATATGAGTAAGGGAAAGTTTTAGTTTTAAAGTCAGGGTTAGAACACGAATTAGGGCTAGGGATAGGTCTAGGTTTAGTGTTAGGGTTTGGTTTAAGTTAATGTTTAGGGTTAGGACTATTGCTTGGTTTTGGTTGCATCCTAGGGTTATGTTTAGGTCTAATTTAAGTGTTAAGCTTAGGCTTAGGGTTAGGGTTAGATTTGGAGTTAGGGTTATATCTAGGGTTACGGATGGGACTAAGAAGAGGGCAAGGGAT
The DNA here is from genome assembly GCF_021218885.2 of Marmota monax. NCBI lineage: Eukaryota > Metazoa > Chordata > Mammalia > Rodentia > Sciuridae > Marmota > Marmota monax. The sequence goes on along the minus strand of NW_026693044.1, from coordinate 18,236 downwards.
AGGGATAGGGTAGGGTTATCATAAGGGATAGGGTTAGAAGTAGGGATATGTATAGGGTGAGAGTAAGAGTTAGTCTTAGGGATAGGGTTAGTGTTAAGGTTAGAGGTAGGGCTAAATTAGTGTTAGGATTAGGGCTAGGTTTATTGTTTTGCTTAAGCATAGGGTTAGAATTAGGGTTAGGGTTAAGTTTAGGTAAGAGATGGCATTATAGCTAGGTATAGAGGTAGGATGAGGGTTAGAATTAGGGTTGGGGATACTGTTAGGGTTAGGGTTAGAATTAAGGCTAGATTTAGGGTTAGGATGAGGGCTAGGCTTTGTTTTAGATTTAGGAGTATAATTAGAGCTAGGGCTAATTTCAGGTCCAGAATTATGGTAAAAGATAATTTTAGGGTTAGGATTATGGCTACATCTAGGGTAAGGATTAGGTATAGGTTTATGGTCAAATTTAGAGCTAGGGGTTTTATTAAGGTTAGATCAGGGTTAGGGTTTGGGTAGGTTAAGGTTTAAAGTTATAGCTCAAATTAATGTTAGTGTTAGGGTTTAGGTTTAGGTTTAGGGTTCAGGTTAGGTTCAGGGTAATGGATTGGGTTAAGATTAGGGATAGGATTAGTTTCATGCCTAGGGTTAGCATTAGTGTTATGGTTATGGTTATGGTAATAGATAGAGTTAGATATCAGTATAGGTCTAGGTTTATGGTTACGAATAGGGCTAGGGTTAAAGCTAGGATTAGGGCTAGATTTTGGGTTAAGTTAAGGTTAGGGTTAGGATTCTGGCTAATGTAAGTACTAGGGTGATGTTTAGGGTTAGTTTTAGGGTTTTAGGGCTAGGGTTAGTGTTAGGGTTAGGTTTAGGTTTAGGATGATATTTATAGCAAGTAGTGTTAGGGTCAGTGTCAGGTTCAGGGTTAGTTTATGGTTTCATCTTACAACTCAAATTAGGGATAGGATTAGGGCTAGGTTTAAGGTTGGAGTTTGGTTTAGGTTAAGGGTTAGTGCTATAGCTGTAATTTGGTTTTGGTTTAGGGCAAGGGCTAATGTTAAGGCTAATTTTAGGATTAGTGTTATAGTTTGGGCTAGTGTTAGGGTTTGGCTTAGTCTTCAGGTTAGATCTTGATTTAGAGTTTGTTTTTTTCTAAAGTTAGTGCTAGGACTAAGGATAGGGCAAGGGTTAGGACTAGCCGTAGGGCTAGGGTTAGGGTTACGGTAAGGGATATTGTTAGAATGAGTGATAGATCTAATGTGAGAGTTAGAGTTAGTCTTAGGACTAGGGTTAGGGTTAGGGATAGGGCTAAATTAGGAATAAGTTTAGGGTTAGGTTTAGCATTAGGATTAGGCCTAGAGTTTGGGTTAGGGTTATAATTAAGGCTATGTTTAGGGCCAGGATAAGGTCTAGGGTATGTCTTAGGATTTGGTTAGGATTATGGCTAGGGCTAATGACAGGTCTATGGTTACAGTTAGGGATAGTTTTAGGCTAAGGTTTATGGCTAGGTCTATTGTAATGGTTAGGTATAGGGTAAGGGCCAGGTTTAGAGCTAGGGGAATTATTAGGGTCAGGGTCAGTGTTAGGGTTTGGTTTAGGTTTGAGTTCAGGTTTATGGCCTGAATTAAAGTTAAAGTTAGTGTTAGGGTAAAGATAGGGTTAGGTTTTGGGTTCAGGTTAGGTTTTGTGTAATTTATAGTTTTGGGGATAGTGATAAGGTTAGGGTTAGTCCAAGGGTTAGCATTAGGATAAGGGTTATGTTTAGGGTAATGGATACAGTTAGAGTTAAGATTAGGGCTCAGGTTATGGTTAGGATTAGTTCTTGGGTTAGGGTTAGGCTGACGGTTAAGATTAGGCTAGGTTTATGGCTTAGATTAGGGTTTGTGTTAGGGCTCTGGCTAGGTTTAGGTCTAGGGCTAATGTCAGGTCTAGCATTATGGTTAAGGGTAGTTTTGGGTTTGATTATGGATAGGTCTACTGCAAGGGGTAGGCTTAGGGTAAATATTAATTTTAGAGCTAGGTGTTTTATTACAGTCAGGGTCAGGGTTAGGGATCAGTTTCAGTTAAGGTTTAGGGTTAAGGCTCAATTTAGTATTAGATTTAGGGTAATGGATATGGTTAGGTTTAGGATTCATGTTAGGTCTAGGGTTTTGAGTAGCATTAGGGATAGCTATAGAGCTAGGTCTAGCCCTATTGTTAGTATTTGTGTTAGGCTTATGTTTATGGTAAAGGATAGGATTACAGTTAGGTTTATGGCTAGGTTTATGGTTAGGATTAGGTCTAGTGTTAGGGTTAGAGTTAGGGTTATGGTTAGGCCTAGGCTTATGGTTAGGTTTAGGATAAGTGTTATGGTTTGAGGTAGATTGAGGGCTAGCTTGAATGTTAGGTTTAGAGCAGGTTTAGGGTAAAGGTTAGGATTAGGGCTATGTTTAGCAGTAGGGTTAGGTTTAGAGTTATGGTAATGGATATAATTAGAGCTAAGTTTTGGGCAATGGTTACAGTTAAAATTAGGGTTAGGGATAGGACTATGTTAATGTTTAGGGTCAGGATTAGGGCTGAGTTTCACGGTAGTGTTAGGGTTAGAGTTACTTTAATCAAATTTTTTTATACAATCCAGGACTCATCTTTAACTAACCTTACACTTTTCCCCAGGTTTAGAGCTTTTGGTTCAACAGTTTGGTCTCAGGAACAATTAGTATTTTCATTTTACTCCATTTTGACCTATATGAGTAAATGGAATGGATCCGGAAATAAAACAAGGTTTATGCTAGCTGTTTAAAACTGCACACAAACCCTAAATTCTTTGTGGGGACACTCTGGTATGTTCCATGTGAGTATACGCATAACCTGAAGCATGCAAAAACAACTTTATCTGAGATCCCCTTAGCTGAAAGCAGGGAATATGCATGCACTGAAATTCCTCCCATAATTATTTGGTCAGATTTGTTTGATACTGCATAGGATTCATCATTTAGTTTGTCCCACAAAGTTCTCCAAGTGTGAGACTTCTAGGATCAATGGTTCTCTAATCAGGTTAGGGTTAGTGTTAGGTTTGGTGTTAGGGCTAGGGTTAGATGTAGTGTTAGCATGAGAGTTAGTTTTGGTCAAATTTCATTGATACTTGGAAGGAGTCATCTTTTACCTACCCTCAGTATGCTCCTACTCATTTCAATTGTTCACTATCAGGGAAACTCTGTCTTTTAAGATTTCACTTCATATTGACCTATATAGGTAAAGGAAATTAAGGTTGAAATCAAACCGGGTTGGTGCTAGCTGCTTGAAACTTCAAATACTGAATCAGTTCCCTGTTGGAACTCTCTGGTTTGTTCCTTGTGAAAGTAGCCCTAAGATGAAGATGGCAAAAACAACTTTATCCAAGAGCCCTCTAGCAAAAAACAGAGAAATATGCATGATCTGAAATACCACCCCAATGATTTAGAGTTATTTCTTTGATATTGCATACAATTAATCTGATAGATTAGCCCACTAGGCTTCCCAAGTTTGGGACTTCTATGATCAACAGTTTTTCAAACAGGTTAGGATTTATGTTAAGGTTAGTGTTAGGGCTAGTGTTAGAGCTAGTATTAGGGTTAGAGTTAGTTTTGCTAAAATTTCTTTGATACTAGACAGGATTCATTCTTCTCCTATTCTTACTATAGTCCACATGTTTGGGACTCCTAGGTTCAATGGTTCACTGTAAGGAAAAGTTTGTATTTTAAAATTTCAGTTCATTTTGTTCTATACAGGTAAATGGAAATGCAACTGGAAATTAAACAACATTGGTGCACACTCCATCAATTCTCTGTGGGCAATATCTAGTTTGTTCTTGTGACAGTAGGCCTAAGCTGAATCAGGTAAAAACAACTTTATCCAAAAGTCCTTTAGGAGATAACAGGAAAATATGCATATACTGATATATTCCATCAACTATTTGGTCAGATTTATTTGACACTGCACAGCATTCATCCCTTAGCTTTCCCCACTAGGCTGCCCAATTTTGGAAATTCTACAATCAAAGGTTCCATAAAGAAGTTAGGGTTAGGAAAGAGCTAGGGTTAGAGCTAGTGTTAGGGTTAGAGTTAGTTTTATTCAAAATTTTTTGACACTTGGCAGGATTTATCTTTTAGCTATATTTACTCTGTTCCACAGGTTTAGGCCTTCTCCAACCATAGGTTTGCTGTCAGGAACATTTTGTATTTTAAGATTTTAATTTATTTTAACCTATATGGGTAAGTTAATGGAGCTGAAAATCAAACAGGGTTTGTGCTAGCTGCTTGAAACTTCACACACTCAATCAGTTCTCGGTAGGGACTCTGGTATATTCCTTCTGAAAATAGACCCTAAGCTTAAGCATGAAAAAACAACTTTATCTAATAGCCATTTAGGATAAAACAGGAAAATATGCATGTACTGAAATACCTCCCATAACTTTTTTGTCAGGTTTGTTTGAGTTGTGTAGGATTCATCACTTGGGCAAGCTCCCCAAGTGTGGGAATTCTAGGATCACTGATTCTCTAATCACTTTATGGTTAGGGTTAGGTTTAGGGTTAGGGCTAGGGTTAGGGTTAGAGGTAATCTTAGTGTGAGAGTTAGTTTTGTTCAAATCTCTTTGATTCTGGGCAGGAGTCATCTTTAATGTAGCCTTAGTATTCTCAAAAGGTATGCTCTTCTCAATTCAATGGTTCATTATCATGAACACTTTACATTTTAAGGTTTCACTTCATTTTGACCCCTATGGGTTAATGGAAATGGAGGTGGAAATCAAACAGGCATCCTTTCCCCCCAAACTAACCCTAAACCTAACCATAAACATTGCCCTAATCCTAGGCCTAAGCCTAAGACCAACCCTAGACCTATTCCTTAGCCCAAATATATCACTAACCCTAACCTTAACCCTAGCCCTAAGACTAAATCTAACTCTTGCCCTAGTCCTATTCCTAGTTCTAACCCTCTCCCTTACCATAACCCAAACACTAGCCCTAAACTTAGCCCTAACCCTAGCCATAGCCCTAACCCTAGAATTAATCATAACTCTAAATCTACCCCAAAGCCTAAAATCACACTATCACTAGCGATAACACTAACGCTAAACATAAAACTACCCTCAACTTTAGTCTTAGCCCTAAAACAAACCCGAGCCATAGAACTAACCCTAAACCTTAACCTAAATCAAATCCTAACTCTACATCCAGCCCAAGCCTACCCCTAATTCAAGTCCTATCCCTAACACTAAAATGAACTCTGACTCTGACTCTGAGCCTAAAACTCACGCTAGTTCAAAATATCACCCTACACCTAAACCTAATCCTAAAACTAGACTTAGTCCTAAATATAACCCTAAAATTAGGTCTAATTGTAACCCTAGTTCTTACATTAGACGCATCCCTAACAAGAGTCCTAACATAACCAAATTCTAGCCCTAATCTGAGACCCAACCCTAGCTTTAAAGCTAACTCGAACCCTAACCTAGCCCTAACCCTTACCTTAAACCTAACCCTAAGTTTAATCCTTTCTGTAACCCTAAACCTAACCCTAATCCTAGCCAAAACCCTAACCATAACACTAGACCTAACCCTAGCTCTAACCATATCCATTACCTTAATCATAATCCTAACCCTAATGGTAAACCTCAGCCTGACCCTAGCACGATCCCTAACCCTAACCTATCCATTACCATAAACCTAACTTGAACCCTAACCCTAAATATATCATTAGCCTAACTCTAACCTTAACCCTAATGCTATCTAGAGTCCTAATCCTAAACCTTAACCTAAACCAAACCCTAATGCTGACTCTGACCATCCTGACCATAATAATACCCCTCCCTCTAAACCTGGCCCTAACCCTCATCCTAAACCATATACTATACCTAGCCACAAAAACTATCCCTAACTATAACCCTATACCTGACTTTAGTACTAGTCCTAATGCTAGCCTAACCCTAATACAATCCCTAGAAATAATCCTAGGCCTAACACTAGCTTTAATGCTAACCCTACACATAACCCTATCCCTAACCTTAATTTTGCCCTCATCTTAGCCCTAAACCTAGCTGTAACATCATACCTTACACTTACCCTAACCAAATCCCTAACACTAGCTCTAACCCTATCCTTAACCATAAGCAAAACCCTAACCCTAATGATAACCCTAGACCTATTCCTAATCCTGAGGCTATTAAAAAAATCCTAACCCTATAAATAGTGCTAACCATATCCCACATTCTAGCTATAACCCTATCCCAAACCCTACCCTAGCCCTTACCCTTATTCTGACCCTAACACTAACCCTAGGTCTAAACCTGAACCTAACCCAAGACCAAACCCTAACATTAGCTCTACCAGTAAAATTATACCTAAACCTCGCCCTACCACTAGCCCTAGACCTAAACCTAATCCTACATCTAGCCTTAACTCTAGCCTTAGACCTTAACAAAAACCTAGCTCTAGCCCTAACAATCACCCTTAACTTAACACAAAGACTAACCCTATGCCTCGACATAAACCTAGTCCTAACTCTGGCTTTAACCTAAACTCTAACTCTAACCTGAACACTGACCCCGCATTTAACACTAAGCTATCTCTAAACCTGATCCTAACCAAAAACCTAAACCTAACACTAGACCTAGCCATAAATTTAACCCTAGAACAACCCCTAATAATAAACCTAGCTCTTATATTACCCATAACCCTAACCCTATGCCTTAACCTAACACAAAACCTAGAGCAAATCCTAGGCCTAAACCTAGCCCTAAGTGTAACCCTAACCCTAGCCCTAATCCTAACCTTAATCCTAGCCTTAGTCCTAAACATTACTCAAAGTCTAAATCTTTTCTTAAATATAAAATTAGATTTATGCCTAAATCTAACTCTAACCCTAGCCCTAACCCTAAACTAAACCCTATCCCTAAAACTAGCTTTAAACCTACACATTACCCTAACTCTAAATCTAACCCAATTGATAACCCTAGCAGAAACCCTAATCCTAAACCTAACCCTAACTGGAAAACTAACCCTAGACCTAACCCTAAACCTAATACTTGCCATAGCCCTAACCCTAGCTAAAACCCAAACCTGTAAAATTTAGGGTTAATCATAACCATAGGCTTCACACTAACCCTAAAACTAAATCTAATCCTAACTCTAAACCTAAACCTGCATCTAACCATATCTATTACCCTAACCCTTATCCTAACCCTAATGATAACACTAGCCCTTTCCAAAACCCTAACCCTAAACCTACCTTAGTCCTATAACTAGACCTAATGCTGAACCTAAACCTTGACCTATCATTAGCCCTAACTCTAGCTCAAACCCTAACCCTTAACCTAAATATAACCATAAAACTAGGCCAAACCCTAACCCTAATCCTATACTTAATCCTAACTATAACCATAGCCCCAAAACTAGCTCAAACTCTATCCATTACCCTAACCATAATCCTAATCCTAATACTAAACATAGCCATAACCTTAACCCTAACTCTATCACTAGACCTGATTCTCACCTGAAGCCTCAACCTATCCCTAACACTTACTCAATCCTTGACCCTTACCCTTAACCTAATCCTAGATCAAACCTGAACCCTAACTTAAAACGTAACCCTAGCCATCATCCTAAACGTAACCCTAGCCTTAACCCTAGCTCTAACCCCAACCATTTCCCTAACCCTAACCATAAACCTCATGATAACCCTAGCCCTAACCCTAAACCTACTCTAAACGTAACTGAATACCTAAATCTACACCTAACCATAAACCTAACCCTTACTGTAGTCCTAACCCTAGCTCAAACCCTAACAGTTACACTAAACCAAACAGTAACCCTGGTCCTAAACCTAAACATAACCCTAATCCTAACCCAAGATCTAACCCTGTCCACTACCCTTACCCTAATGACAATCCTAGCCCTAACCCTAATACTAAGCCTAATTTTAGACCTAACCATAAACCTTACCCTAGCCTTTGCACTAACCCTAGCTCAAACCCTAACTCATACCCTAAACCTAACCCTAGCCTAAACCCTAACACTAACTCTAACTCTAGCCCTATTCCTAAACATAATCCTATCCCTAACCCTAGCTATAACTCTATCCATTATCCTAATGATAACCATAAAGCTAATGCTAACCCTAGACCTAATTCTAAACCTATTCATTAACCTAAACCTAACCTGAACTCTAAAACTAACCTGAAGCTTAAACCTAACCCTATTCAGTACCCTAACCCTAACTCTAAATCTAATGCTAATTTGAGCCCTAACCCTAAACCATAACCTAACCCAAACCCAAAACCTGACGCTGACCATTATAATACCCCTAGCTCTAAACCTGAACCTTGCCCTAAACCTAACTCTGACATTAGACCTAGACATAAACATTACTCTAAAATTATCCCTAACCATAACCCTAGATCTGATATTACATCTAGCCCTAATTATTGCCATAACCCTAAAAAAATGCAAGCCCTCATACTACCCTAAATCTAGCCTGATCCTAACCAGAACCTTAACTCTAACCCTATTCCTAACTTTATCCCTCGCCCTAGTTCTAAACCTTGATACTACCCCATCCCTTCCCCTGAATCTAAGCCTAACACTAACCCTAGACTTACTCTTTACACTAATCCTAGACCTGATCCTAGCCCTAATTTAACCTTAACCTTAACCCTAACAATAGCAATAAGACTAAATCTAACTGTCACCCTAGCCCTATTCCTAGATCTAACCCTATCCCTTACCATAACCCTAACACTTGCCCTAACCTTAGCCCTAACACTAGACATAGTCCTAAACCTAGATCAAATCATAACTCTAAATATAACCCTAACCCTAAGCCTAAACCTCACACTAACACTATCCATAACACTAACACTAATCCTAAAACTAGCCCTAACATAGTCCTAGCCCTAAAAAATAAAACGAGCCATAGCCTAAACAAAAACCTTAACCTAAACAAAAGCCTTAACCTAAACAAAAACCTAACCCTACACCTAGCCTAATTTTAGCCCTAGTTCCAGTCCTACCCTAACCCTAAAACTAACCTTGACCCTGACCTGACCCTAACATTAACACTAGCTCTAATATCACCATAAAAGTATACCTAACCTAAAACTAGAGTTATCCCAAACTGTAACCCTAAAAGTAGTCCTAATCATAACTTTAGTTCTTACATTAGCTGTAGTCCTAATCCTAGCCCTAACCTAACCTAAAACCTATCCCTAATCCAAGCCCTACACCTCGTTTTAACCCTAACCCTAATCATAGCCTTAACCATTACCCTAAACCTAACCCTAAAACTAAAACTTCCCTTACCCAAACATAACCCTAGCCTTAATCCTAACCATAATTCTAGCCCTAACCCTAGCTCTAACCCAATCCATTACCCTAACCTTAACCGTAACCCTAATGCTAACCCTAAAAATATCTCTAAACCTAATTTTATCCATTACCCTAAACCTAAACTGAACCCTAAACCTAACAATAAACATTACCTTAACCTTAAACCTAACCCTAACACTAATGAAAACCCTGACTCTAAACCTTAACCTAACCCAAACCTTAACCTGACTTTGACCCTAATAATAACCCTATCTCTAAACCTGACTCTAAGCCTCAACCTAACACTTACACTAGATCTAGCCATAAAACTAAACCCAAATTAACCCTAATCATAAACCTACACCTGACATTACCCCAAACCCGTATAATAGCCCTAACCCTAACAGAAAACCAAGCCATAATCCTAGCCCTAAACTAGCCCTAATCCTAGCCCTAATCCTAGGCTTAATCCTCATTCTAACTCTAACCCTAGCAATAATCTTATTTTGGCCCTCGCCCTAAAACTAGATATAACATCATACCTTACACTAATCTTAACCCTAAACCTAGCCCTAACACTAATCCTAGTACTAATCCTAAAACTAATTTAATCCTCACCCTAACCCTACCCCTCTCATCCTAGCACTAACCCTAGTTCTAAACCTATCCCTTACCATAACCCAAACCCTAGCCCTAAACCTAACCCCAATATTAGCCCAAAGTTCACCCTAGCTCTAAACATAAACCTAACCCTAACTCTAAAACAAACCCTAAACCTAAGCCTAAACCTCACCCTAACACTAGCCCTAACCCTCATGCTAATTGGAAAACTACCCCTAACCCTAGCCCTAGCACTCAAACAAAACCGAGTCATAGGCTTAACCCTAAGCCTTAAACTAAAGCAACCCCTAAGATTACATCCGGCCCTAAACTAGCCCTAATTTGCGTTTTAACCCTAACTCTAGAACTTACCCTGACTCAGACTCACACCCTATCACTAACCCTAGCTCTAAATATCACCCTAACCATAATCCTAAACTGAACACTAGACCTAGCCCTAACTCTAACCTTTCAACTAGCCCTAGTCATAATGCCAGTTCTTACATTGGCCATAGCCCTGTAATAACAGAAAACCTAGCCCTAATCCGAGACCTATACCTAGCTTTAAACCTAACTCTAACCTTAAGCCTAGCCCTATCCCTAACCCTAACACTAGCCCTAATCCCTCTAAACCTATCCCTTACCCTAAGCCAAAACCTCAACTTAATGCTATCCTTGTCCTAACCCTAATCCTTAGCCAACCCCAAACCATAACTCTATTACTAATCCTAACCCTAGCCCTCATTGTATCTCTAACCCTAACCCAAACCCTAACCCTAACCTTGACCCTTATTCTGATCCTAAATCTATTTCTAGGTTGAAACCTGACCCTAACCCTAAACCGAACCCTAACACTAGCCCTATGGGTAACCCTATACATAAACCTAACCTTGACACTTGACATAGACAAAAGCCTAATCCTAAATCTAGCTATATCTCTAGCACTAGCCCCAAACTAAAACCTAGCCCTAACCCTAACAACTACTCTTAACCTACCCCAAACACTATCCCTACCCCTAGACCTAACACTAGTTCTAATTGTGGCCCCAATAATAAACCTAACCCTAAAACAAACAAAGACCCTTCTCCTAACAAAACCTTAGCTCTAAAATTTATGCTAACCCAAAATCTAGCCATAACCCTAACACTAGACCTAACCATAATCCTGACCCTAACTCTTACATTACCCATAGTTTTAATGCTAGCCCTAAACCTCTCACAAAACTTAGCCCTAATTTTAGCCCTGACCCTATCCCTAAGTGTAACCCTAACCTAACCCTAGACCTAACCCTAACCCTAACTCTCGCCTTTGCCCTAAACCTAGCTCAAACACTAACCTTTACCATAAACATAAGCCTAGCCCTAATCCTAACCCTAACCCTAATCCTAGCCCCAATCCTAACCATAACCAAGGCCAAATCCTACTGCTAACTCTATCAATTACCATAAATATAACCCTAACCCTAATGCTAACCCTAGCCCTAAACTTAACTCTAATCCTATACCTAGACCTGACACTAACCCTAACACTTGCCCTAACACTAACCATAGCTCAAACTCTAACACGTACCCTAAACCTAACCCTAATGCTAACCCTAGGCCTAAACCTAACCGTAACCCTAACCCCTCCCATAATCCTAATCATAAACCTAGCCCTAAACCTATCCATTAACCTAAACATGAGCCTCACCCAAATGCTAACCCTAGTCCTAATTCTAAACCTATTTCTAACACAAACCCTATCCATTAACTAAACCTAAACTGAATACTAAATCTAAACCTATCAATTACTCTAACCCTAACCCTAACCCTAATGCTAATTTGAGCCCTAAGCCTAAACCATAACCTAAACCAAACTCTAAACAAGACACTGACTCTAATAATACACCTAGCTCTAAACCTGACCTTTACCCTAAACCTAGCCCTTACACTAGACCTAGCCATAAAACTAACCCTAAGAGTATCCCTAACCTAACCATAGACCCGACATTAGCCCTCTACCTAATACTTCCCTAAACCTGACAAAACCCTAGACCTCACCCTAGCCTTAAAACTAGCCTTAATCCTAATCTGAATTCTGACCTTATCTTAATCCGTAATTTCAAACCTCACCTTAGTTCTGAACCTAGGTATAACCACATCCCTTTCTCTAACCCTAACCCTAACACTGTCATTAACCTTAACCCAAGCCCTAATCCTAGGCCTAACACTAACACTAACCCTAGCTCTAATCCTAGCCCTAATTTATTGCTAACTGTAACCCTATCTTTAACCCTAGTCCTAAGATTAACTCTAACTCTCGCCCTATACATATTTCTACTATTAACCTTATCTGTTACCATAATCCTAACACTAGCCCTAACCCTAGCACTAACCCTAGCACTAATCCTAGATCTAACCATAACTCTAAATCTAACCCTAAACCTAAGACTAATCCTCACCATACCACTAGCCCAACCACTATTGCTAATCCTAAAATTAGCCCTAAACCAAGCCTTAGACCTAATACAAAGCCAAGCCATAGAACTAACACTAATCTTAAGCTAACAGTAACCCTATACCTGACATTAGCCCTAGTCCTAATTCTTGCACTAACCTTAACAGGAAACCTAACCATATACCTAGCCTTAACCCTATCTCTACATTGAGTGTTATTCCTAACCCTAAAACTAACACTGACTCTGACACTGATCCTTACAATAACTCCATCTCAAATCATCACCCTTAGCTTAACCTAAAACTAATATTAAACCTAGCCCTAAACCTAATCATAAAACTAGCCCTAATCATAACCCTAGTTCTTAAATTAGCCGTAGCCCTAACCCTAGCCCTAAGCTTATCTAAAACTTAACCCTAATCTGAGCCCTAACACTAGCTTTAACACTAAACCTAACCCTAACCCTAAACCTAACCAAAACCCTAGCCTTAATTCTAACCATAACCCTAACCCTAACTCTAGCTCTAATCCTATCCATTAGCTTAATCCTAACTCTATCCCTAATGCTTGCCCTAGGATAACCTTAACCCTATCCATTACCTTAAACCTAACCTGAACCCTATACCTAACCATATTCATTACCCTAACCCTAAATCTAATTAAAACTAATTTTAGCCCTAACCCTAAACCTCAACCTAAACTAACCCTGACCCTGACTCTGACTTCAATAATACACCAGCTCTAAAACTGAACCTAATCCTGAAACACTTTCACTATACCTACCCATAAACCTAACCCTAAAACTAACCCTAAACATAACTCTCGACCTGATATTAGCCCTAGCCCTAATGCTGGCCCTATTCTTAACAAAAACCATAGCCCTAATCCTGACCAAAAATTTAGCCTTAATCCTAACTCTAATTCTAACATTAGCCATAATCCTAAACCTAGGTATAACATCATACCATACCCTAACCCTAATCCTAACCCTAGCCCTAATCCAAGGCCTGGCCCTAATGCTAACCCTAATTCTAATCCTAGTCCTAATTTAGCCCTGACCCTAAACCTAATATCTCTAGCCCTAAGACTAACTCTAACTCTCCCCCTAGCCCTATCACTAGTTCTAATGTTTTCCCTTACCATAATGCAAAGCCTTGCCCTAACATTATCTCAAACCAAGCCCTAAAATTAGTCCTGGCCTTAAACCTAGATCTAACCCTAACTCTTAATCTAACCCTAACCCTAAACCTAAACCTCACCCTAACACTAGCCCTAACCCTAATGCTAATTAGAAAACAAGCCCTAACCCTAGCCACAGCCCTCAAACAAAACTGAGCTATAGCCCTGAACCTAACTCTTAACCTTAACCAAATACTAATGCTACACCTAGTCCTAACCCTATCCCTACAACTAATACTGACCCTGACTCTGACCCTAAAACTCACCCTAGCTCTAAACATCACCTTAACCCTAAACGTAACCCAAACACTAGATCTAGCCCTAACTCTAACAATAAAACTAGCCTGAATTGTAAAGCCAGTTTGTACATTAGCCATAGCCTGAGCCCTAACACAAAACCTAACGCTAATCTGAGCCCTACCCCTATCTTTAACCCAAACCCTAAATCTAACTCATGCCCTAACCCTAAACTTAGCTCTAACCCTATCCCTTACCCTAAGCCAAACCCTCACCCTAATGCTACCCTAGTTCTAACCCTAATCCTTAGCCAACCCAAACCCTAACTTTATAACTAGTCCTAACCCTAGGCCTCATTCTATCTCTAACTCTGTCCCAAATCCTAAGCCTAACCTTGACCCTTATTCTGACCCTAAAACTAACCCTAGGTCTAAGCCTGACTAAACTCTAAACCAAACCCTAACACTAGACCTACTGGTAAACCTATACCTAACCTAACCATAATACTAGCACTAGACCTAAACTTAATCCTAAAAATAGCCATAACTCTATAAATCCTAGCCCTAGCCCTAACAATAACCATTTAACCAATGCAAAGATTAACCCTACCCCTAGACCTAACCTAGTTCTAATTCTGGCCCTAACCCTAAACCCAATGCTAACCCGAAATCCGACACTTAACCTAACACGAAGCCTAGCTCTAAATTTTATCCTAACCCAAAACCTAACCCTAACTATAGAACTATCCATAACCCTAAATCTAAAACTAGCCATAACCATAAACCAGGATCTTTCATTTCCCATAGCCCTAATGCTAGCCATAAATCTCACACAAAACCTAGCCCTAAACCTAGCCCTAAGCATAACCCTAACCTAAAATCTAGCCCAAACCCTAACCCTAACATTTTCCCTAGCCCTAACCCTATCTCAAACTCTAACCCTTACCCATATCATAACCCTAGTCCTAACCCTAACCCTAACACTAGCCCCAATTCTAATGGTAACCATAGCCAAAGTCTTAGATCTAACTTTATTCATTACCTTAAACATAATCCTGAACCTAATGCAAATCCTAGCCCTAACCATAACCATAGCCCTGACTCTAACCTTAACCCTCACATTAGCCCTAACCCTATCTCAACCCCTAACACTTACCCTAACCCTAAACCTAGCCCTAGCACTAAACCTATGCCTACCCTTAACTCTAGCCATAATCCTAAACTTAACCCAAGCCCTAATACTAGCACTAACCCTATCCACTATCCTAAACATAAGCCTAAACCAAATGCTTACCTTAGGCCAAACCCTAACCCTATTCCTAACACTAACCCTATATATTACTCTAAACTTAACTTGAATCCTAAACCTAACCCTATCTATTACTCTAACCCTAAACCTCACCTTAACCCTAACCATAAAACTAGCCCTAATTGTAAAGCCAGTTCTTAACCCTAATGCTAATTCAACCTCTAAAACTAAACCTTAAACCAAACCAAACCCTAACCCTACTCTGAACTTAATAATATACCTAGCTCTAAAACTTACCCCTACACTAAACCTAACCCTTACACTAGACCTAGCCATAGACCTAACCCTAACACTATCCCTAACCATAACCCTAGACCTGACATTAGCCCTAGCCCTAATCCTAACACAAATTTTAGCCCTCATCCTAGCCCCAAACTTAGCCTTAATCCTAACACTCACCCTTACCCTAGCCCTATCCTGAATTTTAAAGCTTGTCCTAACCCTAAACCTAAATATAACTCCATCACTTCCCCAAAAACTAACACTAAACCTAACACTAACACTAAACTTAACCCTAGACCTAACCCTAACACTGACCCAAATGCTAATCCTAGCCCCAATTTAGCCCTAACACTAACCCTACCACTAACCCTAGCCCTAAGACTAACTCTCACCCTATCCCTATTCTATTTCTAACCATATCTGTTACCGTAACCCTCACACTAGCCCTAAACTTAGCCTTAAACCTAGCCATAGCCCTAACACTATTTCTAACTATAACTCTAAATCTAACCCTAAACTTAAGCCTAAACCTCACCATACCACTAACCCTAAAACTATTGTTAATTCTAAAACTAGGACTAACCCTAGCCCTAGCCCTAAAACAAAACCTTGCCATTGCTCTAACCCTAATCCTTACCCTATACCAAACCCTACCCCTATAACTAGCCATAATCCTAGCTCTAATTCGAGTCCTAGGACTAAAACAAACCCTGAACCTGACTCTTATCCAAACACTAAACCTAGTTTTAAATATCACCCTAAACCAAAGCTAATGCTAACACCATTCCTAGCCCAAACCCTAACCCTAAAACTAACCCTTTTTGTAACACTAATTCTTACATTGGCCATAGCCCTAATCCCAGCCCTAACCCTAAAACAAAAGTAGCACTAATCCAAGCCCCAACACTAAATTTTAACCTAACCCTAACCCTAATTCTTGCCCAAAACATAACCCTAATCCTAGCTCTGACCCTATCCCTTACCCTAAGCCAAACCCTATCCATAATGCTAACCCTAATCCTAATCCTAATCCTTAGCCTAAACCAAACACTAACAATATTACTAATCCTAACCCTAGCCCTCATTCTAGCTCTAACCAGAACCCAAAACCTAACTCTAAACTTCACCCTTATTCTGACCCTAACACTAATTATAGGTCTAAACCTGATCCTAATCCTAAACCTAACCCTGAAACTAGCCCTACCAGAAATCTTATACCTAAACCTAACACTATTACTAGCCCTAAACCTAAACCTAATCCTACATCTAGCGATAACTCTAGCCCTAGACCTTAACAAAAACTTAGTCCTATCCATAACAATTATCCTTAAACTAATCTAAACACTAACACTACCCCTGTATCTAACCTTGTTCTAATTCTGGCTTTCACCCTAACACTAACTCTAATCTGAACATTGATCCTGACACTAACACTAAACCTAGCTCTAAACCTGACAATAAACCAAAATCTAAACTTAACACTAGTCCTAGCCATAACTCTTACCATACAACTAGCTGTAATTAGAACCCTAGATCTTACATTACCCACAGCACTAACCCTGGACCTAAACCTAACATAAAATGTAGCACTAATATGAGGCCTACACCTACCCTAAGCATAACCCTCACCCTAACCCTAGCTCTCACCCTAACCCTATCTCTAACCCTAACCCTAAACCTAACCCTAACCCTAGCCCTCAACTTAGTCCTAACCCTAGCACAAAGACTAACCCTTAGCCTAAACATAAACATAGCCCTATATCTACCCTTAACCCTAACCCTAGCTACCCTAATCTAACCCTATCTTCCCTTAATCCTAACCTTAACCATAGCTCTAAACCTAGAGCTAACCCTATCTATTACCCTATCTCTAACCCTAACCGTAATGATAACCCTAGCCATAAACCTACGTGAAAACTTAACACAAAACAAAAACCTAACCCTAGACCTAACCCTAAACCTAAACCTTGCTTTAGCCCTAACCATAACTGAAACTCTAACCCTTACCCTAAACCCAAGAGTAAACCCAGCCCTAAAAATAGATGTAACCCTAAACCTAAACTTAACTCCAAAGATAACCTTACATCTAACCCAATATATTACTCTAAACCTAACCCTAAACCTAACGAAAACCCTAGCCCTAACCCTAAACCTAACCTTGACCATAACCATAATGCTAAACCTAGACCTAACACTAAACCTAACCCTCAACCTAGGACTAATCCTAGCTCAGAACCTAACCCTTAATCTAAACCTAACCTTAACTCTACCCTAAGCTAGGGTTACTAGCCTTAACCCAAAACCTAACCCTAAATCTAGCCCTAATCTTAACCATAAATTTAGCCCTAATCCCAGCTCTAACCCTATATATTACTCTTATGATAATTCTAATCCTAAATCTAACTCTAGGCCTAACCCTAACCTTATTTCTATCCTGAAACCTCTCCATTACCCTAAACCTACCCTGGACCCTAAACCTAATCCTATCCATTACCCTAAACCTAATGCTAATGTTAATTTGAGCCATATCCATAAAACTTTACTTAAAACAAACCCTAAACCTGATCCTGACCCTAAAAATGCACCTAGGTCTACACCTGATCTTACCCTAAGCCTAACACTTACAGTAAACCTAAACACAAACCTAACCCTAAATCTACCCTAACTGTAACATTAGACCTGACATTAGTCCTATCCCTAATTCTAGACCTAAGCCTACAACAAACCTAACCCTCATCCTAGACTTAAACCTAGCCTTATTCATAACCTAAACCTAACCCTAACCCCAACTCTAATTCTATCCCTCACCCTACCTCTTAACCTAGCTATAAAAATATCCCTTACCCTAAATATAACCATAATCCTAGTTCTAATGCTAGGCCTAAGATGAACATTAGCCCCAGCCCTAATCCTATCCCTAATTTAAACCTATCCCTAAAACCAAACATAACCCTAGC